>NW_020940358.1:13737349-13875372 GCF_900497805.2 Vombatus ursinus
TCTTTCTTTCTTTCTTTCTTTCTTTCTTTCTTTCTTTCTTTCTTTCTTTCTTTCTTTCTTTCTTTCTTTCTTTCTTTCTTTCCTTCTTTTCATCTAGGAAAAGGTGGATTGACTAACCCACCCAGAGTGGAAGGGTGGGAAATTCAAACATTGAAATTAAATTAGCAAAGTTTTACATGTTTAGAACTATAAGAAGCATGCAAACTTTTTGAATGGTGCAAAAGGCAAAACGAATTGAAAAAAAAGTAAACTAACCTTCAGCATTATCACAGTATTTTTTTCAAAAATGCTTTCTGAAGTAATCTGTAAATTTTAAGTTTCCCACAGTGATATACTGTAAGTTTTAAAACAACACAAACATTTACCTTGGCCAGTGGCCTCATGGAAAGAATAAAAATTATCAACACAACAAAATGGCTTAAAAAGATGAGGTACCCTCCCTGAGGAAGCCCGGAGAATGTAAAAGTCATCTTTGCAGGCCTGAGTCTATTCATACAGTGCCAGCAAAAACAACCCAGTGGGGCCACCTCCCTCTCCCTGGAAAGGGGTGACTGCTTTCTCCGGGCAGTGTACTTCAGTAAAGAGACTCCTGGTCTGGGTGGTAGGAGACCTGAGACCTGTGTTATAGTCCTATTATGCCATTAACCACCTATATGACCTTAGGCAAGTCACTTCCCTTCTGGTCTACATTTAATCCATGATTTAGATGAAGGGATAGAGGTTATACTTATACGACCTCTAGTTAGCATGAATCTGAAATAGATAGCTAGGATGGCAGAATATGAATCCAAAAAGATTTCTACAGGACAGAACAATGGACTGAATCTAGTAAGATGTATTTTAATAAGGGAAAATATAACTAAATCTTACGCTTGGGTTCAAAAATCAACTGTACAGAGAAAGGGAAGTATAGCTAGTTAATGGTTCACATGGAAAAAGATCTGGTGGTCTTAGAGCATGAGAACCTTGATATATGGCAACAGAGTGACACGGTAGTCAAAAAAGCTATCGTCTTCAGCTACATTAACTGAGGTGTAATATCATAGATTGAGGGAAGTAATGGCCTTGCTGTATTCAATTTAGCCTGTCATATTTTAGGAAGGAGATTGACAATCTGGAGTATATCCAAAGGCAAGACATATTCCAGATGATGAAAGGACTGAAGGCCATGACATACAAAGATCACTTAAAGAAAATGAGGCTTCAAAAGGGGAGATTTGAAAAGAACATGATAGTTGTTCTCAGGCATCTGAAGGGCTATTAAATGGATTAGTCTTATTCTAGTTGACCCCAGAGAACAGAACTAGGAGCAATGGGAAGTTACAGAGAGGCAGATTTTAGCTTCAATGGGAGGGGAAACCCCGCAGAATTAGAGTTGAAAGACACTTCAGAGGCCATCTAGTTCAACCTATACTTGATCAATAGCCACTTGCATAACATCCCTGATAACTGGCCATCTAGTCTTTGCTTGAAGACCTCCTCTCTGAAGGAGAGTCCAGTACTGCCAGAGGCAGGTCATGCTCTTTTAAGCTTCATTATTGGGGCGTTTTTTTTAAAACCAAAAATCTTCTATGTAAGGATAGCAAGAATGTGGTAAGGGGTATTTCTGTTCAAACATGGGTTGGACTAAGGTCTCTCTCAAATATTGAAGATTCTGTGGAAAAACTTCCTGGATCTTAGTTTCTTGATCTGTAGACTGAAGTTGGAGTAGGTAATCTTGTTTTATTCCAGCTATAATATTCTCTGCCAATAACACCTGACATTTTGCATAGATTATCTCATTTTATAATTTTTTCCCTAGGCCCTCCGCCCATATTCCCTTGGTGGGGAAGACATTTGGGTTGGTTTTGATGAGAGGCAGCATTTTATAATTGATAGAAGGGGGAAAGGAATTATGCAGGAAGACCCAGGTTCATGTCCCACCTTTAACATATAGTGGTGTGTAGGCGAGTGATTGGTTAAATCACTTAACCTCGAAGTGTTCCAGGCGGTCTCTGTAAGTCACAGAGAAGGTACTGATCTTCACTTGCAGAGCACATTTCCTTAGCAGGAGTTTCTTATACCAATGAAATTACAAGTATGATCTAAAAAATATCAAAATCTGGTTTACATACTTTATCTTATTTAGATACCATGCAGCACTTTACATACATTATCTGAAGCAGTTAGGTGACACAGTGGATAGAACAGTGGACCTGGAGTGAGGGAAACCTGAATTCACATCACCTACCTTGCAGGGTTGTTGTGAGGATCAAATGAAGTAATATTTCAGTTTTTTTAAATAATATTTTATTTTTTCCTCAGTTACTTATTAAAATAATTTTTACATTTTTGTAAGTTTTTAGTTCCAAAATCTATCTCTCTCTTCCTCCCCTCCCCACTCCCTGAGATAGCAAACAATCTGATATCCGTTATACATGTGCAGTCATATAAAACATTTCCATATTAGTCATTTTGTATGAGAAGACTCAAAGAAAAAAATAAAGAATGAAAGAAAGAAAAAGAGTATGCTTCAGTCTGTATTCAGACAATATGAGATGATATTTGTAAAGCAGTTAGCACAGTGCCCAGTATGTAGTAGGTGCTATGTAAATGTTTATTTCCTTTCCCATATCTCCTTTGATTTAGTTTTCCTTGTAGTTTTGCTGGTGAGGCCTGAGTCAAGAACCTGAGAAGATGTAGAGCGGGATGCCTGGTAGCCATAGGAGATGATGAAAAAACACTGGTTACTTTTAGAGATGAGATGGATCTAGGCAGAGGGACTCACTCCCTGGTGTTGGGGGGTGGAAGGGTAATCTGAAGGAGAAAATGACAGAAAGAGAGGACTGGGGATCGAGTGTTCATAACACTTATGTACAGGGGTTGTTGAAAGTGCCCAGTTTCTCTTCTCAGGCTTCTGTTCTTACTGTGAAAATCATTTTTAAGCCCAACAATGTGGCTGGCCAGGTAGCTTGGCAAGTTGTTTGGCAAGATCCAGAACCCTTAAGGGAAACCCTCCTATTCAGAAAGTCTTGACATATAGGGTATTTATAGAAGGAGGGGCTTGGAAAACAGATCACAGGTTTGCCACAAATGAGATTAAAGAACAGTAAATAACATTTACATTGCAGAAAGCCCCTAATCCTTCTTTCCTACTGCTGGGAAGTCTAGACCAGTACTGAGCCCAGAGCTGAGACAGCAGGTATATGAACCATATCCCTCCCTTCCCCCCCCCAAGCTCTTGTTACAGCTACTCTGCTTGTAGGTGAATGAATATCACAGAAACTCACACAAATCTAGAGCTGGAAGGACTGTCAGAGCTCATCTGGTTTAACCCTCTCATTTTACAGAGAAAAAAAAAACCTGGGCCCAGAGAAGGAAATCTAGGCCCAGAGAAGGACACACAGCTCATTGGAGGTAGAACTGAGTTTAGGATCCAGGTTTCCAGATTCCTAATCCAGGGAGCAATTATTTTGACTGTCCCCAATCCTGGGAGATTAAAGACTTTATAATTAAAGTCTCTCTCTGTCTCTCTCTGTCTCTGTCTCTCTCTCACTCTCTCTCTCTCTGTATGTGTATATATATGTGTGTGTGTGTGTGTGTGTGTGTGTATACATATATGTATATTATAATGCATTTTATTGAGGCATTTTGTCATTATGTCATAATCATTTCTGAGGGATTACTTAATATTTACCAATTGAGCCCTCCTTTGTGGAAAAAAAAGTAGCAATTGAGCAAAAACATCCATATAGTACATTGACTGCATCTGAAAATGTTCTGTCTTTGTGGTCTGCTACTTCTCTTCCATGATGGTGGAGATATGTTTCATTACTTGTTCCTTTTAAGGAAACTCCCTTTTAGAGATCTTTTCATTAACATCCTCGTGGTCATTGAGTATATTGTCCTTTTGGTTCTCTTCTGCATCTGTTCATACAAATCTTCTCTTGTGTCATTGAATTCCTTGTATTTGTAATATATTACTACTTATACTGTTCCATTACATTTGTATACTATAGTTTTTTCAACTATTTTCCAATTAATGGTTTTGTTTGCAGTACTTAACTACCATAAAGAGTGCTATGATGAATATCTTGGCATATATAGGATTTTTGTTTCTGTCTTTGACTTCCTTGGTGTGTAAGCCCAGTCATGGGAATGCTGAATCAAAGGCTATGGACAACTTAGTCACTGTTCTTGCATAAGAAATATCAGTTCCACATTGATCTCCAGAAGAGTGCAGCCAATTCATAGCTCTATCAATAGTGTATCAGTGTGCCTGTCATTTCACAATCCCTTCAACATTGAGCATCCCCATTTTTTTTAATCATATTTGCCAATTTGCTTGAGGTTTGAGGTGACTCTAGGCATCATATGATGGAGAAGGGCTGGGAATTCAAGTATACATTAATTCATTCAGCAAACATTTGTCAAGTGCTTACCATGGATAACCCTATTCAAATAGGTCTGGATCAAAGAGACATAAAATGTCATTAGTGCCCTCAAAGGGCTTACCAGCTATCTGGGGAAATTCGGTATTTCCAGTCTATCTGGGAGACTAATACATGAAATAATGAGAGAACAATTCCTTGTCAAGATGTGTCTGACTGAATGATGAAGGGGATTGTTTCAAAGAAACCTGGATAGACTTATATGAACTGATGCAGAGTGAAGTAAGCAGAACCAGAGAACAATTTATACAATAGCAATATTGTAAAGGCAAACAACTCTGAAAGACTTAGGAACTCTAATGAACACATTGACCAATCAAAATTTTAGAGGGCTCATCATGAAACATACTATCCACCTCCTGATGAGAGGACTCTGGGGGCAAATTGAGGCTTATGGGCTTTGGGGAGTTGGAAGGGGCTGAAAGGACACAGCCAATGTCTAGCTTGACTTGACATCTGTAATGGGTTTTATTTTTCTTGCTTTCTCAGTGGGGAAGTTGGGAGGGAGAGAAATTAGCCCTGAAAATAAAATAAAATTGAATTTAAAAAAAGAAGATGTGTCTGAACATCAGTACAGTTGGAACTCCTTGGTTAAAGAAGCAGGACTTGAGCTTGACTCAGAAAGATAGGGAGGATTTACACTCATTTAGAGAAAGAGGGAAAGCATTCTGGGCAGCAAGGGTGTTGTATCATGTGTGTATGATGGGATGGGTGATTTTTTTAGTCTTGAGATAGAATTAAGAGGTGGAAGGGAGCTTAGAGGTCATCTGGCCCAAGCCCCTCATCTTACAGAGGAAAAAACTAGGGTAGTGACTTGCCCAAAGCCAAACAAGAAGTAAACAGAAGAGCTAGGATTCAAACACAGATACCCTGCAAAGCTGAGTATAATCCTGCATGGAAAAAATGGATATTTAATGAATTAAAGGACTTTCAGGTATTCATGAGGAAAAGACCAGAACTGAATGGAAAATTTGACCTATGAGAATTGGGAGAAACATAGGAAGGTAAACATGAATGACCAATTATGAGGGATTTAATAAGGTCAAACTTTACTTCCTATAAGGGAAAATGTTGCTGTAACTCTTAAGAATGTTCTTATTACTTGGGTAGGTTGAAGGAATATTCATAGATAGAAGGCTTGGGGTTGAGTTGAGTATGATGGGATGATCCTAAAAATTAAAATTGGGTAGGGTGAAGTAAAATGGAGCAATTATTTCATACAAATGAGGTATAAATGGAAGAACCATTACTGTGGAAGGCAAGAGAGAGTGAAGGGCAGGCAATGCTAGAATCTTATTCTCATCAGAACTGGGTTAAAGAGGAAATAACATATACATTTAGAAGGGTATAAAAGTCTTCTTAACTTCAAAACTGCCTAGTACTGCTAAGAAATAGAAAGGTGGATCAGTAGAATAGAGTAGACATACAACACATAATAGTTAATTATTGTATAAACTTGTGTTTGACAAATGTAAAAATTTAAGCTTTTGGGATAAGAATTCACTATTTGGTCAAAATTGTTGGAAAAACTGGGAAGAAGTTTGGCAGAAATTGCGTGTAGACCAATACCTTACACCACTTACCAACATAAAGTCAAAATGAGTACATGTCCTAGATATAAAGGGAGATATCATAAGTAAGTCAGAAGAACACAAAACATATTACCTATCAGACATATTTTGGATAGGAGAAGAATTTATTAATAAACAAGAGATAGAGAGTATTATGAGTTGTAAAATGAATAGTTTTGATTACATTAAACTAAAAAGGCTTTGTACAAATAAAATCAGCATAGCCAAGATTAGAAACAAAGCAGAAAATGGAGGGGGGAGGAATGTTATAGACAGTTTCTTGGAAAAAGGTCTCATATCTCAAATAAATAGAGAACTTTGTCAAATTTATTAGAATGTGAGTTGTTCCCCAACTGATAAAGGGCCAAAGGAGTTTTTGGAGGAAGAAATCAAAGTTCTATATAATCATATGAAAAAAATACTCTAAATCATTATCGATTTGAGAAATACATATTAAAACAACTTTGATATAACATCTCACACCTATCAGATTGGATAAAACGATAGAAGGGGAAAATGACAAATGTTGCAGGGGATGTGGAATAATTGCAACACTAACACACTGTTGATGGAACTGTGAACTGATCCAACCATTTTAGAGAGCAATTTTGAATTATGCCCAAAGAGTTATAAAATTGTATACCCTTTGACCCAGTAATACTACTATTAGATCTTTTTCCCGAGGTGATCAGGGAAAAAGGAAAAGAACCTATACATTCTAAAAAAAATTATAGCAGCTCTCTTTTGGTGGCAAAGAAGTGGAAATTAAGAGGATACCCATTAAATGGGAAATGGTTAAACAAGTTGTGGTATATGCTTGTGATGGAATGCTTGCTATAAGAAAAGATGAGCTCAATGATCTTAGAAAAACATGGAAAGAATTGTGTAGAATAATGAAGAGTGAAATGAGCAGAACCAAAAGACCAGTAACAACATTATTTGTCAACAAATAATTGTGAATGACTAAGTTATTCTGAGTATTATAAATACTCAGATTAACTATAAAGGACCTATGAAGGAAGATGCTATCCATCTCCAGAAAAAGAACTGATAAATGGAAGTATGGTTTTACATACACACATATGTATATATATGTGTGTGTGTTTATATATAAATTTATATATATATATATATATACACACACATATATGTCAAATAGTGGCCTTCTCTGTGTGGGGTGGGGAGGGGAGGGACAGAGATAGTTCACAACTTACAATGTAACCAAAATAAATAAATAAATAAAAATAAATTTTTAAAAAATCCAATGCTCTTTCTTCTTGAAACAGGTTGAGTTACTGAAACAGAAAGTGATGGCAGGGCAGGGAGGGGGCAAGGTAGAAGACTCTTCCTTTCCAGAGGGCCTGTATGTCAATCTTAAGGAAAGTTCTGGGGAGGCACAGAACCCAGAGCCCTGATAGTCTGGGGCAGAAAAGCACCCCTTTCATTGTCAGGGCTGGCTGGGCTTGTTTTTCTGCGTCTGCCAGGGTGATCCTTTAATTCTGGCATCATTCTAATGCTCAGTTCTGAATTTAATAGTCCTCACAGATTTCTGTGGCTTCTAGGGGAGAGTGGAGACTTAACTCAGGTCTCTTCATTCCTCTTAGGGAAAATCCTTTTTTAAAAGAAGCAAATTAGGATTGGGACTGAAGAGTTAGCTGCTGTCTCAGCAGCAGGACTTCTCCATTCCAGCTACATCCTTGGGCTGAGTTTTATGGGGAGGGAGTTTAACTTGAAATCTCAAACCAGGAGTCAAATTCAGAATTTTACAGCCAAAAGGCGCCTTTGAAATCATCCAATTTTCAGAAAACCCCTTCCTTTTTTTTTTTTGTTTTTGTTTTAGGCAGTTAGGGTTAAGTGACTTGCCCAGAGTCACTCAGCTAGTAAGTGTTAAGTGTTTGGTCTGAGGTTGGATTTGAACTCAGGTCCTCCTAACTTCAGGGCCAGCACTCTATCCACTGTGCCACCTAGCTACCCCTAGAGAAAACCCCTTTGTTTTACAGAAGAGGAAACTGGAAAGAAGTAACTTGTCCAAGGTCACAAAGCCAACAAGTGGCAAGGCTTGGATTCAAATTTGCTTGGACTCCAAATCCAGTGCCTGATCTCTCTCTCCCTCCCTCTCTCTCTCTTTCTCTCCCTCTTTCTCTCTCTCTCCATCTCTCTCTCCTTCTCTCTGTCTCTCTCTGTCTCCTTGTCTCTCTCTGTCTCTCTGTCTCTCTGTCTCTCTCCCTCTCTCTTTCTCTTTCTCTCTCTCTCTCTCTCTCTCTCTCTCTCTCTCTCTCTCTCTCTTTCCTTCTTGCTTCCTCTGCCTTCCCCCTCCGCATACCATGCTTGTCCTTGGGAGCCTATATAAGTTTAAAGAGAAGCTAGACAGACCCTACTCCTTCCTACTGAGATAGTAATCAGTGAAACTGTGCTCTGAGGATCCCAGACATGTTCAATGTGAAAAAGACTGTCATCTCTGTCTGGGGAAAGGGGAGGAGCCTTCTGGGGATCATCATTTTAGAGCTGGAAGAAACCTTTAATGTCATCTAGTGTAAAGGTTCTTAACCTGGGGTCTGTGAGCTTGTTTTTTTTTTTTAATGTTGATAACTGTATTTCATTATAATTGGTTTCCTTTGCAATACAATTATTTTATTTTATGCATTAGAAACACTATTCTGAGAAGGCTTCACCAGACTGCCAAAAGTGACTGTGGCACACAAAAAAAGATTAAGAATTCCCTGCTTTAGTATAATCCCCTCATTTTACAAATGAGGAAACTGAGGCTCCTGAGAGATAAATGACCTGCTATAGGGCCACATCCTAAGCAGCAGAGCCAGGATTCAACATCTCAGAGCTGGAAGTGACCTCAGAGGTCAATAAGTCCGATATGCACCTGAAAATGAATCCCTTCTCAACAAAGTCAATAAGGGATCTTTTAGCCTTTGTCAAAGGCCTTCAGTGAACAGGGTGCCTGCCATAGGCTGAGGCTGCCCAGTTCACTTTGAGGTAGCTCTAAAGGTTAGGAAGCTTTTACTTAGATCCAGACTAAATGTGCCTCTTTGTAACTCCCAAGTTCTTCCCTCTGAGGCCAAAGCAGAATAAGGCTAATGCCGCTTTCACAATACAGCCCTTCAAATACTTAAACATAGCTTTCATTTCCACCCCCCTCCAAGTCTTCTCTTTTCTAGGCTAATAGTGATAATAATAATAGCTACCATTTATGTAGCACTTACTCTGTGCCAGGCACTGAGCTAAGCACTCTACAATTACTATCTCATTAGATCTTCACAATGGTGGTAAAGTACCTACCTGGGAGGTAGGTGGTAGGTATGATTATTATCTCCATTTTATAGATGGGGAACCTGAGGCAAAGAGGTTAGATAACTTGGCCAGGGTCACACAGCTAGTGAGTATCTAAAGGCAGATTTGAACTCACATCTTCCAGACTCCAGGCCTGGGGCTCTATCCATTTCACCACCTAGCTGCTAAAAATCCCCAGTTCCTTAAACCGGTTCTCCTAATGGCTGAATTCCTGGTCACTGTCTTCTGGATGCCCTCCAGCTCATCACTACCCTTGCTAAAATGCAGTGCCCAGGCGCAGCTAGATGGTACACAGATCACTGGCCCTGAAGTCAGGAGGACCTGACTTTAAATCCGGCCTCAGACCAAACACTTGACACTTACTAGCTATGTGACCCTGGGAAAGTCACTTAACCCCAATTGCCTAAAAAAAAAAAAGGTAAAAAAATAAAATGTAGTGCCCAGATCTGAATATAGCACTCCAGAGTCAGTGGGCTCACAGCCTGGCTCAGCAGTACTATCCCTCTAAGTTCTAAACTTTTGCTTCTCTTAAACCTGCAATATATTAATAATAATAGCTAACATTATATAGCATTTACTAAGTGCCAAGGACTGTACCTTACAACTGTTCTCATTTGATCCTTACAACAACTTTGAGAGAGAGGTGCAATTATTATCTCCATTTTATAGATGGAGAAACTAAGGCAAACTGAGGTGACTTGGCCAGACTCGCACAGCTAATAAGCATCTGAGGCTGAATTTGAACTCAGATCCTCCTAACTCCAATCTCAGCAATCTCCCCACTGAGCCACCAACCTGTCACTGACAGGTAGCCATGCATCTTCTGCTGAATCACTTCCAGTGGCAGAAAGATCACTATTCCATGAGGGATTTGAACCCGGGTCCTCTGTCTTTAGATCCAATGCTGTAGTGCCACTCTTGCCCTTATCCCCCTAACTCTCCTATAGTTAGGCATCTTTTATCCAGCTCTCACTGTCCCTTAAACCTAATAATAACAATAGTAATAGCTGACCCTTTTCATGGTGCTTTAAGATTTGTGAAGTGCTTTACATCTAATACTTTGTAAAGTAGGGGGAACAGGAGAGCCCCTGATCAAATTAAGGCATTTTCTAAACAACCCAATAACATAATAGAATGGAGGCACTATTAGTTCATGGATTAGCTGGGTTCTCTGAGCCTGCTCATCTTTCTCTGCCTCACAGCTTTTTGTTGGGAGCTCAGATCCACCTCCCCCACACTCTGTTATCAAGTTGTTGAGGAAACCCCCCTGATTTGATCAGAGATTCCCTTCATCTACCACCCTTGGACTTTAGTTTACAAGAGAAGGGGATGCAACTGTCATTGAAGGCTAGCATACAGAGGGGCAAGCCTGAGAAGCTTTGTGGCACATCACCCAAACCACTTTGTGGATTTCTGCAGCAGCTCCCGAAAATTGCCTCTGTCTCTGGGGTGATTCCTGGAAGATATGGAACAGGTGCACAGCACTGTGGTTTTAGGAGAGGAAGTCAAGTAGACAACCGTATCCAATTGGAAATGCAACAGGAATTTCAGCCAAGTGGAATGGATTTACCTTGAAACCATGGGGGGGCCCAATGGCCTTTCCCCTGAGAAAAATACAAGGAATTTATTTTATAACTAAAAGAGATGCCATCTCAGGCACCCCAGTGCTCAGATTCCTCCAGAGGCAGTGTTTTAAGATCACTTGGAAGGGACAATGGTGCTTGTCTTACCTTTGTTCCAAGGCTAGAAATGGGTTGAAAACAGCCCATTCTGTGGGCTATGGACCCTAAATCCTGATGTAAATACAATTGTCCTCGATGGTTCAAAAATGTCACCTTGTGCTTAGAAGACTGGACCGACTTGCAAGGGTGAAATATCGCAGAACGCTATTCAGCGTTGCTTTCTTATCTCATCCCTGGTGCCCATCCCTTCTACTAAACCCTACTTCCCTTCACACACTTGATATTTTGGCCAAACTGATCTACTTCACAGTCCCCCACCCTGGCATTCCACCTTCCATCTTTGTGCCGTTCCGCAGACTGTTCGTAATGCCAATGCCTTCCTCCTGAAATGATGCCCAATCTGCCTTGTATATACCTTCTTTGTACGTAGAGGCAAATAGGTGGCACAGCAGATAGAGAGCACAGGGCTTGAGAAGCCTTGAGTTCATTCAGCTTCAGACACTTACTAGCTGTGTGACCCTGGGCAAGTCACTTAACTTCTCTCTGCCTCATTTGCCCCACTGTAAAATGGGAATAATAACAGCACCTACCTCCCAGGGTAGTTGTGAGGATCATAAAAGTGCTTAACACAGTGCCTGGCACATAGTAGGCACTTTATAAATGATTATTTCCTTGTTTACATGTTGTCTCTCCCCGCCTGCCCCCACCATTAGATTGTGAGTTTCTTGAGAACAGGGACTTTTTTTTTGCCCTTTTTTGTGTGTGTAGACTTAGAATTTTACACAGTGCTTGAGTAGGTGCTTAATAAATGTTTGTTGACTTGACTAATGCCTAGAATGTATTCCCTCTTTACCTCTGTCTATCTCTTAGAATTCTTGGCTACATTCAAGGCTCAGCTCAGGTGCCACTTTCTAATCCCCCTAATTTTAGTGTTCTTTTCTGACTCCTACCTTGTATTTATTTTCATGGGTACTCATCATATACCCTGACTGAATATAAGGTTCTTAAGGGCAGGGACTTTTTTTTTGTTTTGTTTTGTTTTTGTGATTCTATCCTTAGTTCCTTGCATAGTACCCTAGAGCTCGAACAGACCCTGAGATGCCATCAAATCCAACTCCCTTATTTTACAGACAAGGAAACTGAGGCTCACAGGGATAAAATGACTTGTCCAGGGTCAAAGGCTAGAAAGAATTTGGTTCAGGATTTGAACCCTGTTCTTCCTGACTCCAGGGTCAGTGTCCTATTAATTATGCCTTGCTATGTTCTCTAAACAGTAGGCACATAATAAATACTTACCAAATTTAATTATTAGAGCAACCTTCCTGTCATATTGGTCTGGTCATTTTACTTTGCTAAAGAAAATTTCAGCAGCTCTCTATTGTCTAATAAGTAAAGTCTAAATTATTTTTCCTGGTATTCAAGGCTTTTTATAATCTTGTTAGTTCTCCATCTCACCCAGATCCCTGGGCTTTTTGAGTGGGGAAGAACTGTGATCTAAATTATTCTACCCTTCTGGCTTTATCTCATGTTATTCTCCTTCACATCTTCTATTCTTTTGTTAAAATAGGCTTCTTTCCACCTTGTTGACTGACTGACTCTCAAACATATTCTGATTTGCACCATCTCTGTGCTTTGCTCCCACTATCCTTGTGTCCTTCCCCTTTTGTATCTAGGTGGGAAAACAGAAGTTAGGACATCAGTTCATACTGGCTGAACAACCACTGTGTGCACAACTCTCTGCTACACTCTCTTTTGAGGGGTAGAGCAAGATAAGGATGAATATAGAAAAAGGAGGACACCCCTTCCTTTCTTTCATTGAGAGGCTTCATGTTATGACTGTGTTCTTATTATCTTCATGGTCACTTTCCCACTCTGAAACTATACCAGGTTATGCCAGGGCTTAGGAACCCTGCTGAATGCTGCTCTGGGCAGACTGCATCTGAAGCATTGTGTTCAGCTTTGGGCATTGAATTTTAGGAAGGACATTGAGAGGCTGGAAGGTGTCCAGAGGACAGTGACTGGGTTGATGAAGGGCATAGAACAGGATATATATGCTTAAAATCAACCTGGGTTCGCACATCAATTTTTTAAAAAAAATTGTTATTAATATCTTTTATTTTTGCATAGCTAAAATGTTTACCAGTAGTATCTTTCACCTTCTCCCCTTCCAGAGAGCCATCCCATATAAAAAAGAATATTTTTTGATTTAAAAAAGAGAGAAAAAAATAGAAATAGAAAAAAAAAACCTCAGCAACACAAATCAAAAAAGTCTGAAAATACATCCAATGTTCCATATCCATGGACCTTTCACCTCTACAAAGGAATGAGGAGGGGGTGTCCTCATATCTCTTCTGTGTATCTGAGCTTGTTCTTTGTAATTCTGCAACATTCATTTTCTATTGTTTTGTAGTTGCACATTGTTAGAGTCATTGTGTACGCTGATTTTTTGGCTCTGCTTACTTCACTCTGCATCAGGAATATACATCAATTAAAACTAGGGAATGTCAAAGCTGGAAGGGACCTCAGGTAGCACACTAGCTGTCATGTGGCAGGGAGATTAAACTCATTTCATTTTTTTGCCTTTGAGAGAACTAGTAGAAATTAGTAGACGTCGCATTTAGACTGGATGTAAGAATTAAAGCCATCTAAAAGCAGAATGGGCTGCCTTGGGAGGTGGTGGTGGGTTCCCCCTCATTGGAGCTCTTAAAATAGAAGCAAGACCTATTAAAGAAAGATGCCCATCTCCCACTCCCCAGAGTCCTTTATGCTACAGATATGTTGTAAAAGGGGTTCTCTTTCAGATATGCATTCAATTAGATGGCATCTGAGGTCCTTTCCTACTTGAAGATTATGTGATTCTGGTAGAACGACTCCATTTTACAGATGGAGAAATTGAGGCCGAGAGGAAATTTGTCAGAGGTCAAACAGGTAGCAGAGTTAGGTCTAACACCTGAGTTTCCTAACTACCAATCCAGTGTTGTTTCTGATATACTACGATATCTCTTAGAAAACCTACAACCTCAAAGGACAAGATATAATAAACTACATATTGAATACAGTGAAAATTAGAGTTGGGTGGGGATGTGAAGATTGTGTGTTTGAAAGGAGGGAGGGTTGAGCTGGGAGCTGTCATTGCTGACCAAGCCAGATAGCTTCTAGCAAAATATGGAAAAATTTCCTATCACTTGGCTCTCCTTTTTGTTACTTCTCTCTTCTTGCTTCTGGGGAGGAAGCCTCCTTGGGTTCTGGGTGCTGCTGTAGGACCTCCTTTTCGGAGGGCAGACTATTAGAGGGAGAAAAAATTCCCTTTTGCAGCCAGCTAAGCAGATTCCTTTCACAAACACAGAAAGCAAATTGCTGAAAGAAAAACATAAATCTCTTTTGTCACATGTGGTTAGGTCAGCCGCTTAAAACTGATATCCTCATTTCGATTGGAACCAGCTGATTGCTGTCTGCTACTTCCCCACCCGTGAGCTGATGGAGCCCCAAGGCCCCTCCAGGCAAGGGGGAGGGGCAGGCAGAATCCCTCCAGGGTGTTTGTCCCAAAGCCCCGAGCTGTCGCTAGAAGGGCTATGCAGTGGAGATGAACAGTGTGTCTATTTTGGCACAAATGGCTTGCAGAAAAACCAAGAAGCATATTTCATCAGGAACATTTATGGCAGAGATAATAAAGTGCTTCCCTCTTCTTTCCCCTTGTCATGGGATCCCTCAGCTTTCTGTAGAACACATTAGGAGAAGGGAAGACTTGGAGGCAGATTTAGAGTGGGGCCATAGATTCTTAGACATGGAAGGGAACTGGGAGGTTATGTAATCCAACCATTTACATCCCACCTGGAGCTAGGTGATACAACACAGAGTGTTGGACTTAGAATCAAGAAGACCTGAGTTCACATCTGGCTTCAGACACCTACTAGCTATGTGACCTGGGCAAATCACTTATTCTAAGCATCAGCTTCCTCCTCTAAAAGAAGGATAAAAATAGCACCTACCTTACACTATATAAATACAAACTACTATTAAGAACTCTAGGCATGCAGCCTTCTTCAGTCGGTCCTAGAAGAACTGGGCAAATGGCAATTTGATAAATCTTTATCAAGTGCCTTTTATATGCATGATCATATGCTAAGTGTTGTACCAAGATTTTTTGTTTTGTTTTGTTTTAAATAGCAGTCTCTGCCCTCAATGGGCTTACAGTGATGGGGAAAACATTAAAACAGTTCTCGTCTTCAAAGAGCTGACTTTCTAATTGGGCAAGACCACATATATAAATCAAACTATATTAGATAAATGCAGTATAGACAGAAGGAAAAAAACATAATTTAAGGTAGAGTGTAATGAAGCCAAAGGTCAGGTCTACAGTAAGCGCTGTAAAGAATATGATGGAGAGATCACTTAGCTACATACTGCATTACTGTGTTGTAGGAGAGTTCTGAGTAAAGCATTTTGTAAACCTTTAAGTGCTCAAATCTCAGACACATGAGCTACTATTAAAATCTCTTACTTTTAGCTTCTGAATATCTTAAATCCCTTAGGCTGCAGCTCAAAATCCTGTTTCCTCTAGTTCTTCCTTTAGGGATGATGGAGGTCATCAGGTGGCAATCGCGTGTCCCAAGAGCCCTATGTGGCAGCCATGCAGCAAAGCACAGTCCTGCCGGGCTATGAAGTGGAACCCGGGAGCTTGGCTCTAGAAGCTTTTCCTTGGACTCTTCCTGCTCCTGAGGTAGTGGCACAAATCCTCTGCTGTGAGACTTCAATGTGATGTCACTGATTTTATTTGGTAGCCCCTGTGCTTCGGTCATGCCCAGCATTGCCTATGCTTACAGAGTTGGAGCTTGAAGCAGCCTCTGAAGCCATCTTGCCCAGGCCCTTCATTTTATAGTTGAGGGAACTGAGCTCCAAATAAGGTAAGTCACTTAACCCACATCTCACAGGAGATAAGTAGTGGAGACAAGATGTGAATCTACATCTGTCTTCTGTCACCAAATGGTGCAGTGGATAGAAAGAACTGGGCCAGGAGTCAAGAAGGCCAGAGCTCACATCCTACTTCAGATGTGTACTACCTCTGTGAACCTGGGCAAGTCAGTTTGGTCCTGTTCCTATCTATCTCAGTTTGTTCCACTGTAAAATGGGGGTAGTCGTAGTGCCTACCTCCCAGGGTTGTAGTGAGGATCGAGTGAAAAATGTTTGTAACGTACTAGGCATGTGGGGCAGCTAGGTGGTGCAGTGGACAGAGCGCCAGGCCTGAAGTCAGGAAGACTCCTCTTCCCTAGTTCAAATCTGGCCTCTGATACTTACCAGTTGTGTGACAAATGGAATCACGAAGAGTTAGACGTGACTGAAAAATGACTAAACAAGAAGGCACACAGTGGGTGCTTAAAAAATGCTTGGTTTTTTTCTTCCTAGAATCTTAGAGTTGAACAAGATCTCAAGGGGCATCTAGTTCAACTCATACCTGAAGCATGAATATTCTCTATATTACCCTTCAGTAATGGGAACCAAGTCCCTTACATGAGAGACCATTCTATTTTTGGACAGCTCTAATGAATAATAATAACATTTACACAGTGCTTGGTATGTGCTAAGCACCATGCTAAGTACTTTATAATTATAATTGCATTTAATTTTCACAACCACTCTGGGAGGGAGGTGATGTCATTATTATTATTATTCCCATTTTACAGATGAGGAAACTGAGGCAAACAGGGGCTCATATGACCTGCCCAGGGTCACACAGCTAGTATGTAGCTGAGACAGGATTTGAACACAGGACCCTCCAGGCCCAGCATTCTATCCAATGAGCCACCTAGCTGCCCCATAAAAAAGGAATTTCTGCTTTCAGATGAGGCCAAAATGCTGTGAAACTCTCACCTATTGCTCTGAGTTTTCCCCCTAGGGCCAAGCAGAACAAGTCTAATCCTTTTTCCACATGACATTCCTTCAAATACTTGAAGACAGCTGTCTCTTCTTCAGGCTAAACACTGACACACACACCCCTCAAGTTCCTCCAGCTAATTCCTTCATGTGAATGGTTTCCAGGCCCCTCACCATCCTAGCCACCCTCTTCTTCAAACACATTAATGCCCCAGATGTGGAAACTGATCTTATTTCATGACTAACCCAGATGTACTTAGTAAAACCCTATTATCTCTTTTGCTATCATTGATTTTTGAAAGAGGATTGTAGCTACACCTGTCCCTGGAGCATGGGAGTGGTTGTTCACATCTACATACATATACACCCATACTCTCATAGGATGTAGTCCTTTGGTCTCTTCCTTTACCTGGGGGTGATGAGTGTTTGCACCTCTGGTAATGCCTTAGAGGATGAAGCACATACTCCAAAGGGAAGCTATGTTCATGGCAAATGACTTAACCTGCCTGGGGTCAGTGCATGAGGCGCAGATTATACTGTGTCTATCTTGGGTGAAAGTAGCTCCACTAACAAACGAGGAAGGACCAAGCAAGTCACCCAACATTTTTCCTTTTTTAATGATACAGATATTGATTATCTGGGAACAGAGAACCACATAACAGTAATACTTAATCCCATTCGTCTCATTTTACAAAAGAAACTGAAGCCCCCCCCAAAAAAGAAGTGACTTACTAGTGGGCATGCCACATTAAATTCATTCAGGCTCAGTTCCCATATCTATAAAATGGGGATAATTATCTCTTTACAAGCTGCCTAGTAGGATAGCTGTGAAGATCAAATGAGTTCATACATGTGGAGTGCCTTGTAAACCATAAAACCATTTAGGAAAGTCAGCTATTATTATCATTGCCCAAGATTTAAAAAAAAAAAGTGGCACAGCCCAAATCTACTGACTCTTAATCCAGTGTTATCTTTCTGCCACATCATACTTTCTTGATATTAATGGTTGGGAGTCAGGCATCTAAATTTGGCATTTCTGTGAATGGGGTAGAGAGAAAAAATGGAGAACTGTGGGCCATGTCTAACAGTGCTAACCTAATGACACCTCTCAGATTTTTGAGCTCATTGGTTAGAGAGAAGTGTAGAAAATCATAACCAATCCAGCAGACAAATGAACAGATAGTTAAATGACATATCTATGTGCATAGTTGTGTTTCTTAAAACCTGAGGTTTAGAAAGAATAGAGTTTAATTTCTTCTTAGTAACTTAAATGGAATTTTCAAGAAATCTGGTGACACTCTCATGCTTTCAGTTTCCTCCTATACAAAATGAGGAGGGTTGAGCTCTGAGATGATCTCTGAGGTCCCTTTTTTTTTCTTTTTTATTACTAAAACTTAAATACATCATGAAAAAAAGAAAAAGAAACAAATTTAAATATTGAAACTTAAATACAAAATAAGAAAAGGGAAAAAAAGTCATGTCACATGTACAGCAGAACATAAGAGAGGATTCAAAATATATAGCAATAAATTTCCATTTCAAGAAAGTCTATATAATAAATACTACATGTTGTGTTGACAGCTGTACATCTTTGCTTCCTTGTAAGTTTTCTTTTGTTCTTTGCTGTGCACTATGAGGTCCCTTTTGCTTTAAATTTTATGATCTTGTTCTAAGGGGGCCCAGCATGATATGAAAGTAACTGGCCTATAAGCATTTCCCCCCTTAATAACTCCATGATTGCTTGATTTTTACTTCTTGCCTATCTACCAAGAGACCCTGTCTCAGTTAGTTTAGGCTTCCTAAAAGATGCGGGATGGTTCCTCCAGCCATGTCCGTTGCTATGAGAAATGGAAATCACAGTATCACATGACTGTAGAATATTACAGCAAGTAGGAGGGACCTTAGAGCTCATCTTGTCTGACCCTCACATTTTTTAGAGGAAGAAATTGAGACTTTGAGGAGGCAATTGACTTGTCTAGGATTACACAGGTCATAAGTAGCAGAAGTAAAATTGGAACCTGACCTAGGTCTCTAAACCCTGTCTCTAAATCCAAAGCTCTTCCCACTATACTTCACAGATGTGTATTTCCTTCCTGCCAAAGGAATCCTTCAGACCTGCTGGGTTCCAGGGGAGCCCTGAACAGAGTTGACAGATAATACAATCTCATTTGCAAACCTGTCAGTTCTAAGCTGAGTTAGGACAAATGGGTTAAGAGCTGGGTGGAAACTTCGAGGTCACTGAGTGAAGATGTTTGAACATTTGCTTTCTATCTACAATCCTATTTTTCAACTGTGTGGTACACTTAATCCAACATGAAGTATCCCATATTACATTTTCTCTTGATTATAGGTTTTCTCATTCTCAAATGATCTTTGGCTACCAGTAGGGAATTTCCTTTTTTTTCCTTTCTTCTACTTGTGTGTATGTGTTTTTAACTCAACCTTTTGTATTTTGTCTGTGTTTCCTCTTAGGAGCTATAATAGGATATTGGCTGGAATTAGAATTATAGAGAAATACATATTTGTAATTATCATAGGTTTTTTTAAACTTATGATAATAATAAATACATATTTCTCTACAAGGTGGGCAGAAAAATGAATGTGAATCTTGCCCAGGGAGGAGACCCAAAAATAATTGGTATAATGAGAGCAGACCTGATGATTTTCCAGATTAGCTGGGCTACTGGTGATGGATACAGAGATTCAAAATCAGTCCTATATTTGGGGCTATTAAGTTATTATGATTCCTTAGAACCTTCAGAGGGCCCCAGCCCACAGTCATCCAGTTGGCTAAGCTCCCACACATTTTATGGGAATGGGGCTGGGATGTGGAACTCTTAGCTTACCAGGATAAAACCAGTTCTGCTTGGCAGGGGCTGGACTAAACAAGGAACATGAGTTATTTTTCTGATGCTTTTTTTGTTGCTTACACTTAGTCCAAAGTATCTCCTCACCATAGTCTCACTTAGCATCCTCAATAACTGGCCTGCTTTTATAGATGAGAAAACCAGGAGCTGGGACAATTTTAGAACAGAGATCAGGATTGAGCTCACTTTCCTTGACTAATATCAACCAACACATACTTACTGAGCTCCTATTGCACGTTGTACTCTTTGCTAGGTATTATACAAGCTATAGGCACAAAGCACAAAAAGAAAATCAATCAATCAACAAGCATTTACTGAGCACCTAGTATGTGTTAGGATCTGATGAAAGCAAAACTGTAGCTGCCCTCAGGGAGCTTGTATTCTATCAGGGGACATACCATTCACATATATAGGTTTATATAAAATAGGAAATGTACCTAAACTATATCATAAATTCAATTTACCTTTGAGTCATGGGAGGCAGAGAAGGAAAATTTTTTTTAATAAAATTTTTATTTTTATTGATATCTTTTGATTTTATATCACCTTCCCTTTCAAACATATCCTTCCCCTCCCCTCCCCTGTGAACCATTCTTCATAACAAAGAATGAAAAAGAAAGAGGGGGGGAAAGCAGTTTAGCAAAACTAATTAATATATCAACCAAGTCTTATTGGTTATGCAATATTCTACGCTCATAGTTTTCCATGTCAGCAAAGGGGAGAGAGGCCTTTTCCCCAGGAGATAAGAATCTTAATGGGAAGAAGAGACACAAAATGTATTTGGAGATTTCCCCAGGGTTCCAAGGAAGAGGTGAATTACAAGTTGAATCTGTGATAGCTTAACAAAGTACTGTATGCAAATGATTCTTTCCCCTTTTAAAACCCTAGAGCACTGGTCTTTAAAGTGTGGTCTAGGGTACCCCAACTCTTCTTCCTCTGGTAGCCCTCCTGCCACATTCTTTAGACCACAAGCATACTTTCCCTGGAGTATTTATAAAAGAAAATAAATTTAAAGAACTATTAATAATAAGGTTCAAATGATTAAAAGGACATCAAAAAGAATTCCACCCAACCCAGACTCGATGATTCCCAATCTTCCTAGACTATCTTACCTAATTAACACTTTCCCCTTCCCTGAGTCTCCCCAAGACACAAGAGAGTCCTATTGCCACTTAAAAGAATAGAACTTTCTCTTGGGCTCCCATCTTCCCCCTTGCCCATATGCTGTTGGTCTAACCGCTGGCCTAAATTCATTCCTTGGGGTTACAATCCCAGGTTTATGCTCAGCCAGTCAGAAAACCCTTTGATCTATAGCCATACATTGGCTATAATTCCAACAACCTTTCCCTATTTAGCTCCTATCAAGTCCCCACCTACTTTACTTTTATGTGAGCAGGAGCTAATTGGGTAACTGCTATGTCCCACTGGCAGCTAGGGGGTACCCTAGTGCACAGGCCTGGAGTCAAGAAGAGTCATCTTCCAAAATTGAAATCTGACCTCAGACACTTACTAGCTGTGTTACCCCAGGCAAGTCACTTAACCTGTTTGTCTCAGTTTCCTCATCTATAAAATGAGGTGGAGAAGGAAATGACAGACCACTCCAGTATCTTTGCCAGGAAAACCCCAAATGGGGTCATGAAGAGGTGGACACAACTGAAAAATGACTGAACAATAACATGTCTCACTACCAAAGAGAACTTAATGTGTCCAGTCTTTCCAGAGACAGATGTAATCATGCTAGTACATAATGCTACTGCTATTACTGATAATAGTTCAGAAGATCTGTGATAGCTTCAGTGTGACTGCTCCTTCAACTACTCCTCAACCAGCAAGAATCCCAATCCCTTCATACCTAGTTGCTATGGCCAAAATCTTCATCTCCTAGTGGTCAGCCTTCCAGTGTATGGTAGTTATGACTATGAATTTTTGCTCCTGGAGTAAGGGTGGGAGAACTAGGCTGGGAGCAGAGCTTTCTTTGGGTGAGGCCTAAGGGGAAGTAGCTCAATAAAACACCTAGAGGCATCTACCCTACCCACTCACCCCCATCCCTGCACCACCCCAAACCACTGGAGGGAGGAGACTCCCTCTTTGACAAAGCTGTATTGATGAGGGTGGGGTAGGCTATGCTGGCACTCATCTGGGATATTGGGTGGGGAGATTGTGGAGAAAATGTGCCCCAGCATAGTGGTGTTGGAACCCTCTAAATTTCAGTGCTGTAAGGTAAAACCCAGGTGACTCCATTCTGGTTATAACTGTTTCACTGGGTCTGTAGTTGAAGGCTTTCCATTGTGATAGGACTTAATAGATTTATACTCTACTGGCATAGCTTTCAAGAACTCAGAGTTACTCCCACCTCAGGATGAGTCACAGGAAGAAGATTTTAGTGGATGAAAATTTAAGCCTTTTTTAAAAATACCTTTTATTTTACATCAGATTAATTTCTAAATATATCTTTTCTCCTTCTCTTCCCTCCCTTGTAACAAAGATATAAAAAGAAGAAAAAGCAGTCCAGCAAACCCAACAACATATTAAGTATATGATAGTATATACAATATTCTATATCAAGAGTATTCTACCTTTTTTTTTTAACAAGGAAGGAGGTACATTTTCTCACCTCTTCTTTGGGTCTGTCCTTGGTCATTTTTAATTATGTAAGGTTCAATTTTTTTTCCATTACATTGTTATGGTTATTACATATTGTTTTCCTGATTCTGCTTACTTCATTCTGCATCAGTTCATATAAATCTTCCCTTTTTTATTTCTTTATATTTATTTCTTCTTAAAGCATAGTAATATTCCATTATATTCATGTAACACAATTTTTTTAGTCATTCCCCAATCTTTGGGCATCTGCTTTGTTTCCAGTTCCTTGCTACCACAAAAAGTTTGGCCATGAATATTTTGGTGTATATGGGATCTTTCTATCTTTAACTTCCTTAGAGTATATACTTATCAGTGGAATCCCTGGGTCAGACTATGGATAGTTTAGTCATTTTTTAAAAAGTGTAATTCCAAATTGCTTTCTGTAATGGTTATATTAATTCACAACTCTACCATGTTTTAATATGCCTGCCCTCCTATGGCCCAGCCCCTCTACCACTGATTTTTTCCATCTTCTGTCATCCTACTGGTTTGCTGGGTAGGAAGTGAAACTTCGAAGTTGTTTTGATTTGTATTTCTCTTTTTGTGATTTGGAACAATCTTTCATATGATTTCTAATAGTTTGTATTTCTTTTTGTTTGTATCCTTTGACTGCTTATTGGATGAATAATATTACTAATTGCTGTTTCTATGGTGTTTTAAGGTTTGCAATGTGGTTTCCTCACAACCACATGAGTTAGTTTAGGCGAGGATTATAACCACCATTTTACATAACTTCAAATGTAAGGAGATATCACTCAAAAGGTTATAAAGATCCCTTCTCTCATTTCATCTCAGAATCCCAGAATTCAATCCAGTCTATACCTGACTGAGAATTGCCTCTATTACAAGTGGTCATTTAACCTATGCTTAAAAATTTCCGGTGAGAAAGAACCTACTTGCTCCTGAAGTGGTTTATAGTATACTTTTAAAGAGCTCTGGTCGTAAGACAGTTTTTTTCCCTTTACCTCAAGCCTAAATTTGTCTTTCTGAAACTTCTACCCATTGCTACTAGTTCAGGGAACCAAGCAAAAGAGTCTTTTCCCTCTCCTACCCTACAGCCTTTCAAATACTGGAAGACAGTTATCATGTTCCCCCAAGTCTTTTCCTGCCTAAACACCCCCAATTTCTTCAATTGATCCTCATATGCCATGAACTTGAGACCCATCAGAGCGATTTAGGCTTTTTTACCCTTGATCTTACGATAAATTATTGGCTGTGGAGGACTTGGGAACAAGGTCTTCCTCTGCTTCTGTCCGTCTTTAGGGTCACTTCTTCTCTCTCAAGGTCACACTTCCTATAAACCCGGGTTTTGCTAATGGCCAAACCAAGGGTAAGTAGACTTGGGAAGAAGTATAGGAGGGATCATAGGATCATAGGTGAGAACTAGAAAATAGCTTAGAGAATATATGTGTGTATACATATGTGTGTACATAGAGAAACATATGCATACATGTATACACACATGTATTTATATATGTGTGTGTATATGTTGTGTGTGTGTGTGTGTGTGTGTGTGTGTGTGTGTGTGTGTGTGTGTATATATATATATCTTTCCTAATTTTGTAGATGAGGAAGCTAAGGCTAGATAGCTGATGTGATTTGCTCAGGGTCACACACTGAGTAAGTAGCAGTGTTGAATTTTTAATCTAAGTATTCTGAATCCAAATTCAACACTCTTTCCAATGTAGTCTGTAGGTGATGGGGGCAGGGGAGAATGGCAGGGCAGCTATTCTGGTCTCCTCTTGTGGGGATTGGAGGCATCCTCAGGGAGTTTCCCCCATTCAGTGACCTTGCTTCTCTGAGCCCCAGAGTTTGGCTTCTTGCTTCTCTGCCCTTTACTATTCATTTTTCCTCAATGGCACAGGCTGTCCCTAAGCTGGAGGAAGAGTGTGAAATGTCTGTAACTTCTGTTCATCTTTTCTTTTGCTATTTTTTTAACCCAACCTCTCATGCATTTTCATCCCATGCAATGTCTATCCATGTTTTCCCACATAGGCATATATAACATAGCCCACATATATAGTGCATCTTTCATCTTTCATGGTGCTGCTCAGACACTTTTGTGCTGGGAGGGGAAGTTGGGGAAATGTCTCACCTTTCAGGTACCTTTATACCTTACCATTTGAAAAGTAATTTTTAAGTTAAGTCAGTGGCCTATGGCAGAGATCATTTCTAAAAATCTGTAATTAAAGTAAGACATATGTTCTAGTTTGCATAATTTTTGACTGTTTCTAATTACTATCAATTATAATGATAAATAATATTAATCTTACTATTTAATGTGATTATATTATTATAATTATGTATATATAATTATATATTGTAACTATCTGCTACACTATACTGCTAATGAGTAATAATATATGATATATAATAATTGTTATTATAACAAGTAATAGAATTTTTTTTCTCCCTTTCCTCTTTCCCAGTGAAAGACTAAGGGAAATGAATGGCATCTACTCAGAAAGCATGCTTGGTAGGGTTTGCAAATGGTAGAGATTAAAGAAAAAGGAAAGTTTGGAGAGGGGGAGAAGTCTTGCTGAGAAATAGAATGAAACTTCTATAGGTTCAGCCCTCATTTTGCTTAGGGGAGATGTTACTGAAAGATAAGAAAACCATAGAGATTTGTCCTTGCCTTGACTAAAATCCTTCCTATGCCTGTAGACCTGGGGAAAGACTTGAAGGATAGGAGGAAGGGAAGAGTGAAAGAAGAAAAACAAGTTATCACTTCCACTTGGATCATTAGACATCAGCAAGACTTGTGTGTATGTGTGGTCCACAGAGGTGAAGTAACTTTTCCACAGTCACCAGGTAAGTGACAGAGGTGGAAATTTGAATCACGGTCTTCAGACCCAACATCCATTGGGCTTTCCACTATATCACAGAATGTATCTCAGCATGCTAGGGGATATAATACATACATTTTTTAAGGTTTCTTGAGCCAAGAGAAATAGGAAAATCCCCTAAAGCTGGGGTTTTTAACCTGGGGTCCATGAACTTATTTTTAAAAAAATATCATAACTGAATTCAACATAATTGGCTTCCTTTGTAATCCTACATATTTTATCTTATGCATTTAAAAACAGTATTCTGAAGAATCCATAGGTTTTGTCAGATTGGCCAAGGGGTCCATGAAAAAGGTTCAGAACTGCTATCCTAAAGTATACGCAGGTCCTGCATGTCCTGAGAGCCTCTGACAGAGGTTATAATAATGATAATGATGTATAGTATGTGAATGATGATGATGTAATATAATAATGATGATAATAATGATAATCACCTCTTACACAGATATATAGTACTGAGTAGTTTTCAAAATGTTTTCATAGACATTACTTCATTTGAAACTCTTGATTGATTATATTGTATTTATATGCTTATTTTGTATACATTTTTAATATAGTAATATCTATACATGTTGTCTCCCCCAGTATAATGTAAGCTCTTTAAAGGCAGAGACTATTTTTTTTTAAAATTAAATTACATTTTAAAAATTAACAGTCAATTATTTGTTGCTCTCATTAAAACAACAGCAACAGCAACAACATCAACAAAATCTGTATAAGAAATATATATAGCCAAGCAAAACAAATTCCCACATCGGTTGTGTTAAAAAATTGTGTGTTTTGTTCTATATATTAAGTCTATTAACTCTGTCAGGAGATGAATAGTATTTTTCATCACTGGTCCTCTGGCATCATGATTGATCACTGAATTGATCAGAGTTCTAAGATATTTCAAATCTATTCATTTTTAAAATGTTGTCATACTATAAAATATTCTGGGTTGGCCCAAGTTTCTCTAAAACCATCCATTTTATACAGCATAATAATATTCAATTACATTCACATACTATGATTTATTTATCAGTTTCTCAATTAATAAGTACTACCTTGTTTTTCAATTTTTTTTGCCACCACAAAAAGAGCTGCTATAAATATTTTGTACATATAATAATAGAGTATATATAATGGTGACTGTGTAGTCAGCACTTTATAACATTACCTCATTCAATCCTCACAAAAATCCTGGAAGGTAGGTGCTATTACTATACCAATTTACAGTTGAGGAAACTGAGGCAAGCAGAGGTTAAGTGACTTGTCCATGATCACATAGCTAGGAAGGATAAGAAATCATATTTGAAATCTCTATGCATTGTATCATCTTATGCCTACATATGGGTCTTTTTCCTTTTTCTTTGATCTCTTTGGTACAGAGTTAGTAGTAGTATCACTAGATTAAAGGGTAGGCACAGTTTAGCAATATTTTGGGCATAGTTCCAAATTACTTTTCATTATGGCTGGGCCCATTCACAACTCCACCAACAGTGCATTAATGTGCCGAGTTTCCTAAAGCCCTTCCAACATTTGGACTTTTTTTGGTTAACCTTGCCAATCTGACCCTTATTCAGTGTTCTTTCCAGCTTTAGAGGCAGTTTTTGTTGGTATTTTGTGATTAAAGCTACTAAAACTGAAGTCCACTCAAGTTTTAGTTCAGGATGCTTTTGCCTAATGCCTCAAGTGATCTATATTCTCTGTCAAGCTTAGCTTATTCTCCTGGTTTCCAAAGAAGGACCATGGTATCAAAGAATGCATTGGTAACAATAAATATCCTTGCTTTACTAATCTGATCCTTTTGGAAAGGCCTCTGGTGTTTCTCCATTTCAGGTCAGGCTAGTTCTTGGCTTTTGATGATACTGTTCAGTATATTTGTGTGCATTGAGGATTATTAAATTAAGAATGAAAAAGAAAATTTAATTTTTTAAAAAAGATGGATTAGATTTTGAATTAGATGATCAATCCAGTCTCTTGGCAAAAAAAAAAAAAACAAACCAACAAAAAAACAAACAAATGAACAAAAACTTGTCCTACTAGATTCTAAAATGCATTAAAGAGCAACAGTGATAGCTCTCTGTGCCACATTTCACCGTCACTCTCATATCCTGTCTGTCTCTTCTCCTTACGGTGACATAGGACATTAAATGCCAATGTTTTCTGTGAGGATATATGCATGAAGTTTTATTGTGTTTATGTCAACAGAAGACAGTATTGGTGATGAGAAGGTCGGGAGATATGCAAGTTTTCAGTAGTAAGTGACCATTGCTATTGCTGTTTCTGACTATTCTTCCCAATAGTCTGATAATCTGTGCCTACTCTGGCATTAAAGTCACCCAGAATTAGAAGCTTGTCCTCTTTTGGCACATTGATGATAAGAGTCTCCAGACCTTCATAAAATTTTCCTCATCAGGGTCATGGGAGCATACATATGGATGATGGTAGCATGGCACTTTCCTGCAAGTGGCAATAACATTGTAATGAGCTTGCCATTTATTCCTTTTGGGAGGCATACAAGCTTGTTGACTAAATTAGATTTTATTACAAACCTACGCCAGCTTCATGATGCTCCCCATTACTGCAGCCACTCTAGAAAAACATTTATCCAGCTCTGACTTCAGTAAGCTGGCCTTCATTTGCCAATCTTGTTTTACTCAGGGCTGCTATTTGGATATAATGCCCACTGAGTTCTCTCATAGCAAGAATTGTTTGTCTTTTAGGTCTTTTGGATTTCTTGTTGTCCATAAACATGTGTGCATTCCATGTACCAATGGTCAGTGGAATCATGAAAAAGTTTTTGTACATTTTTTTGTGTTTTGACCTCAGGGTAGGATCCCCACCTGCAGTGGTAAGCAGGCCACAGTTAGGTTAGGTAAGGCAGACAATTTTTAGGGCACCTTTTCTGGCACCTTCCTCACACCAGTAGATGAGAAGTGTGATCCTTTAAAAAGGCTGCTGAATCCTACTGCTGCTTCAGTCCAGTGAGAAGATGACCTTATGACCTGGGAAGCCTATGTGTGATGCTACTTCATCACTTGCTTGTCACCACAGGACTTTGAGGTGGGTAAAAATGGTAAAATAGTATAGGTGATATCTTTTGACTCACACATAAATTAGATTTAAGTGAGCCAGAGTTTCTTGAAGTCGTCAGCCTCACTCTCTTCTTTAGAATCATCCAAGTCCAATGGTAAGACAAAAGTCCGGATGACTGGGAATGGCTCAGGATGCAATGGATGACCTTGGTGTCTTTGATGTCTAATCAAGCTCTAAGTGCTCCACAGCACCTGCTTAGGCCACCTTCACAGCCCATTGGAACAAATTGTTCACATCCACCTACACCTCTGGGGGGAAATCTTCACCTGCTTGCTTTAGACACCCCGTGCTAACTCTCTGGTGGATTTGAGGCCCTTCGATTATCCTCAACTTGGTTTAGCTTATCTGCTGAAACAGTTTACGAAGGGTGTGGCTGCTGCACATGCTACAACTTCTTAGAGCCACAGGTGAGAGTTGGGTGGCAGGTGGACACAAAAAGTGGAAAACAGCCCTGAAAAAGGGCTCAGCAGCCCTCACCCCAGAGGTATTAGTCTTCCTTTAACACTCATATACCCCACAAACACATATAATACACAACCAAACCCTGTAATGCACATCAAAACCCAAATAATATATAACAATCATCTCTAATTAGGTTGATGATCCAAATATTTTTAAATCATAAAAAACTGGAAGAAAAAGGTATAATATCTTTGTCTCGAATATATAGGAACAATTAGTTTAACTAAATAAAGAGAAGAAATCACTGGAGACAAAAATCAGAGGATATGACTATTCAATGATTTTTTAAATGAACAATGACAAAGCAATATTTCTAAAAATAAAAGGAAAGAAACATGGGAGAAAGGACTGACATTTAGAATTGAGAAAGAACTAATATGTATGTGTAAGGGTAATACTTTCTTCCCAACAAAACAACATGTAGTTAAAGGACATAAACAAACCATTTCCTAAAAAGAAAATGCAGGAAAAAATTGATCAAAATTCTTAATAGCCAAAGAAATGCAAATCAATATAAATTAAATCCACCATCCTACCAGATATAAGCATAGCAAAAATAGGGGGGAAATGGTTTATAAATACACTTGACATGGCTTCAGAGAAATGGATACTTAATTACATCAAATACATTATAGACTGATATAGACTTTTAGGAAGGCAACAGGGCAGATATAGTAAGAGTCAAGCAATAGATCATACCCTAAAAAGACTCTAAGAATAAAAGTACCTATATATAAAAAAATTCCCAGCTACTTTATTTATAGTATCAAAAACCAAGGGACAACCTATGTATTCAATCATTGGAGAATAGATAAATAAGTTACGATATGTTTTTGTAATGGAAAATTATGGCACTGTAAAAATGATAACTATTAATAATATAAGAAAACATGCAAAGACATATATGTAGGGTTGCAAAACAAGATCAGTAGAACTACAAGAATGTAGGTAACTATATTAATAAAAGGGGTCAACGAAGGTGAGCCAAAGGTAGCAGAATTCCAGGCAGGCTTTGAAGGGGACACAGAGAAAACAATTTTTTTTGTTTGCTGTCTGTTGATTTGACTAATGACCTTCTAATTCTGAGATTTTATATTGCTATGATTCTAAATCACTGCTCTTTTCTTGGCATCAGTTCCTTAATCTGTAAAAACGAATGGGTTGAACTAGATAATCTCTAAGGACTTTCCAACTCTTAACCTATATCTGGTCTCTTTTCTTCTCTATACTTTTAACCAATCTCTACTACTGTCTCTCTCTGTCTTTCTCTCTCTCTCTGTCTCTTCTTTTTCTCTTGCTCTCTTCCTCTCTCAAAACCATCCTCCTTTTGTTCCAGGCCCCAAAACTACTCTTCTTAATTCTTTAGTTTGCCAAACCCACATCTATCCAGTCTGTACTAAAGAAAATGGAAAAGTTTCCTCTTACAGCCACCATTATCTTTCTGCTGCAGTCAGAACCACTTCACAAGGGAATAAACAAATAACCCCACACAAGGGAAAAAGCATACAGTTGAATCCATAGAGAGTCCAGTCAGTGGCTCTTTAGAAACAGAGCTTCCTTTGCTGCATCTGTGCCTTTCATAGGAGAGGCTTCATAGGAGAGACTTTGAGAGGAAAGACTTTCCAAAACCCAATCTGTAGCTATCAGCCCATCCCTGATAAGCAAGTTTTCCAGAGAGGTCACTCACCTTGACATTGATGCTTTCCTCTATAAAGAGATAAAAGAAAATTGCAGAGTCCCTCTCCCAAACTCATCTCTTCTGGGGCTAGTAACATTAAGACATATCTTATTAAAGAATTATCATTTAGCTAAATGGGAGGGCAGCCAAACCTCAACAGCATAGACAATCCCAAGATCTACCAGAGATCTGACCAAGCCTCTCTCTGGGGGGGAAACTTGTAGCCAGGAGTATGTGCTGTTTTTGGTCCACGGGGTCGCCAGGGCTTTTTGTGAGGACCTGGAGTAAAGTAAGGAACATGTTAATGGGATTTAATAGCCCTGACTTCTGGGTCACTGGGAACTAATGAAAAGAAGCTAACAATCAGGGTCTCCTAAGCAAGTTTTGACCATTCATTAGCCCTTCCATGCACTGGTCTTGTTTTCAGGTTGGAAACATTTCTGTAGAACTGTCTGCTCCTAGAAGAGTCATAAATCTAAGAAGCTGCAAGCATGGTGTAGTGGAAAGATTAATAAATGCTTATTGACTATGGACTGATGCAAAGAGGAGCTCAGTCTGAATCTCAGCTTTGGGGCTTACAGTTTAGGTGAATTTAGGCAAGCTATTTCATCTCTGGGATTTCAGTTTCCTTATCTGTAAAAATGAGATCTAAAGTTTTATGTCCTATCCTATTCAAACTAAAGTGTCAATGCCTAGTGATTGATATTCAAACCTTTCCAGGGAGCAAGTTTTAATTAAGTCAATTGTCAGTTAATAAGCATTTATTAAGCATCTACTGGGTGCCAGACATTATGCTGAGCACTCAGAATACAAAGAAAAGCATAAGACACGTCCTGTTCTTAACGTTCATAGTCTAACAGAGGAGACAACATGAAAATAAATATGTGTAAACAAGATACATTCAGGGAAGATTGGAGATAATCAACAGATTCAAGGGGCTTGCGTTAAGGGGGATCAGGAAAGGTTTCTTGTAGGAGGGATTTCAGCTGGGATTTGAAGGAAGCAAGGAAGCTAGGAGGTAGAGATGAGAAGGAAGAGAATTTTGAAAGACAGAATGTCATAGTAAGGAAGACAGTGTCCTCGTATCACAGAGTATGTGGGGTGAGTGAGTAAGGTGTTAGAAGACTAGAAAGGTAGGAAGGGACCAGGTTACAAAGGACTTTGAATGACAAACAGCAGATTTTATATTTGTTGCCGGTGGTTATAGGGAGCCACTGGAGTTTATTGATTAGGGAAGTAGTGGTCAGACCCATGCTTTAGAGAGATCAATTTAGTAGAGGATACAGTGGAAGGGAGAGAAATTTGGAGAAGGAAAATGACAGCAAGCTATTGCAATAGTCCAAAGGTGAGGTCATGAGGGCTTGCATGAGGCTGGCGGCAATATCAGAGGGGAGAAGGGAATGTATATGAGAAATGTTACAAAGGTTAAATTGACAGAACTTGACAAAAGATTGGATATTGGGGTTAAGAGGGTAAGGAGTCCAGGAAGACACCTATGTTGTGAGCCTGTGAGAATGGTGGTACCCTTTACAGTATAGGGAAGTTGGGAAGAGGGGGAAGTTTTTGGGGAAAGGTATTAAGTTCAGTTTTGGACATGTTGAGTGTAAGGTGTCTATGGGACAACCAGGTTCGAATGTCCAATAGGCAGTTGGAGATAAGAGATTAGAAGTCAAGAGATTTGGACAAATAGATCTGATAATCATCTGCATAGATCATATGCATAACTGAAACCATGGGAGCTGATGATATCCCTACGTGACACAGTATAGAGGGAAAAGAGAAGAGAGTCCAGGACAAAGCCCTGGGAGACACCCATGGTTGACTGACATGACCTGGATGAAATCCAGCAAAGGGGACTAAGAAGGAGCGGTCAGACAGATGAGAGGAGAAGGAGGAAAAAGCAGTCAGAAAAAAACTAAAGAGAAGAGAATATCAAGAAGGGGGTGACCAACTGTGCCAATGGCAGCAGAATGGTCAAGAAGGATGAGGATTGAGAAATGGTCATTACATTTGTCAACTAAGAGATCATAGGTAACTTTGGAGAGAATAGTTTTTGTTGAATAATGATTTTAGAAGCCCAAAAGATAGAGGAGAAGAGAATGAGAGGAAAGGAAGTGTAAGGCATCTTTTGTAGAGGAGGAGGAGGAGAGGAGATAAAAGCTTTATCCTGGATGGGGATGGAGGCAAAACTAGGAAGAAAATGGAAGAACAAGAGAGACCATGTGCACTGAAGATAGCTTTGATTTGACAATTTTCCTAAGGATTGGTCATATTCCTAGGGCAACCAGTTTCATTTCCTGATTAACCCTGACCCTGAGCAAGGAATCTTTTTTTTCCTTTGCACTTTCTTTCTTCCATTTCTTCTCACCATTCTTTATCCTTCTTGTGTTCCTGTTAACCTTATTCCCTTCATCCTCTAAACTTTTGGAATGATGCCTTCTTTGTTCCTTCAGCTTCAGTGCCTGATGTATATTGGACACATAATGGGTATTCAGTAAGGCTGTTGAGGCATGAATTGCCTCGAGTCCCTTGGCCTCCATGCTAATTTGGCAGGCAGGGAGATGGAACCTAGACAAATGTTTGCATGAAAAGGACAGTACTGGATTGTAAAAATCCATTTTCTCCTGTGGAAAGTGTGAGGAACACATTTGATATAGCACACCAAGTGTTAACAAAAGGGAACATGAATAAGATAAATAAATACATCTGTTGTCTAATTGTCTTAATTGTAAGACTCCAGGATATCACAGACTTGCTCAACAACCCAGGTTGAGAAAGCCATGGTTATTTTTTACCTGAGGCTGGTCATTGCAGCAGTGAAGAGACCTAAGTGACAAGGATATGGGAAGACCTATATGTAAAGACCTAAAGTAAAGTGAGCAGAACCAGAAGAACACTGTACACAGTAACAGCAATATTATAATGATGATCAATGCAGAAAGACTTAGCTACTCGGATCAATACAATGATCCAAGACAATTCTGAAGGATTCATGGTGAAAAATGCTATCCTCCAGAGAGAGAACTGATGAACTGAGTACAAATTGAAGTATGATTTTTGCATTTTTAAAATTTTTCTGCTTTTTTTTGCAACATGGCTAATATGGAAATGTTTTCCATGATTCACATGTATAGTCGATATTATATTACTTGCCTTCTTAATGGGTGGGAGAGGGGCTAGAGGGAGGGAGAGAATTTGGAATTCAAAAATTTCTGAAATTAAAAATTAATTCTTTATTATTTACCATTATTGCTTACTGTTTTCTAATTATAATTATTTACCTATCACATATTAATTAGCTATGTTATAATTAACAATTACCAATTATTCAGTTATTCAATTAATTAATAAGTAGGATAGAAATTAAAAATAAATAATAAAAATTTTAAAATATAAATGACAAGGAGAAAAACTGAAGCCCAGAGGGCCCAAATGGAGGGAAGGTGACCAGACTGGCAATAGAACTGGAGATTATACCCTTTGAGCATCTCCTGCAGGAATTAGGGACTCTGTCTTGATTAAGCTGAGACATCTCACTCCCTGGGGAAGAGTTCATTCTGTGTGCGTTGTCTGATATATTCTTATCTGCATAACTTCTCTGCTTTCTGTTTGCTATCAGCTTGGATAAATGGGTTTATTTGCTATTCTCTATATGTGATCTTTGTGTAACTGGCATTGGATGGGAAAGAAGTCAAGCCTTAGATATATAGCTCAGGGTACTCCTTCCCTGTTAAAGAATAGTGATCAGTAATACAGCTTGAACCTAAAAATTATTTCCCTGAGACTAACTGTATTTAGGGGAGCAGGTAAATATAATTCTAGCTGGGTATCCCATCTCTCTAAGGAGAGCAGAATGGTCAGCTTTGTGGTCCCAATAGTTTGCACCTCTCTTGGTAGGAATCAAAAGTCTCCATTGGAGAATGAGTGGAGGGGACTCTAGAGATATCTATTCATGCCTCCCTGCAAGTTACATCTAGATAGACCTATGTAGACATGTGTAACCTCTATGGGCAATGCATACCCTACCTTACCTAATCATGATACCTCACATTTCTATAGAACTGTCTTCACAGTAACCCTATGACATAGAATCGAAGGATCATAGAATTAGAGCTGGAAGGGACCTTGAGGCCATCTAGCATAATCTCCTCTTTTTACAAATGGGGCAACTGAGGTTAAGTAATTTGCCCCAAATCACATAAATAAGGGGCAGAGCCTGGAGTCAAACTCAGGTCTCTGTTTCCACATCCAGTATTTTTTCCATTGCACCAAGCCACCTCCCACATGGTAGGATCAATGTCAAAGCAAAACCTCAAGCCTAGGCTTCCTTACTGCAAGTGCAAGTGATCTTCTTATTCTTCTACAAAAGAGATGAATTGTTCTGCTTGGACCCAGAGGGAAGAACTGGGAGCAATGGGTAGATTGGGAGTAACGAAGATAGATTTTGCCTCTAAGGATAAACTTTTGAACTATCGGAGTTCTGCAAAAGTGGAACTGATAAGCTAATGAGATCCTCATGTCTAGATGTCTTCCGACAGAGACTGGGTATTGTAGGGAGAATTCCTAATCAGGTATGTCAGATTCTGTGATACTAAGATTCTTGGAGAGAAGTGGTGGAAGATGCTAAGGAAGGAGGCCCAGAGCCCTCACTCCTTGTTCCCTGAACTCACTATAGCCTCTGGCAACATAGTGTGGCAAAATGACCTTTAACCTTCAGAACAGTGGCTGGGGTGGGGGGCAGGGAGAGAGAGAGAATGGAAATTATTATGCAAAAGAAGGAACATGAATTCTATGGGTTGTACAGGTAGGGAAACTGCCCGATTTCAGTCGATGATGAAGAAATGGTAAAACTAAGAGCAAAAGGTAGAAGTCACAAAGAAGCAAATTTAGGCTCAATTCAAAGACTTTTTTTTTTTAGCAGTTAAAACTATCCACAAGTAGAATGTACTGCTTCAGGGGGAGTGGGCTCCTTACCCTGGAGAGGTCTTCAAGCAAAGACTGTAGGAAGGAAGGAAGGAAGGGAGGGAGGGAGGGAGAGAGAGAGGAAATGAAGAAAGGAAAGGAAAGAGGAAAGGAGGAAGGGAAGGAAGAAGGAAAGGAGGGAGGAAGGGAGGGAGAAAGAGAGGGAAGAATTAAGGAAAGAAGGAAAGAAGGAGGAAAGGGGAAAAGCATTTATTAAGTGATTCCTATGTGCCAAGCACTATGCTAAGCATTGGGAATATAAATCCAAAAGTGAAGCAGTCTCTGCCCTCATGGAGCTTGCATTCTAATAAAGGGAGACAACACATACTAGAAGGCACAGCTGCAGAGAACTGTACATGTATGATCAAGTGTTGGGTTTGATTTAGAAGGGATTCTTGTTCAGGGCCTCTGAGATCCTTTCCAACTCTGTGATTCTGATTCTGGTATTGATGCCATCACAGGATGGATACCAGTGGGTCATAGAGTTAGATCTGGGAGGAGCCTTAGAGGTCATCTCATTCAGTTTTCTCATTTCACACATGAGGATACTGGTGCCCATAATATGGGAGACTCAGATCTCTTCAAAGGTACTTTGATAATCCTCTGGAAAAAGGCAGTGTCCTCAGCTTTCTCTGTCCATGGCATCTGAAGCCTGCATGGCATGAGGCCTTGGTTTATAGCTCAGTTACTAGGAGTGAAATACTTTACATGGCTTCAGGGAAATGTGGAAAGAGAGCAGGCTCCCCCAGCACCACTAGAAGCTGTGCCAGCAGCTCAAACATAATTTTTCCAAGATTTTATGATCTGACGCTTGGATTACATTTGTTTTGCTGTAGAGGTGTGAGGTCTGAATGATTTGTAAAAAGGAAAGACTCACTTGAGCAGCCTACATGTATGGGTTTGCAATTGGGTTTAAACCGTGACACTGTGGAAATCTTGGAGTAAACACGAGAGTCCTGGATGGAGTATCCTATTAGTCATCTAGCCTTTCACTGCAGCAAAGGAAGATGTGGATTACTACCCTGAACCCAATGGATGGGACTTCTTAGTAACTGAATTTCCAATTTTCTTTGATTCAGCCAACATTTACTGAGTGCCTGCCATGCTCAAGGTGTTGTGCTAACTCTAGATACAAAAAGTCAAAAATGAAACATTTCCTGCCCTCAAGGAGTTTATATTCTTTCAGAGCAATAATGAGGGCAGTGTGCCTAGGCTTTGCCCAGGGTTCCAAATTTAGAGTGCACTGTTAGCTCTTGTAGGCTTTTAGCTGTGTAGAATTAGCAGCTTAGCACCTGGTTAGCAAGAGGAATGAATTAAAGTAGGAAATTACCAGGTGGAGTGTTTCTTTACCCCTTTATGCCATACCCCAATTGAGTTCCTCCTCCCTTTCTTACTCCTTTCCCTACCCTTAGTATCTCAACTAAACCTTAGAATAGGCTTCTCCAGCAGCAACCCAGGACACAGCTTTAAGTTTACTTAAAAAGTTGAACTTAGCATATACTTTATTTCTTCATGCTTTTTAAGGTGAGCACAATTCATGCTGTCTTAGGTATAAATATTGCTAGTTACAGCCCTGCATTCTACCCAGACACTGCCCATATAGGTCACTTAACTACAAGGTCAAGCTCCTTTAAACCTGACACATAAGAATTTAGCCTCCTCTCCTATTTCCTGGCAATTACTTGGAAACCTACACAGACACAAACACACAGGATTGCTGAGTAACAGGAGCATGAGTCATAGAATTTAAAGGTGAACTTTAGAGATTATCTAACCCAGGGTCTCTTAACCATTGTTAATTCATAAAACTCCTAGGCATCTGATGAAGCCTATGGTATCTCTTCTCAGGATAATGTTTTTAAATGCACAAAACAAAATGTATAGGATTATAAAAGAAACCAATTTTATTAAACTACAGTTATCAAAGTATTTTTAAAAAATAAGTTTACAAACACCTGATCTAACCCACCCCTCCTCATTTTCAGACAAGGAAACTGAGGCTTAGAGAGGGAAAGAGACTGGCCCAAGGTCACACTGGTAGGAAGTTAGAAAATTGGTGGCTTCTGACTTGAAATGCAGTGATCTTTTCCACTGTCCCACAGTAGAGTAGGACTGATTTTGGGGACCCCTGCAAAGAAACACACAGTACTTCTGAGGTATCTGTTAGATGGACAGTTCAATTCAATTCTTTGTTAGAGAGGTGTTATGGTATAGTGGAAAGAATCATCCAAATCTTGAGTTTGAAGATTTGGGTTCACAAATATGTGACTGATGGCTAAACCTGTTGACAAGCAAGTAGGCTTGAGTTTCCTTAACTAAAAAATGAGAGGATTGTTCCAGAAATCCAAGCATGCCTCTCTGCTCATTAGTCCTTTTGTTAAAAAAAAAAATCAATGACTTGGATAAAGACATAGTTGGCAACCTTATCAAATGTGCACATGATACAAAACTAGGAGTGATAACTAACTTATTGGGGGCTACAGTTAGGATCCTAAAAGATCTTGACAGTCCAGAACATTGACCTGAATGAGTAAGGAAAATGAGTAAGAGGAAATTTAATAGAAATTAGTCAGTCAGTCAACCAAGTAGCCTTTATTAAATGCCTACTGTGAGCCAGGCATTCTGCTAAGCAATAGAGATAAAAAGACAGACAACACACACATCCTCACATTCACACACACACACACACACACACACATACACACAAGACTGCTTTCAGTCTAATGGATAAATAAATGTGAGGTCTTACACTTACATTTTAAAGATCAACTTCTTAAGGTGGAAAAGGTGTGGTTAGAGAGCAGATTGTCTGAAAAGACACCTGGAGCTTTTTGTGAACAGTAACCTCAAGATGAATCTGCAGTGTAATACCCTGCACTCTGACGCAGCAGCCAAAAATGCTAATGAGATCTTGGGGTACAGTAAAAGAGGCAGCAATACCAGGAAAAATAAAGTAATAGTTCTAAATTCTGGTCCCACCAGGAACATTGCTTGTATTCAGCTATGGCTATCAATCAATCAACAATCATTTATTAAGCGATTCACTAGTGGTAGGTGATGTGCTGATTGCTAGAAGATACAAAGAAAGACAAAAACAGTTCCTTCTAGACAAGGAGAGAATATGTAAATAACTAGGTACATACAAAACATTTGCAGAGTAGATGAAAGGTAACCTTAGAAGGGAAAACTGTAGCAGTTGGGTGTTGGAGGGTGGGGAGGGTGCATCAAAGGCCCCCTGAAGAAGGTGGGATTTGATCTGTGTTTTCAAAGAAGCCAAGAAGGCCAAGGAAATCAAAAGGCAGAAATGAGGGTGGCAGAGTATTCTGGGCATGGCCCAGACAGCCAGAAGAGTGGGTTCAAGGAACAACAAGTGGCCAGGGTAGCTAGATTTCAGAGTACTTAGAGGGGAGTGAAGGGTAAGAAGACTGGAAAAGTGGGGAAGGCGTCAAGTAAAGCAAATTTTATATGTCCAAAAGAGGATTTCATATTTGATCCTTGAGCCACTGGACTTTTTTTGAGTGGGGCAGTGCCATAGGCAGAGCTGTGGTTTAAAAATAAAATTACTTTGGGAGCTACACAGAGCTTGAATTGGAATAAAGAGAAAATTGAGGCAGAGAGACCAATTAGAAGAGTATTTTAATAGTCCAGGCAAGAGGTAATGAAGGCCTGAAGTAACTTGTTGACTGTGTCATTACAAATAAAGGGGCATATGTAAAAGATGTTGTGAGGATAGAAACAAGACTTATCAACGGACTGGATATGTGGGGTATGTGAGTGAGGAGTTGAGGATGACACCAAGGTTATGCACTTGAGGGACTGGGAAGATAGTGGTAATACCCTTGACAGTAATAGGGAAATTTAGAAGTGGAGGGGTTTTTTTTTTTTAATGTAAAAATATAGAGGAACAGAGAAGAAGAACTAGGGTGGAACATTGGAGTACATCCACAGTTATTTGAGTGGTCAGAGAGTTAAGAGAAAAATCGGGAGAGAGTAATGTCACCAAAAAAATAAAATAAAACCCAGAGAAGAAAGTATCCAGGTGGAGGTGACCAGGTGTGTTAATTATGCAGAAGTCAAGAAGAATAAGTATTAAGAAAGGCCATTAAACTTGGCAATTCCAAGATTTTTAGCAATTTTGGAGAGAGTAGTTTCAGTTGAATGATGAATTCAGAAACAAGATTATAGAGGGTTTAGAACTGAGTGACAAGAGACGAAGTAGAAGCACCAAGTATAGAGAATTTTTGCAGGGAGTTTAGTTAAAAAGGGAAGGAAAGATAAAGGATGGTGGTTAGCAGAGATAGTAGGATCAAGTGAGGATTTTTTTTTTGGTGAGGCAATTGAGGTTAAGTGACTTGTCCAGGGTCACACAGCTAGTAAGTGTCAAGTGTCTGAGGTCAGATTTGAACTCAGGTCTTCCTGACTCCAAGGCCGAAACTCTGTCTACTGTACTACCTAGCTGCCCCAGTTTACTTTTTTTTTTTTTTGGAGGCAGTCGGGGTTAAGTGACTTGTCCAGGGTCACACAGCTAGTAAGTGTCTGAGTCTGGAATTGAACTCAGGTCCTCCTGACTCCAGAGCTAGTGTCTTATCCACTACACTACCTAACTGCCCCTGAGGAATTTTTTTTAAGGTTGGGAAAACGTGCATGTTTGTAGGGATCAGGGAAATAGTTTAGTAGATAGGAAGAAATTGAAGTTTAGAGATAGAGTGAGGATGATAGTTGGGGTGATCAGGAGGGGACAGAATAAAGGACCTGTATAAACCTTAGAAAGATGATCTACTTCATCAGAGATTGGAGTGAAGGAGGGGTGATGTCAAAGAGAAATGAGATGAGGCGAAGTGGAGAAGAGGAAGCTGTCAACAAATAGTCTCAATTTTTTTTCAGTAAGTAGAGGTCAAAGTCTGCAGCTGAGAGGGTGGAGGGAGGGGGTACCATGGGAGGCTGGAAGAGAAACAAGATTTGGAACAGCTGCCATAGGGAGGGAGTGGGCTGGAGAATCAGTTAGGGGAGGAAGTAGAAGTATTGATTGATTTGCTTTGATGAGGGTACAGTTAAGATTAGATAGCATACATTTGTAATTGACTCAATCAGCACAATTGTGTGACTTTTTCCTGCTGTGTTCAGCAGCAAATGATTAAAGACATAGGAGGTTCACGGTGGGAGTAATCCAGGTTTGAGATTTGGCAAAGCGTTATTAGTGATTGGACAAAGGGACAAGGGATCCAAGAACAGAGTGATATAGAACTGATTTAGTTCATCAGGAAGTCAAGACTAGGAAAAGAAGAGAGTACAGTCATTACAGAGATTTGGGTGGGCCTGGGAAAGTATTAAGGAATGGAGAGATTGAAGGTCACAGAAAGTATGAAGAACAAGTTTAGGGGTCATAAATCATCGTAAAAGATGGATTGATGAAATATTTTGATCAGATAAAGGAATTCCAAAGTTCATGAACACCATATTTTATGAAGGACATCAGTAATCTGGAGAGTATCCAAAGAAGGGAAACCAGGAGAAAGACCTCAAGTTTGTGTCATGTGAAGATCAGTTAAAGATCAGTGTGGAAAAGACAAGACTCAAGTAGGGCATGATAACAGTCTTCAAGTATTGGAAGGGATACCCTGTGTAAGATGAGTTAGCTATGGTCTGCTTGGCTCCAGAGGGCAGGCTAGGGCAATAGAAGTTGCAGAGAGGCGAATTTAGGCTTGATGTGAGGACAAACTCCTTAACAAATAGAGTCATCCATAAATGGAACAGGCTACCATTGGAGGCAGCAGGTTTCCCCTCATTGGACGTCTTCTAGCAAAACCTGGATGAGCCCTTGCCAGCTGTGTTAGAGAGGAGATTCTTTCTCACAAAAGGGTTGGACTAGATGACTGCTGAGATCCCTTCCAATCCATGAAATCCTATGATGTTATGACTAGGTTCAATCCAACAAGCAACTATTAAGCACCTACCATGTACAAAGCACCATGTGAGGCAGTGGAGATACAAAGACAAGAAGAAATAAAGTTGTTCCTTTCCTCAAGGAGCTGACATTCTACAGGAAGAAACAACATGTATAATAGATGTGTATGATCTATACAAAGAGAATACAGAATGATTCCTGGGGGAGTGCTATCAGTTGGGTGGGTCAAGAAATGTCTTGTGTGACAGGTTGTACTTGAACCAACCGTTATAAAAAGGAGGAGGTATCTAGGGGATTCTAAGAGGAAAAGAAGGTTGAACATTCCTGGAATGGAAGTAGAATACCAAATGCTTCACAGAGAAGCAAGAGCTGGAATATTGTTTCTAGGGAATGCTATGTAGAATAGTGGTATTATTAAATGGTTTTCCAGTAGAGAGGTTTTACTAAATAGATTTTTTTTTCAAAACCTTGTAGTTTGAGCACTATTTTAGAACTGAGCCAATATAGTTCCTGCATTAACTTGTGCAACTTTACTCTCACCAGCTGTCTCTGACAGTTATAATCGATCCAGTGTCAATTAATTACTCCGCTTCACTTAAAGTAAGTGACAAAATGTTATGCCCTGATACCTTAACTGAGTGGGAATAAGCATCAGTTAGTGGTAGAAGTCTTCAACCAAGCCCTTGAGGAAGAAGGGAGAATGCCTTGGCCTCAGCATTGATTTCCTTCCTCTGCTGCCTTGGCTGGAAGAGGACCTTGTGAACTAGAAAATTTTAGATTTTTTTCATCAGATACTGAGCAGCATCCCCAGGACAGAAGCAGCTAGCAGGAGTTGATGCATTGGCAGCCTAGAACAAATTGGACACATTGGAGAAAAGTAGCTTCAAGACTCTACAAAGACCCTAGCAGAGAGATTAAGGGGACCTTCATGAGTACCACACAAAAGGAAGGAAAGGACTTCCAGCAACCCGGAGCTGAGAATTACCCCTTCACCAAATGTGCACCCTATGTTTGAGCCTACTTTCCCTGGACTCTGTTTCTTTTGGTGGAAGATTATTTCATGGACTTTTGGGAAATTTTTTGTGCCAATTAATAAATATTGTTGCTTTAAGCTAGTTAAGTTTGGCTAACTAATTGATGTCAACTGATAATCATGGAAGGGAAGCATACTAGTAGAGCCTTGTGAGTTATAGAATTAATAAACAACCCCCAAACCCCTCAGGGTTACTTCTAGAGCCCTTAGGGGACATAGTAGCCTTTGGGGACCTAGCTTTCCAGTTCCAGTGTGGATTGGGAGAGTAGATTCATCTGTATGTGTGCTGCATTATAAAGAGGAACTAAAAATACCTGATTATTTCTGCAAACCTATTGGCTCATTGATGGGGGTATTCCCTCCAACTCACTGTTGCACTTTCCAAAACGACTCTTACAAACCTTTTCATCCTTGAAAGCTCTCATTGCTCCCTCTCCTCCCATGCTCTTTCCTGAGAACCTTGTCACATATTTACAGAAAAAATTGAGGCCATTTGCCAGGAACTCCTTCTTGCCCTCTTGTCCCCTTTTTCTAATCTCCTATCACTGATTCCTTCTACTACTTTTTCCTCCTTCACTCCATTGCATATGATGAAGTGACCTTATTCCTTATCAAGACTAACTCCTCTACCTATTCAAGTGATCCCATTCCATCCCATTTCTTCCAACCGATTCTTCCCCCGTCAGCCCCTCCTTTTCACTTATTTTTAATCTCTTCCTCTCTACTGGCTCATTTTCTACTGCCTAGAACATGCCCATGTATCCTTCATCCTCAAAAAAACCCTCACTTGATCCTTCAGTACCTGCTAACTATCATCATATCTCTTCTGCCCTTTGTAGCTAAATTCCTTGAAAAGGCTGACTATAATAGGTGCCTCCATTTTCTCTCCTCTCACTTCTTAAGCCCTTACAATCTGGTTTCCAAGCTTATCATTCCACTGAAACCATTGTCTCAAAAATTACTAATGATCTCTCAATTTTCATTCTTCTCCATGATCTCCAGATCATGCCCTCTAACCATAGGTGCCCCTCAGGGTTCTGCTATGGTCCCTCTTCTCTTCACCCTTTATGTTGCTTCACTGGGTGATATCATCAGCTCCCATGGATTTAATTACCATCTCTGGGCTGTTGATTCTCAAATTTAACTATCCTGCCTCAAACTCTCTCCTGACCTCCATTTTCACATTTCCAACTGACTTTCAAACATCTCAAACTAGATGTCCATTAAACATCTTAAACTCAGACATGTCCAAAATTGAACTCATTATCTTTCCTCCTAAACCCAACCCACCTCCTACTATTATTGTAGTAATTATAGTAATAGTAGTTACTATTCCTCCTATTTCTGCAGAGGGCAACATTATCCTCTCAGTCTCTTAGGCTCACAATATAGTAGTCATTCTGGGCTCCTCACTATTTCTCATGCCCCCATATCCAAGCTGTTGCCAAGGCCTGTCGATTTCACCCTTATACTATGTAATACCCGTTTTCTCCTCTGACACTGCCACCACTCTAGTGCAAACCTTCATCTCCTCAGGCCTGGATTATTGCAATAGCCTGCTGATGATTATTGTAATGCCTCAAGGCTCTCCTCATTTCAGGCCATCCTCTATTCAGTCACTAAAGTGATTTTCCTAAAGGGAAGGTCTGATTGTGTCACACCTACTCAATAAAATCCAGTGACTTCCTCAATAAATTTCCAGTACTTCTAGGATCAAATGCAGAATCTTCTGTCATTCAAAGCCTTTCATAACTTAGCCTCCTCCTCCCTTTCCAGGCTTTTTACACCTTACTCCCCCACATGTATTCTTTGATCCTGTGACATTAGCATCCTGGCTGTTCCACAAACAAGACATTCCATCTCTTGGCTCTGGGAATTTTCTCTGGCTGTCACTCTTGCCTGGTACACTCTCCCTCCTCCATTCCAACTACTGACCTCTTTGGCTTCCTTTAAGTCCCAACTGAAATCTTACTTTCCAGAGGAAGCCTTCCCCAACCTCTCTTGATTCCAGTGCCTTCCCTCTGTTAATTTCTTCCTATTCATCCTCTGTATAGATAGATGACAGATAGATGGATAAAGATATATGGATATAGTTTTCTTAGTATTTGTTTCATGTTGTCTCCTCCATTAGACTGTAAGATTAGATTATAAACTCCTTGAAAGCAGGGACTGTTTTTTACCTCTCTTTGTATCCCCAGCCTTTAGCACAGTGCCTGGGACATAGTAGGCAAATGTTTATTGATTAAACATTTCTTTGTTCTTTGTTCTTTGTTCTTGTTCTTTGTACTTTAGAAAAAAAAAGTCTGAAATGTAAAATATTTGCAAAAAAATTTTTTTGAAATACTGATTCTCTTCTAAACTAATGTTTCTTACACTGAGGAAGACGAAATAAGTGAATTGAATTCAGTTCAACAGATATTTATTAAACTATATGCCAGGCACTGTTTTAGGCTTTAGGGATACTAAGAAAAAAGAAAACAAAAGGAAATAGTCCCTGACAGGAAGGAGCTTACCTTCTAATGAGTGGATTGAATTTAAAGCGAAGAAACAGTTATAATTCACAAACTGGTCTTAACCAGTAATGTGTCATGGACACTGAGGCCTGAGGCATGTCACTGATTTTGAGTTTTTGATTTGTGACATAACTAAACTATGGCTAGTTATGAATTACTGGAATCTGAATGCAGGAGATTTTACTCTCTTCCACGAGGACGTACAGGGCAACTAGTTGGTACAGTGGATAAAGTGTCAAGCCTGAGTTCAAATCCAGTCTCAGACAGTTATTAGTTGTGTGACCCTGGGCAAGTCACTTAACTCTGTTTGCCTCAGTTTCCTCATCTATTAACAATCTGTACAAGGAAATGCCAAACCACTCCAGTATCTTTGCCAAGAAAACCCCAAATGAGGTCATGAAGAGTTGGAGACAATTGAAATGACTAAACAAAACAAAAAAAAATTAGGGAAGGGAAAATGAATACTTTAGAACTCCTGCCTGAACTTTCCCCTCAGGTCTCCATTAGCCCAAACTCCCTGAACTTCTGTTTCTACTGCTCAACTGCCATTTGATTACCTGTTGTTGTTCCATTCCAGTAGCTTCCTTTGACCTCAGTATAAGGTATAAACAACTCTGTTAGGTTTTTAAAGCCCTTTCAATATGGCACCCACCTATTTTTGCAGCCTCATTATATATCACTCACCTTCCTAGGGTCCAGCCAAACTTGCCTTCTTTTGGTTCTTCAGACATGGCATTCCACATCCTATCTCTGTATTTTTGCACCGACCATCCCCCATGTCTGGAATGCACTTCTGCCTCCCAGACTCCCTTCCTTCAGGATTTAGCTTAAGTATCATCATCTACAACAAGCCTTTCCAATTTTCCCAGCTGCCAGTGCCTGGCTTCCCTAATCAGCTTGTACTTAACAATATTGCATTTATTGCATATATTTTGTATTTTTCTGGGTACAGATAATATGTATACACATGTACACCACCCAATAAAAATACTCAGAGACCAAAGAAAATATGATCGATTAGTCCCTGAACAAGGATGAAGCCCATGAAAAGGGATTAAGCACTGGGGTTGATTAGTTGGGATTTCTAGACCAGAAAACAAACCTTACTTTGTGCACTTGAAGTACCTGTGTATTTCACAATAAGGCAAGCAGGCTGACTCTGTTTAAACATAATAAGGAAAATATGAACATTTATCAGTTAGGCTCTAGCATTTTAGTGATTCAAAGTCTACAACTTTGTAATAGGAGGGGCAGTGTTGGTGTGCATGTGCAATGTGTTTGGCTAATGTAATCCCCATATGCAAAAGGCTGGGGAGTCTGCTTCTGGAAAGACATGATGATATATAACAGAAATGCTCTACTCCCCAATTTGGAGCATGTGCAGACATTCTGTAATTGGTTCTGGTCTACTAACCACATGATGAAGAGACAGGCTGTTGATTGGCTGTATAGACAGAACTGTGGTACATTCCAACTGTCCAAATAAGGTTACTCCTCAGTTCCAGCTGGCTGTGTTCCAATGAAGAAGCAAAAACTACTGAAAGCCTCCCTCTCAGTGCAAGAGAGGCCTCAGGCCTTCATCTTCCCACTGGAGCTATAACCACGGGGTCTAAAAGCATATGACCTCACTATCTCTGTTGGTTCTCTTTCTTGATTTTAGGTGAAAGAGATTAAAGGTAATTGCAATCTTGTGAACACTGAAAGTTCAGAGAAGAGAGCCACTAGAAATTTGGGAAGTAGAATCCATGCTAGGATTTGTCAGAAGCCAGGTAGTGATAAAGGAAGCTTCAAGCAACCTGCTTGACCCAGAAATACAGATGCTTCTATCCATCAGCCATGCCATAGTTGGAAGTGAACTTGATAGGGCAAGGGCTAGATAGAAAATGCAATAAGACTGAACCTATCCTCCGTAGGGATTCAGGTGATATAGGAGAGAATGTGACTCCAGGTGTTCCTCATATCTTCAAAGTAAATATTCCTTTGTAAGAGTTAACTGACATTAATAAAACTAAAATAAAAATAATTAATAAAACTAGAGAAGGAATCACTTATGGCTAACAGTGGAAGGAACACCTCAGAGTGGAGGCTTGAGCTAAAAGCATTCGAGAAAGACTTCCTTGATCACTTAGGAGTATTTCTAGATTCTTAAGGGGCAAATGTAACCAACTCTGGGACAGGTAAGTTCCGAGTATACACAATATACATATGTGTGTATATGTACACACATATAAAACACACACATATATGCACGTGTATATGTGTATATATGCATTCATGCATATACTTAAAAATTTATGCCACATATATATGTATATTTCAGTTCCTTCAGTCATTTTTCAATCATGTCCAACTCTTTGTGAACCCATTTGGGGTTTTCTTGGCAGAGACACTGGATTGATTTGCCATTTCCTTCTCCAGCTCCTTTTATAAATGAGGAAACTGAAGCAAACAGGGTTAAGTGATTTGCCCAGGGTCACATAGCTAGTAAGTGTCTAAGGCCAGATTTGAACTCAAGAAGATGAGTCTTCCTGACTCCAGGCCCAGCACTCTATCCACTGTACCACCTAGCTGCCCTATGTTGATGTAGATATAGATATAACACATATTAATTCATGTATACACATGAAACTTACATGTTGTCTACCCCTATGGAATGTAAGAATGTAAGCTCCTTTAGGGAAGGAACTATTTCATTTTTGTCTTTGTGTTCCCAGCACCTAGTACATAGTACATGTTTCATATGTGCTTATTGACGGATCGATTGTTCTCTGCTTCATGTGGTGAAAGTCTTGCCTCCCTAACTAAGTTCCTTGAATGGAGGAACCATGTTTTTACATCTCTGCCTACCCTGAAATTCCTAGCACAGGATTATCACCCAGTTGATACCAGTGAGTACTTGTTGGTATTTAATTAAAATTGGGTTCAGCAAATATTTCAATAAATGGTTATTAAGCAACTCCTATATGCAAGATACAATGTACTAGGTGCCTGTAAAGTAAAATCCAAATAATTTCTCCTCTAAAGGAGCCTATTAGTCCCCTGGGGAGAGAGTGTAAAACAGATAAATAAACACAAAGTAATGTCAAGAGGGAGAGAGCACTAATAATTGAGGAGGATCAGAAAAGACTTATCCTGAGATGTGGCATCCAAACAAAACCTTTAAGGAAGCTAGCAGTTTTCTGAGGAGGCAATGCATTCTTAGCTTGTAGGAGAACTTGTCAGAGACAGGAGGTGGAATGATGAGTTTCAGAAACTACGTGGAGGACAGTTTGGCTGAAACCTAGTACGTGAAGTGGAGTCATATGGAATAAATCTGAAAAAGTAAGTGGATTCAGATTGTGTAGAGATTTAAATGTCAGAGGATTTAGTATTTTTCCTAGATGCAGGAGGAAGCTACTGAAGATTTTTGAGCAAGGGAGTGACATGGCCAAGCCTATGCTTTAGGAATATTAATTTGATAGCTTTGTGTTTTGATGCACTGAAGAAGGCAAAGACTGGAAGCACAAAGACCAATGGGTGGCTATTGCAATAGTCCAACTGAGAGATGATGAGGGCCTCAACTTGGGCAGGGACTATATGACTGAATAGAGAAGAATTGATGTTAAAGGCATTTAGGGAATAGAATTGACAAGATTTGGCACCTAGTTGGATATGAGGGGTGGGGTGAGGGAAAGTGAATAGTTGAAGATGACTCAAAGGTTGTGAACCCGAGCAACTGGATGTCTGGTGATGACTCAACAGAAATAGGGAAATTTGAATATGTGGGTTTAAGGGAAAGATAATGACCTCTGTTTCAAACATAATGAATTTGAGGTAACAATGAAACATTCAGGTGGAGATGTCTCAGCATTTGTATATGGGCAACTGGAATTTAGGGGAGAAATTAGGGAGTCATTTGCATAGAAATTATATTGAAGAGATTATCAAGGCAGAATATAGAGGAAGAAGTGATGAGATCACCAAGGCAGAGGAAAAAGAGTGTTCAGGACAAAGTCTTGGGGAATACCCACACTTAGTGAATGGAAGATGGCTGATAATCCAGTAAAGGGAACTGGGAAAGAGTGATGGACCAATTAGAGAGAAAACAGAAGAGAGAACAGACTCACAGAAGCTAAGGGAGAAGTGAGTACTTAGGAGAAGGGAGTAGTTGCCAGTGTCCAAAACTACATACAGAAAGGAGAGTAGAATGGAGACTGAGAGTAGACCATTGGATTTAGTAGTTAAGAGATCATTGGTAATCTTGGAGAGATCAATTTAAATAAAGGGGTGGGGTCAAAAGCTAGATTGCAAAGGATAAAAGTAATGAGTGAGAGAAAAGAACATTGAAGTAACCAGTGTAGGACAAGAACCTTTCTAGGTATTTGGTTGAAAGAGAGAAAAGAAATTCAGGATTATTTGAAGGGATGGCAGTCAAGTCAGATAAGACTTGGAATCAAACCTATCTCTAACACCTACTAGTTCTGTGACTGTAAACAACTTCCCTAAAATTTTAAGAATGCATGAAAAATGAAGATAAATACATCTGCTTCACAAAGATAATGTAAATAAAGCACTTTGTAAAGCTTAAAGTACACTATAAGTGTCTGCTATTACTATTTTAAGTGCATTAGTGAGGTTCAAAATAAAGAGCTAGATGATTTGGGGACAGAGGTCATTAGGGACTGGGACAATCAGAGACGGCTTTGATGAGGAAATGGCATATAGATTGGACAACAAGTAAAAAAAGAGGTAGGTTATGAAGGGCTTTGAACTCCAAACAGAGGATTTTATATTTGATCTTGGAGATAATAGGGTGTCACTGGAGTGTATTGACTAGGGGCCTGATATAGTCAGACTGCTTTAGGAAGATCAGTTTAACAGCTGACCGGAGAATGGATTAGAGTGGGGAGGGACTTGAAGAAGGGAAAACAACCAGTAGGCTATTTTAGTAGTACATATGTGAGATGATGAGGACCTGCACCAAGTATAGTATTATCAGGGGAGAGAAGGGGACATTTGTGAAAGATATTATAAAGGTAGAAATGATGGGACTTAACAACTGATTGGATATAGGGGGCAACAAAGAGGGAGGAGTTTAGGATGACATGTAGGTTGTGAGCCTAGATGACTAGGAGGATGACAGTACCTTGGCAGTAATAGGGAAGTTAGAAGAGGGGAAGGTTTTGAAGGAAAGACAGTGAGTTCAGTTTTGGACATGTGAGTTTAACATATATATGGGACATCCAGTTTGAGATGTCTAATAGGTAATGTAGGTGTGAGACTAGAAGTCAGGGAAGAGGCTGGGCAAGTAGATCTGAGAGTCGTCTGTACAGAGGTGATAACAGAAATGATGAGAGCTTGTGAGATCACCAAATGACATAATCTAGAGAACTAAGGACAGAACCCTAGGAGACACTCAGGGTTCTTTGGCTTGCTCTGGATGAAGATCTAGCAAAGGAGACTGACAAAGAGTGGTCAGACAGATAGCAAGATTACCAGGAGAGAGTTAAGTCATGAAAATCTGCAGAAGAAAGAATATCAAGGAGAAGGGGGCGATAGTGTTAATGACTGTAGAGAAGTCAAGAAGGATGAGGGTTAAAAAATGATCATTAGATTTGTCAGTTAAGAGATCATTGGTAATTTGGAGAAAGCAGTTTTGGTGGAATGATAAGGTCATGAGCTAGATTTAGAGAAGAAGAGAGTGAGAGGAAAGGAAGCAGAGGTACTCCTGTAGAAAGATTTCTCAAAGATTTTAGCCACAACAAGCAGGAGATAGAGTATGGTAACCAACGACCATAGATATATTAAGTGGAGGTTTTTTGAGGGTGGGAGAGACATACGCATGTTTTAGGCAGTAGGGAAGCAGCTGGTAGGCAAAGAAATTGAAGATAAATATGGGAGTAGGGATGATAGAGGAAGCAATCTGCTGGAGAAGAGAGAATGGAATGGGATTACTTGTTACATTTAGAGGGGTTGGGATTAGCCTTGGTAAGAAGAAAGGAAACTGTTTCATGTGAAATAGGATTGAAGGAGGCGTTAGTGGCAGAAGCCATCTGAATGATACATACTATATTATATTCTTTGTGTTGCTAATTTTTAAACTGTGAAGATGTTAATGTCTGCAAATGTCTGTCTTATTTTCATTAAGAATACTTCAATAAAGATCATTCTCATAAAAACTTTACAGAAATGAGAATCATTTCTAATGAGATGCAGAAATTCTGCAATCTCATTAGAATTTCTCAAATGAGAAATGATTCTCACTTCCTTATGAATGAGTTGAATTTCTTTATGAATGGCTATTCTCAATTGTCTTCTCAATTTCTCCCTCATCCTTTTTTTCTCCTGCTAATGCTATCTATGAGTTTTGCTAATTATTTGATAGCTTTCAGATATCTTAAGAATTGTTCTCTCAATGTCTTAAAAATTAAATTGCCTCCAATGTGGACCTTTTCTGAATGTATTTGGTCTACTGCAAGTGCTTTTCCAATTTTGTTTTTCTTGGCATCATTTCTGTTTCCTCATGTATTTGGACTGAGATGTTAGAGTGCAAGTGTGGTGGCTCTACTATCATTGATGGAAAAAGCAATATATTAAAGGATTAAAGACAGATCTTTTCCATTTTTTGTGTTCGTTGTCTTTCCAGTTTCAACTTTAAGTCCTCATGGGATGATCTGGCTTAATTTGGTACTATGCCAAGCTTTCCACAAACTAGTTTTTCCCTCTACTAGTTCTCACTGTTTTATGATGCAATATTGCTCATAATCTTCCATAACCCCCCTCCATAAAGTTTTGCAGATTAATTTATGTCCTACACTGGTGTTACCTTTTTCTGCCAATCTCTCTGCTTAGCAAACATATCAAGTATTTGGCTTAAGGTGGTTTCTGGGCTATTTTGACTTCCTTATTGTTGTTATTGCTTTATATCCAATTCAATTTGACAAGCATATATTAACTCTTGATATGTACAAAGCACAATGCTAGGTGCAGGGATACAAAGATGAAAATGAAGTGGGTCTTGCCCTCAAGGAGATTATATTCTTTTGGAGGGGGAGAGCGGAGAGAAATAAAATCTTTGTGGATTACTAATTATATACCAAATATATGATAGAAAGTAATTCTAAGAAGGAGAGAGCACTAACAATTACAGGTATCTGGAAAGGCCTTATGTAGAAGGTAGCAATTGACCTTGCTTTGAAGGAAGCTAGAGATTCTGCAAGGTAGAGGTCAGGAAGGGGTATATTCCAGTCATGGAGGACCATCTGTACAAAGGCATGGAGGTGGGGTATAGAATGTTTTGTAGAAGGCTAGTAGGCCAGTTTGACTATAACAGAGAGTATTTGAAGGGAAATACTAAGGAATAGGACTTGAAAAGGCGGTGAGAGTCAGATTATGGAATTTTTTTTTAATGTACCAGACTAATGAGTTTGTACTTTATCCTAGAGGCAATAAAAAGCCAGTGAAGATTTTTTTTGGGGGGTGAGGCAAGTCAGGGTTAAGTGACTTGCCCAGGGTCACACAGCTAGTAAGTATCAAGTGTCTGAGGCTGGATTTGAGCTCAGGTCCTCCTGATTCCAAGGCCTGAGCTCTATCCACTGTGCTACCTAGCTGCCCCTAGTTTACTTTTTTTTTTTGAAGGCAATCAGGATTAAGTGACTTGTTCAGGGTCACACAGTTAATAAGTGTCTGAGTCTGGATTTGAGCTCAGGTCCTCCTGACTCCAGAGCTAGTGTTTGATCCACTATACCACCTAGCTGCCCCCGCCCCCGAAGATTTTTAAGGAAGAGTGTGACATAATCAGAACTCTGTTTTAGAAATATCTTTTTGGTAGTAGTTCTACTCCACTCTCCCTTCTTCCCTTATCCTATTGATGATCATGCCCTGCCAAACCCTAGCCCTGGATTACCCCCATAATCTGCCTCCTTTACTCATGTGCTCTTGAATGGAGTTGACAGAAGTCATGCAATTGTGCTAAAGAGGTCCATTATAAATTTATATTATGTAATCCCAATGGGGCCCTCACTACAAATCAATCCTTTTACTTCTCCCTAATTGATCCTTTATCCTACTCTTCACAATCGTTATTCTAAACTCTCATTCCTCAAAGTGAAACTGCCCATATTACTCACTTCCCTACCCTTTCAGATGAAGTCTTCACCTCATGTTTTGCTAAAAAACATTGAGGCCATTCTCTAAGAGCTCACTCATCTCATTGCCTCCTAGTCTGACAACCTCTCTTACCCATCTCACAACCCTTGACATATTCCCTCAGTATTTCTTCCTTTACTCCAAGCTCTGATGAAGAGGTAGCCGCCCTCCTCCTCATTAAAGCTAGCCCCTCTACATGAATCCTTGTTCACATCCCTTTCCATCTTTTCAAGCAGATTTCCCCTATTGTTATCCTCTCTCTCCCTCCCTCCCTCTCTCTCTCTCTGTTTCTGTCTCTCCGTCTGTCTCTCTCTCCATCTCTCTCTCTCTCTCTCTCTCATCTTCAGTTTCTCCCCATCTGCTTGTTCCTTTCCTGTTCCTTAAAAGACACCCAAGTTTTCTCCATCCTTAAAAAACCCACACTAGGTCCCACCATCCCTGCCAACTATTGTCCTATATCTCTCCTCCCTTTCTCAGACAAATTCTATGGGGAAAAAACCCCACATCTATATTCAGGGCCTTTGCTTCTCCTTTTCCCATTCTGTTCTTAATCTCCCACATTCTGGTTTCCATTCTCACCTTGAGTTCCTTACTCCAAAGTTGCCAATGATCCCCAGATTGCCAGGCCTGATGGACCTCTTCTCAATTATACTTCTTGACCTCTGTGCAGCATTTGATGTTGGTGATCATCCTTTCCTCCTGGATACTGTCTCCTCTTTAGGTTTTCATGACACTGTTCTTTCCTGATCCTCCTACCCATCTGGCTCTTCCTTCTCAGCTGTCCTTTCTGCATCCATATGATACCCACCAACTTTGAGTGTACCCAAAGTTTCTGTTCTAGCCTCACATTTCTCTCCACTCTCTCGCTTGATGAATTAGATATCCTATAGGCATCTCACATTCAACATTTCCAGGCATAATTCATCTTTCTCACAGAACCTATACCCCCTTTTTATTGGTTCCCATGGGTTCAATTATCATCTCTATCAAAATGATATGGACAGCTAGATGGCACAGTGGATAGAGCACCAGCCCAGGAGTTGGGAGGACCTGAGCTCAAGTCTGTCCTCAGATATTTACTAGTTGTGTGACCCTGGGCAAGTCATTTAACCCTTTCTGCCTCAGTTTTCATGAACTGGAGAAGGAAATGGCAAACCATTCCAGTATCTTTGCCAAGAAAATCCAAAATGGAGTCTGTAATGACTCAACAACAACAATTGAAATGACTCCTATAGCCATATATTGAATCCTAATCAGTCTCCTGAGCTCCTGGTCTGCATCATGAGGTGCATATTGGATTTTTTTTAATGACTGGACATTTTAAATTAGATATCCTATAAGCATCTCATATTCAACATTTCCAAAAAAGAATTCATCTTTCCCACAGAACCCATACCCCCTCCAAAATCCCTTGTTACTCTCAAAGATTCCCCAATCCTTCCAGTTATATAGGTTCACAACCAATATCATTATTGATTTACCAGATATATCTAATCACTTGCCAAATCTTGTTGTTTCTATCTCCGCAATATCTCCCACTTAGATCTCCTCTTGTCTACTACAGTCAGTACCCTAGTTCAGGCCCAGAGTCAGGAAGACCTGAGTTCAAGTCCTGACTCTGAATCATAGTGGTTTTGAGACACTGACTTCAACACACAGACAATTACCCTCAAGGAACTTACAGTTTATTAGGCAAAAAATCATATATACATATAAGTAAATCTAAAATATATAAATAGTAAACATAAGGTAATATTTTGGAAGGACTGGGATATTAGCAGCTATAGAGATCAGGAGAGGCTTCATGTAGGAGGTAGCACTTGAACCAACTCAACAAGGACTTGCTGGTACCTACTATAACTAATCTGGTGCTTGGCATTGTAAGGGAGACAGATAGGTAAAACATGTCCCTGCCCTCAAGGTTAGCTGGGGAGGCAACACTCATACTGCATGAAACAAAGAGCAGTCAGTAAGCAGTTATTAAGCATATACTATGTGCCAGGCATGGTGCTATGCTAAGGATACAGGAACAAAAATGAAAGTCCTTGCCCTTACATTGATGGGGGAGAAGATATTTGTATACGGGTGTGTGTTTGTATATATACATGTATGTATACACACATGTGTGCGCATAGCCTGTATATGTATATACATAACACATTTCCTCAATTTACTTGTTTCCCATGACCTCCTCCTCCACACTACCTCAGCTGCACACAAATATGGTCATATTCTTGATCTTGCCATCATCCACAAATACAAGACTTACATGTTCATTAACTTACAAATTTGTTTATATGATTCCTTATTGTCATCTCAACTATCCTTCTGCCTTGCAACCTGAACACTATTATTCTATGTCTTCATCATGACTTCTAATTCCCCAACTCCTCAGTTCTGTTCTAGGCCATCACCCTTGAACTAGCTATCCTCTCCTCCCTTCCCCACTTTGACCCTTGGTGACCCAATTCAACTCCACACTGTCCTTTTCTCTTGAGTCCCTTGCTTACTTATTGTATCACCAAAATTGCCCTGCAAAACCTCAGCCTTGGACTACTCCCATCATCTGCTGCCTTTACTTTTAATCACATGATTAAATTAAGAATTGAATTCAGAAGCTGGAGAAAATCACATAACCATACTGACTGGGTCCACTATAGATTTATGTTATATAACCTCAACTGCTATTCCTCACTGCTGCAAGGCAATTCTTTTTATACCTCCTGAATTAATTTACTATCCCATTCACCAGAGCAGCTCTTCTAAACCTTTTAACCCCTCCTCAAACCTTCTTTGGTTCCCTCTTCCTCCACCCTCTGAACTGAGAGCCTTGCTTCATATTTTATTGAAAAAAGTAAATCCATTAATGGAAAGCTCCCTTGTTTCCCCTCCTACTCATCTCACATCCCCCATGCCTTCTGCCACTATCTCCTCCTTCAATGCTATCGCACATAAAGATGTGGCCTTTCTCCTTGTCAACACTAACCCCTCTACAGACACAAGTGATCCCATTCTATTCCATCTTCTCTAGCAGATTATCTCTCCTATATCCCCCACTTTCTCACTTGTTTGCGTAACTAGGTCTTATTTATGCCTTCTGTTTTTTATATCATCATAGTTATCTCCAGTATCCCTCCTCTATCTTCCATTTTTGCCATTTTTTGTCAGTTTGCAGAGTTTTGAGGTGAAACCTCAGGGGTGTTTTGATTTGCATTTCTCTTATTAGTGATTTAGAGCTTTTTTTGTGTTGTTTTGAATACTTTGCATTTTTTTTGAGCACTGTTTGTTCATATCCTTCAACCATTTGTCTATTGAGGAATGGCTGTTACTCATATATTTTTATTAATTGTTTATGTATCTTGGATACCAAACCCTTAACAGAGAAATTTGATACACAGATTTTTTTTCCTGTTTGACCACTTCTCTCCTTACCCAGGGTGCATTAATTTTGTCTCTGTGAAAGCTCTTAAGTTTCATGTAATTAAAATTATCTATTTTTGTCTTATAAAAGAGGATATATTAAAAGATGATCCACCACAGAATGTCAAATATACTAGGTATGACACTGAAGGTGGCAAAATCCAAAGTAGTTAGGGAGGGAGGGCACTAGCTGGTGGTGTTTGAGCTACATCTTGAAGGAAGTAAAGGATTCTGTGAGGCATCGTTAAGGAGGGGGTGTATTCCAAGTATGGGGGATGACCAGTGCAAAGGCATGGAAATGGGAGCTAGAGGAACCTCCACCTGGAAGAAATGGGCATGTATGAGGGACAGAGAGAATGCCAGTTTGACTATACTATAGGGTGTATTAACAGAAATAATATATGATAAGCCTGGAAATTGAAGACTGGAGACAGAGGATGAAGGGCTTTAAATGCCAAAGAAAGGAGTTAATGTTTTATCCTAGAAGCAAAGGGTGACCGCTGGAGTCTTTTGAACTGGGGGATAACAGATCAGACCTATTGATATGTCATATCAAAATCTTTACATGATTTCTCTCCCTTCTCATGTTCTTCAACAAATGGTACATGACCTATATTTGTCTTTGTGATGGTATTTTTGTTTATGTTTATCATGAGCATTGCAAGATGAGATGATCGAGTGACCTGTGAAATGATTTTTCTTGTGTCTTCTGAGAGAAATTCTACCAACTCCTTTATTTACCTACAAGGAAAACTTGACAGCCATCTTTCCATTTATCAGAAACGTCCTTGTAACTTCTGGCTTCACTTAGAATAAGAATGTCAAAATTGATAGGATTCAGTACCTCAAGCAGTTCTGTTGATTTGTTGGTCACTGGATAAAGGTCTTATAGTTGGAATATCAGCAGTTACATGAATGTGTATTGAAGTCTAAAAACTTTGTGATTCTTAGCATTCTCTGCCCCCTTTTCTGACACCCTACCACTATTAATTGCAGAAGGGGATATACAGGAGTGAGGGCCATTTTGTATTTTTCTTTGTTTCATGGGTTGCTATGGCCAACTGAGGAGATTAGACTCTTTGTACTTAGCTAATCTGGTGCTTAGACAGCAAGCTCAGGTTGTCACTAGTACTATAGCCTTCCCAAAACAGCATAACATGTCAAGGTTTTCATCCCCAAGGCTACCTCCACTCCACAATGAGACATTGGAACAGGGCTTCTGTAGGCATCCATGAATAAGGAAGATTATTCTGGCAGTGATAGGGAAGTTAAATTAGATGAGAGAGAGAGTTAGGAAAACTACTCTAATGGAAAGGAAGCAATGGGAGCCTGTGCTGGGGCGGTAGTGTTGGGAATAGAACTGAAAGGACTGATGAGGTAGAATCAACAGGGCTTGCTAAATAACTGGATATAAGAGGTGAGGGAGAAGTAAGAGCAAAAGAGAAAATTAGTGTTTATTTTTTTGATTTATTCCTTAGCTTAAAATTCCATCCCACATTCCATTCATTCTCTTCTTCTTAGACTCTTCTAGTTAACTAAAGGTGATGGAATATCAGAGATGGAAGGGATCCTAGAAATAATTTACGCCAGAGATTCTTAGCCTTTTGTGTGTCATGGACCCCTTTGACAGTCTGGTGAAACCCATAGACCTTTTCTCAGAATAATGTTTTAAGTACCTGAAAATAAAATACTTAGGATAATGAAGGAAACCAATTATATTGAAATAGTTTTAATTTATTTAGGAAGAACCTCTCAGATCCCAGATTAAGAATCTCTGATCTAATGTATAAACCAAATCAGATTGCTTATTAATAATCCTCCACTATCCCTGGGAGGTGGGTAACAGGGAGGGAGGGGAGGGGAAGAGGGAAAGAATTTGGAACTAAAACTTTATTTAAAAATACAAAAAATTGTTTTAACGTGTAATTGGGAGAAAATAAAATATTTAAAAACTGGACTAAGACTTTTAGAGGGAGGCAGGAGGGAGGAAAGGAAAGAATTTAGAGCTCAAAACTTTTTTAAAAATGTAAAAAAAATTGTTTTAACATGTAATTGGGGGAAAAATAAAATATTATTAAAAAACTGGACTAAGACTTTTGGAACACCATATATAATATATGTGTTATATATTATATTACATACTCATATATTACATACATGTATACTATATAATGTGCTATAGTATTTACTAATGTATTGTACTAATATACACTGATATGTCCGCATTTATTATATATGATAGTATACACTCTACTATAACATATAGTATAGTATCAGATATGCAGTATATATTATACTATAGCATATACTATGTAGTAAATTACCATATATATTATATATTACATATTATATGTTACACTGTCACTGCAGATAGCGACTAAAACCATGAAATTGAAAGATGCTTGCTCCTTGGAAGGAAAGCTATGGCAAATCTGGACAGCGTATTAAAAAGCAGAGACATCACCTTGCTGACAAGGGTCCATATAGTCAAAGCTATTGTTTTTCCAGTAGCAATGTATGGCTATGAGAGTAGGACTATAAGGAAAACTTGAGCTGCAGAATCAATGCTTTCAAATTATGGTGTGAGAGAAGACTTTTGAGAGTCCCTTGGATGGCAAGGAGAGCAAATCAGTCAATACTTAAAGAAATTAATTGGCTATTCACTAGAAGGTCAAATACTGAAGCTGAAGTTTAAATACTTTGGCCATATAATGAGAAGATGGAACATGCTGGAAAAGAACCTGATGTCAGGAAAGATTGAAGGTAAAAGGAAAAGGGAATGACAGGGGATAAAATGAATAGATGATATCATGGAAATAATGAACATGAACTTGGACAGACTTTGAGAGATAGTGGAGGATAAAAGGGCCTGGCGTGCTATGGTCCATAGGACACAAAGAATTGGACATGACAGAATAGTGACAATAAATATAATATTGGTTTTCAGTTGTTTTTCAGTCATATTCAACTCTTCATGACCCCATTTGGGGTTTTCTTGGCAAAGATACTAGACTGGTTTGCCATTTCTTTCTCCAGCCCATTTTGCAGATGAGGAAACTGAAGTAAACAGGGTGAAGTGATTTGCCCAGGGTCACACAGCTAATAAGTGTCTGAGGCCAGATTTGAATTCAGGAATATGAGTCTTTCTGACTCCAGGCTCAACACTCTATCTACTACACCACTTAGCTGCCTCCAGTATAAAGTATAATATAGTATATATAATATAGTATGACATAGTGTATATATAAGAAATACTATGACATAATAAATATAAATATATTACTATATTCAATATATTATAATAATATGTAATAATTAGTGTGTATAACATATATAACTAATTATTATATAGACTAATATATTAGCATATATTATTAAATTATTATAAATACTAATCATTGTTGATGTAATAAAGTATAGTATAAAGCATCATACTATTACATTAGTATATAATATAGTATGTACATTTACATTTTAGGATACAATATAGTATATAATACACATATTTGATGTCTCAATACCAATATTGTATATTAGTATATACTATATTACATACTATATCATGGCATACACTATGCTATGCTATGCTATGTTATACTATATACTATAACATAATATATGATAGTAATATATGCTATAGTATAGTATACTAAGTTATATAAAATACATGTATAATACATAGTAATGTTATATGTGGTGTCGCCAAAGTCTTCGTACATTTTTAAATTTTAATAACTTATATATATGACTTTGCACAATATTATCCCAAAAGTCATATATATGTGTGTGTGTATATACATATATATGTGTATGTAATTATAGTATGTGCATGTCTGCACGTGTGTATATGCGAACACACTTAGATATTTTGCATATATACTATTTTTGTGTATACACACAATAGATCCAAGATGATTTGGGGGAAATGTTCCAGCTGCTTATTGTCCTGGGAGCCAGATATCCTAGTCACTATTTTGCGCTTGGGTCTTCAGTTCTGTAATGAAGTGGCATAATCTCTCACTGGCATTAGCAGGCAAACACTAGGTAATTCTCCCCCAGCCCTTCCCATAGCCCCAGTGTTACAGTGACCCCTATAACTGGGCTGATTACTGAGATGAAGGATGTTTTGCTGTAACTAACATCAGCAGTACCCCTCTTCCTAGTCACGATTGCAGTTTTAAACCATCACATCTTTATGAGGCTAAGGTATTCATACACCCACATCTCTCTCCTTTCTTCAAGTAATCTAAATCTAATTTATTGGACGAGGGACCTGAGGGAACCATTTAGGTGCATGGCTTATATGCAGTGAAGTATGTAATATACTGAGTTTCCATGTAATAAGGGTTTTTATAGAAGGCATTAACCAATGTTCTGGCTTCCAGCTCCAACGAAGTCCATGATTAATTCCTACTTGGAAATATCTAAGTTTTGGCTGGGATTCTTATAATCTAGCCAATAGCTTACTAATGTTCACACTCCTTAAGAGTCTTCCCAATATGATGGATGTTCTAATAAACCTTGTCTTTGACTGAAAGAAAAAAAGAAAAGAAAATGAAGGGTGAACAACAATATCAACTACTCACAAGTGGAAGACAACAGATGTCAACAGATAACCGTCCAGATGTGCAGCCCCCAATGTCCCCAGCTTCCAGCATCTCCTGCCTTTTCATCTTTAACTCATCCAGAACCACCTGAGCTGCAAGCCACCCATCCATTGTTACAGAAGAAAACTTTCTGTAATTTTGTACTTTGATAGGGGATTGCCCCCTCCAGCTTTGTGTCACCTATGGAGGATTGTCCTCTGTAGAACTGTATGTTATGCTTAGCCTGTAATTGATCCAATTTTCAATTAAGTGAGAAAATTATTGAAGGGGGGAATTGAAAGGAAAAAGATCAACTTGCCTTGAGTATTTTGCTCTGTATTGCCTTGCTAATCATTTATCACCTATAATCATTAGGATGAGAATTAACTGTGTGATTTATGATAAAAACATAGTCCCAGGTAGGAAAAAAAACCTGTGTGTAACCAAATTATGATGTAGTCCCAGGAAAATTCCTGTGTTAGTTAACCTTCGAAGTGTAACTAAATCACTATAAAGTATGTATCTTAAGTATGTAACCACAATAATCATACCTATATTATCTATCTATCCATCTATCTATAATATCTTTATATTAAAATGATAAAGTAAGAAAGTCCTGTAAAGGGCTAATTGAGACATCATGGAAAGTACAAAGCTAGGACATCACAAAGTTAGGACATGGTGACCTGCAAAATACAATCTTGCATGAATCAGATTCTAGAAGACTTTCTTGCACCATGCATGAATCAAGAGACCTATAAATAACTGTGAATTCTGTATCCTGGGGTCTCAGACTGTACTAGATAGACTGTAGACCCCACCTTTGCTTCTCTTAATAAAGATTAGGATTTTTTTTTAAAAAAAAGGAAATATCTAAGTTTATAGAACTCAGAACTCTCTCTAGGAACGGAATAACGAGAGAAATGAATTGGGTTGAATTCAGAGAAGCTTCCAGCAGAAGATCTATGTGTCATCGTAGCACTGTTATCTTCAAGAATAAGGCAAAGGGATGATGTTTTTCCTTCCCCTCCCCCCTTCCATCCTCTTTTTGCACACTCTTCTTCCCTTTCAGGCAGCTACCCTCTGCTTCCAAATTCTGGGCATCAAAGTCTGCCTTTCTTGCAGTCTCTGATCAGTCACAAAGTCACAAAGACCTTAGCTACAGGTAGTGAATGTGGTAGCATCTGGATGTGGGAAGGAATGGGTCATGGGTGAGTGGGAAGGGCTGCTAAGAAGATGAGGTAAAAGGTACTCTCTGCTAACCCTTAGATTACACCAAGGATGCAACCACCTTCTTAGCCTACAAGTAAAACAGGACCAGCTTAATTACCCACGCACATGCTGCCCACCATGCCCCAAATCCAGAACCACCTAGATCTTTAACACACAATCTAAATACAGGAACACTGTTATTTGGAATCATATTTGGCCACAGATACTGCCTGTGTTCCCTAATACCCATGTGATTTTGAGAAAGTCACTTCTCACCTCTCTGGGCCTCATCTTCCTCATCTATAAAATGAGAGGTTTAGACTAGATGCTCCTTCTAGCACTAAATCCTGAGGTCCTATGACCCATTCTTTCAGGAAGAAACTCTGTTGCTGAGATAGGACTCCAATAGCTTGGCTGTCTTGCTGATTCACTCATCCAGAAACTCCTGTGGAAAGGAAGATTTCCTTCCTTCCCTCAGAAGGGGAGGTCTATATGTGTTTGAATTTGGAGGGGGCAGGATGGAGCAGCTTTTCTTGACAAGTGAAAAGAATCATCTCTTCCATTTTTCAAGGACAAGCTCTAGTTTAGCTTTTTCCATGAAGATTTCACAGAATCCCAGAGTTGCAAATAATCTCAGGGGCCATCTAGTCCAACCCACTTATGAATACAAATCCCTATAATGTGCTCAACAAGTGATCTTCTAGCCGCTATTTGAAGATCACCAGTGAAAGGGAACACATTATTCCCAACTCAACTCATTCCTTTTTTTAGACAATTGTTATTGTTGAGGGGTTCCCCTTAAACTAAGCTGAAATTTGCTTCATTAAGACTTCTTCCCATCTCTCCTGGTTCTGCAACGTAGGCCAAGCAGAATAAACCTCATCCTTCTACCACAATATAAGTATTTGAAAATACTTGAAGCCAAATATCCATTTACCTCCAAGTCTTCTCTTCTCCAGGCTAAACCTCTCCAGGTCCTATAACTGATCCTTGCATGGGGTGTTTTTCAGGCTTCTTACCATCTTTGTAACCTTCAATTCACTGTGTTCTGGTTTGTCTTTGTCCTTCCTAAAAACTGAACACAGAACTCCAAATGTGGTCTGATCTAAGGTAGAGGACAGCCTTCTATGACTACTCCAGCTCACCCTTTTTTCTTCCTTCTCTGACCTCTCATTCCATGAATTGTTAATGTCCGGGCTAATTTTTTTCTCTCTAACAGTGCTGTAAATGGGACAACATCTTGAATGCTTCAGTATCCAGCACAGTGTGGATGTGTAGTAGAGATATAGCAGTTTCCTCAACTGTAAAATGAAGGTATAGATATAGATTAGTGGTTCCCAATTTTTCCCAAAGAGGACAACTCCTCAACATCAAAATATTTCACCAACATGATGGTAGCTGTAAAATTAATATCTGCTGAGTGAAGGAAGTACAAAGTGACAAAATGCCAGTGGGTGGAGTGCATATGGATTAAGGAAACCCTTGCAGTGACCTACAGGTTATGGACCATTATGTGATCTCTAAGATCCCCTCTAGCTCTAAATCTTATGAAAAGATTTCAAATCCTTATCATTGATTTATTTTTCTTTTCATGAAGTCTCTGGGAACCCCAAGGCTGAGATGCCCAGCTTTCAAATATTACCTTGATCTCAGTTCATAGAGAGAACAAACAAAACCCATGTGTAAACCCTCATCTGAGATGCAGGGGCCCCACTAGAATTATCAGGGATCCTTTGGGAGAGTTACAGCCCATCATAAAACATTTTAATATTACAACAAGGAAAACCAGGCTAAACAAGCATTCTAAGTTGTGACAAACTTCAGAAAAATAAAAAAGGAAAAACCATCAGGCTGAGAGTTGAAGTAGAAGGATATTTTTTTAAAAAATGAATAAAAGCCTGGTCATCTTGAACTCTAAAAGATTCTTTGCACTTATCCAGAAATGATGAAAAGGCACTTTATTGGCTGTACTGCTTCTTTGGCACTCAATCATCCACTGACCCTTAGGTGCCCCCCAACAACTTACTCCTTCAGGCTGTTGACATTCCCTAATCCCCATTTCTGCCATCTCTCAGGGCACTTTGTTGAGATCTCTCCTTTGTCCTTATCCCACTTACATTATTGTTATTTATGCCCCTGTTTCAGAGTTTTGTAGCATTTAGGACTGGAAGGGACCAAATAGTTCCACTCCCTTTATTTTAACAGCTTGAGGAAATTGAGGCACAGAGAAATGAAGTTACTTTCCCAATATCTCATAGGTAATAAATAATGAGAAGGATTTGATCCCAAACCCTCTAACAGCAAGTCTGGTGTTGTTTCCACTGATCCATACTGCCATACCCTTTCCCTTACTTGACTATGGAGGAAATGCTATGTATATGTGTCACAGGGCAAAAAGTGCTAGATCCTGGAGCAGCTGGAAGGTACAGTGGGTAGAGCCTTAGGGCTGGAGTCAGGAAGATATGAGTTTAAATCCAGCCTTAGACACTTAGTTGTATGATCCTAGGCAAGTCACAACCTCTGTCTGCCTCAGTTTCTTCAACTGGAAAATGAAGTTGATGATAGCACCTACCTCACAGGGTTGCTGTGAGGATCAAATTGGATAATGTTTGTAGAGCACTTAGCACAATACCTGGCATATAGTAGGCACTTAATAAATGCTTGTTCTTTTCCTTCTCCTTCTCCTCCCCTGCTCCTGAGAGGGCCTAGGTTTGAAACTCAGCTCTTCTAATTATTAGGCAGCAAGGTGGCACAGTGGATTTGGTGCTGGGTCTGGAATGAGGAAGACTTGAGTTTAAATCCAGTCTCAGATACTTACTAGGTGTGTGACCCTGAGCAAGTCATTTATCTGCAGTCTGCTTCAGTTTCCTCCACTGTAAAATGGGAATAATAATAACACCTGCCTCCCACAGTTGTTGTGAGGATCAAATAAGATAAATCTTTGGAAAGCATTTGGCACAGTGCCTGGCACATAATACATGCAATATAAATGTTAGTTGTTATTATTATTAACAGCTTCCCTACTTGTAAAATAATAGGTACTTAAATACTTATTAAAATGCAGTCTTCAACTTATCATGTATTTGATCAGATCACCTCCTTTTCTGGTCATACATATCATTGATGATTATTTAAAATACTGTAAGAAAAGTCTCTTTGTACCACTCACTGTGTGACAGGTTAGGAGCAAATCGCAAAGGAGTTTTCTATTGGAGCAGATGAAATTCTCAGGCATACTTAGAGTTGTCATCTCTCACAGAAATGTCACCCACAATTAGATGGTGATATTGTCATTTTCTTGGACGAAAGTTACATTGAGTGGAGGGGTGGGTAGGTAGAATGATAGTCACATGTACAATGCATATTTGCTTGCTTTGTTACTTCCCATGGAATCTAAGCAAAAATAAAAAAGAATCTCTACTCTCAAAGCTACTTTGGTGCTTGCAATAACATGTGAGTACATACAAATATTCATTCAAAATAAAAACAATGTGCTTTTCTTTTTTAAAAAAATGACCATGCATATCTGTTTACATTTTGTATCTATCTGACCCCGCCCCAAATCCCAATAGAACGCAAGAGTACAAACTCTCTGAGGTCAAGGGCCATTTTTATGTTATCTTTGTATCCCCAGCTCCTAATTTGGAGCTCTGGCCAGAGCAGGCAACTTAATTTATGCTTAGTGTATTGTTAGTTACCTTTTAATGTGTTTTTTTCTTTTGTTCCTCTCCCTTAGAATGTAAGCTCCATGAGATCAGAGACAGTGCCATATACTTGTTTCTGTCCTTTGAGTTCCTGGAATAGGCCTTTGCAAACATTCCAGGGAATGTTTATTAATTAAATGATGGATCCCTTCAGTCACTGGAAGAAAAAAGATAATGTGAAGGCTAAGCAAGCACTAATCATGGACCCTGATGTTAGAGACCCCACAGCATATTCATTGACCTCAACTGATCAGTAGATTGAAGGCTGGAAGGCACTGAGGTCAGACAGAGGTGTTGATATGAAATACTGTCCCTTGGACACTTCTTATCTGTCTGCTTCCATTTGCTTTCACAAGATCACTTGAGCTGACCTGGAACATCAACTGTATATCAGAGATAAGACAAAAAACATGAGCAAAGAAAGATGGCTCCCAACAGGAATCACTTTAATGGAGTCCAAGGAGTAGGTGAGAGTCTTCCAAGATGAACAATCAACTGAACCAGACAGAAGGGAAAAAATCCTTTAAAACTTTTCAGAATGGAGCAAAGGAAGAGGAAACCATATCAAAACCATTTCCCAGGAAGCATAGCTTTCCTAGGATGTTAAGGGCCAGGAATTTTAAATGTAAAAATAACTAACATTTACATGGCACTTTTAAGATTATATAATGCTTTGCATATATTATTTCATTTGGTTTCCACAGTTACACTGTGAGATGCGTAATACAATTATCCCTTCCACATCATAAGGGTCAGGGGAATGGTACCCCCCATGATCAGGAAAATTCGTGTAAATTTTTTTGGCCCTCTCTTTGTAGCAGAGAAGAAGTGTGTATATTTATGGTATCAAAAGATAAATATGTTCACATTATACAATACTAAACATATATTTTATGCATTTCTGAGTTTGTAAACTTTTTCTGTGTTGTCCGCTGGCCTTTGCTTGTTACCTGCCATTTCTGCAGAACTCCAAAAAAATTCCTGTTTTATTTCTTATGCTGATCCACAATATATCAAAACTGGGGAAAGTTGCGATATAGAAGGGATAACTGTATAATAATTCCCATTCCACCGATGAGGAAACTGAAGTTTAATTATTTTTCCAGGGTCACACAACTCATGTTGTATGGGATTTAAACCTAGGTCTTCTTGACTCCAATTACTCTATCCGCTGTGTCACACTGCCTAGAGTAAAGTCCTTTGTAGCAAAACTATGGCTGATTCCAGGACCTTTCACAATAGAATGAAAACAAATGATCAGTGAAGAATCCAACACGAAACAGTGTGGAAGCACTTGATTTGGAATTAAAGTTAAAAGGCCTGGATTCAAATCTTTCTTCTAATTACTACCTGTCTGGCCTGGGCCAATCACTGCCCTTGCTGGGCCTCAGCTTCTTTATGAAGTAGCTGGACTAGGTATTGTCTAATCTGTGATTCTATGACCTGAGGAATTAATTTGTATTATTTAGAATCACTTGGCAAAATGGGGGGAAAGATACAAGGAAATATGCTGCAAAGAATGGGAAGCCTGGGGAGGAGGAAAAGGAATCTGTAATAATTTTATTTCAGAAACTCACAGTTGAAAGGGACCTGAGAAGCTTTCCAATCCAATCCACATCCAAACAAAAATCAGCTTTATGCTGGACCTCAGATGTGGAGTGGGGAATTGGCATAATGACCTTCATGTTTGTCGGTCAGTCAACAAGCCATTATGAAGCTCTTACTATATATGGCAGACATTGTGCAAAGTGCTAAGGGTACAAAGAAAGGGAAAAAAAAACAGTTCCAATTTGTGTATTCCATAAATGGCAGCATGTCATGCGTATGTCCTGGTAGTAATGCTCACGTCTTGAGATCGGAAGTGAGCGAGGTGTTCTCAGCATGAAGGTGTGTCTGAGATATCTCTCCTCCACTCAGTGTTTCTCTGTGTGAAACTTTGGAGAGCTCCAGCTGGGGAACGGGGCAGTAGAATATTGAGCTCCTACAACTGCTATGTACACAGGGACTTTTCCTCCACCATTGCAGAGTGTTTCAGGAAAAATAAATCATCCTCTCATTGGTGGAAAGTGACTGGTCCCCATGTGTGGAGAGAAACCAGACTCTAGGAAGAATGACATAATCAGCATCAGTCTCAAGACTGTTAAAGGTTATTTACTCTTCATTATATTTTTCAATGAATAAACTAATTATACAACCAACCAAATGTGATTTTCAGAAGAAAGGAAACCCACATGTATGTTTTAAACAGGAGGCTTATTCTGAGTCTCTTAAGCAAAATCTTTTTAAGATTCCTCTATATAGGAAGGAACTCTTGGGGGCTAGGACTCTGTGTGCTGTACCCTCTTTTCACAAAGTCTATTGCCGCCACCGTCATCACCTCCTCCTTAGCAGGGAGGAGTAGAAAAGTTGGAGGAGTGGAGACTGAATTTTGAAACTGATGGCACATTTACAACAGAATTGTAACTGTATAATGTTATTGTATCATTTAACTTACATGTGTACCTTGGAATGTTTATAACTACTGTAAATCAAGTGCAGGCCAAGCCAAGATAGTACTACGACATTCCAAGGAAAATGTATAAAATAAATAAAACAATCGCACAGTATCAACATTCCATTCCTCGTTAGAGAATGGAAAATTTAACTCTAATGCAAATGCAAGAACGGGAAATGAGTTTACAGCAAAGCCCTGATGAAGTTTGAACATGAAATTGGTTCTCCCTAGGCCTCCAGTGCGCTAGCAGATTCACTGTGTTTTCTTAATAAAGATGTCAAAAGAGAAAAGGGTTATCAAGCCACTAAGAAATAATGTCCATTCCTTTGAGCAAAGACCTGCATGGGGCCCCATCATGCCTTTGGGGCTTGTTGGAGAGGGGGAGGGATAGTATCACCTCCTTTAGAACTCAAGTCTCTGCCAATATATTTCTATGCCTATATTATTCAGCTACTGAAAAGATTCTGCTGCATGACATTTGTGACTTCCGTCCAAACTCATTATATAAAGGAAAATAAAGATTTGCTCATTCTCAAGCCATAAAATTGAGTGGATTTACAAAATGCTTGATTTCTGACCATAATAATTTCTTTTAGGGTTTATGTTACTTTTATGATTTGACCAGTGGCTTGTAAAATACACATTTAAATGCATTTGAGCCAGATAACCATCTGATCATTAAAAATATCTCCGGTCTTTTGTTTGAAGTTAGAAGCTATAAAACTTCTCTGGTTTCTTCAGTGCTTTAATGATACTTGGTTTTTATTTTTCCTATTTTTTTATCTTTTACCTCACAGACCAGGCCACGTAACAGGATACCCAGAATAATTTGATTCCTAAACCTATAGTTTAAAAAAAAAAAGTGGTTGCAAAACTCTTTGTAACCTCCCATCTTTTCTTGAGGGCCTTTGAGATAGAGTGGGCAAGCACTGTAAAGCCAAATGCCTGCCCCAGAGATGCTATCAAAAGTTAAAAATTAACAATGGCCAGAGATCAGAATCATGCTGGAAGAGAGTGGATGAACAATGGTACCTTCTTTCTTTCTTTCCAGCTTAGTGTGCTTACTGTTTGATAACATTGTAAAGGATGAAATAACTGCTGGTGCAGAGATTTCTGGGAAGTGCTCAATGAGAGGGTTTCAGAGGTATCTCAGGCATTCTCTACTTAAAATCTTCCAAGTATTTGCCTTTCCCTTGTTTTATCAAACCAAACCAAGAGAGAAATGGCTCCCTCAAATTTTTATACAAATAAAAATCTGAGGTTAGTGGCTTTAAAAGTTTTGGAATTTTTATAATGGTACCTTTGCCATCATATCTGAACTATTACTACAATTAATTAGTGAAAATGCTTTGTAACTGGGAGGTAGCTGCTGTAGATGTGAACTCATTAATAATAATTGGCAATAAAGTATTATTTTGAATAGCTTATATTCTTATATAGCTTATATACATATATATGTATATATAATTTTACACTTATAAGGTATTTTCCCAAAAATTACCTCATTTAATCTTTAAAAACACCTATGGGTTAGACAGCATCAGTATTACTGCCATTTTACAAATGAGGAAATAGACTTGAAGAAATGGAGTGACTTGTCCAAGGCCACACAGATTTGAACTGGAGTCAGGACTTGAACCCTGTTCCTCTCACTAAAAATCCATGGCTCTTTCCACTTCTTTAGGCAATTTAGATTAATTTCACCCTCTTAGAGTTCTGAAGTTTGATTCTTGAATAGGAATTCCAAAGAGACACCTTCAAACTCTTGACCTAGATCTTGGAGGGATAACATGGTGCTTTGGATAGAATGAAGGATTGAACCCCACCTTTGACATTAGCTGTAAGACCCTGAGCATGTCACTTATCTCAGCGCTAGTTTCCTTTTCTATAAAATGGGCATAATAATAGCACCTCCCAGGGGTGTTGTGAGGATCACATGAGATAATGTATAGAAAGTGTTTTGCAAACCTGAGATTGCTATATAAATGTTAGCTATTGCTATTATTATTGTTCTATTTTAGCCCAGGACAACTCAAACTCAAATTAGATCTTGCTTGTTCTGTGGCACTTAGTTTAAGTTAAGCTTTTCTGAGCCTCTCCCCATTTTTAGGCTATCAGTTAATGGAGAGCAGAGACCTGATCTCCTGGGAGCCACGCCAGCCCATTTCACATCAGGGGTGCCCATTAAACATCAATTCAGCCAAGTGAGCAGCCTTCGAACTTAGTCTTTAGCCTTCTGTGAAAGGTCTTTGAGAACTCCCCATGAGAAGTGCTATAGAAATAAAATGAATTAATATATACCTATATGTAATATATTTAAATGATGAGATGCAAGCTTCAGTGTTCCAGATGTTGATATGATTATGATTTGATAGTTTCCGAGTTTCAGGAATAATTGCTCCCTAGACCTTCTATGTTTTTTTTTCCTTACAGGATTCCTGCCTTTTTTGCCATAGGATCTCTTAACCCAGCCAAAAAAATTTATCATTCCTAGACTCCAGTGGGGATCCATTGATGCTTCACTAAAGAGGTCCTATGGTTAGAGATGCCTTTGTCTGGGTCAAATGCTGCACCCAGATAGTTAAAAGATATTCTCATCCAAGCTAGTCAGCATTCTACCCAAGGTTGACCACTGATTTCAGAAGAATTGTCCATAGTATCTGGTGAAGGAAACTTAAAGCCCTCTCCTTGGAACATCCCCCCTCCACACACACACACACACACACACACACACACACACACACACACACACATCCTGGCAGTTCTGAACAGTTTTTCCCCTTTTAAAGATGAGGAAATTAATGTTTACTTTGCATTTAGAGTTCTGACCCCCCTTCTCCTCACCCCATACACATACCAGTGAAATCCAGGAAATATGCACTCCAAGGACCAGGGCTTGATACTTTATCATCAAACGCAGGCCTTTGTTTGCCTTCCAGTGACAAGCACTGAGGACAGAAAGTCTCAGCTTTATCTCTGTGGTTGCACTATGTAGGAGTCAGAATGGGGCCCCAAACATAAGTAGGTGGTAGGTTTTCTAGGGGTCAACAGGTGCCTTGATACCATACTAAAAGAACATAAAAAGTAAAAAAAAGAAACGAACCAGCAAACACCGAACAATCCCACACCCATTTCATGACTTTCCTTCTAGCCTTCAAGTCCCAGCTAAAATCCCACTTTCCACAATAAGCCTTTCCTGACCCCATTTCCTGATAAGCCTTAATGCTAGTGCCTTCTCTCTGTTGTTTATCTCCAGTTTATCTTGTATATACATAATTGTTTGCATGTTGTCTCTCCCATTAGATTGTGAGGTCCTTAAGAGCCAGAAACTGTTCTTTTTTCTCTCTCCCTTTCTCTGTATCCCCAGTGTGTAGAACAGTGCTTGGCACATAATTGGTGCTTATTCAGTACTTTTTAACTGACTTTCAGACTGATCCAGGGCTTTTGATGATGCAAAGTTCCATGGAGCCTCCTAAAGAATCCATTGATAAAGTCCAGGGGTGATGTTAAGTGTGTCAGTTTCCAAGTAGATTGCATCCAAGTAAAACGAAAAGTTAACTACCCTGTCAGAAGGTGGAGGCACCATCCTCGAGCAATTAGCTATAGGTATCTAAAGAGGTAAGGAAATAGGTTTCAGTAGGAAAAACTTGGATTTAGTAAGCTTGGGTTCATGCCTTCTTCCCAGATAATCATTCTTCGGTTGAAGAGTCACTGCAAGAATGAAGGTTGGTGTAATAGAAAAGCCACTAGAATAAGAATCAGTAGCACTGACTTCTAATCCTGTCCCTGTTTCTAAAAAGCTGAGTGACCTTGGGTAAATCTTGTGATCTCTCTGAGCCTCTGCATCTTCGCCTATAGAATAAGGGTGTTAGATTAGATGATTTCTAAAGGTCCCTTCCATCTCTGGTATTCTAGGATGTTAGAAGGATCTGCTTGGAGAAAGTTCAAATGTGGACAGCAGAAAGGGATGCCGCAGGCAACAGAAGCAGTTTTTTGGAAGCCAAGAATTGAAAGCTATGTCCCTCCCACCTTCGTAAGGAAGACAAAGGAAGAATGGCTACTGTCTAAATCCTTCATGGCCCTATATTTTGGTTCCTGAGGCCATTTTATGGACTCCTTAGTAGAAGCCCCCCAATCCATAGTCATTCCTCCTTGTTTCATGTGCCCTCAGCACAACCTTATAGACTTAACACAGCTACTGAGATTTGTGTGGGGCTTAGACAGGACAGGCAGATGTTTTAAAGACCAGGATAAATACAATTAAGGTGACTGTCTCCAGTCGCATATTAACATTCAAAAAATCTTTGCTCTGGAGCAAGGGTATTAGGTAGCTTAGCCAACTTCTTAAAAATGTTACTCTTTCTTTACAAAATGTCAAGTAAGATTTCAAGAGGGAATACTTCATAACTGAAGTATGTTTTCCTTAGGGCAATAAACCACTACTAAATTTACTTTTTTTCCCTCCAGACATGAAGCCAAAGCCTTCATCTGTTTTTCAGAGAAATAAAAATCTTAGGTGTTTTCCTCGAGCTGAGTGAAGCTCCCTCCTGGGTGGCAGAATGAAAGTTGGGCAAACTTTATAAATCTAGAGGGGGGGAGATGTTTTTGGCAGCAGCCAGGGTTCGAGTATAGTTTTTCTGTGCATGGTGTTTAGAGCCTACCAGGAGAAGCTTGTCCATACACTGCTTCCACTGTACCGGTCAGTCCTCTCCAGACCATGGAAGCCTGCCACGTTTGTAAGGGTAGCTTTTCACTGAGACAGCAACAGAAATAAAAAGTCAGACTTTCAATTATTTCTGTATCTGACAAATGTTTGGCTCATATACAGAGGTTTATGATTACTGTACCCCTGCCCTCTCCACATATACAAAAAGTGATTGAAATTAATTGGAAATAAAAAATTGTATGATCCACATAGTGCTAGTGTCTACACCAATGCAGACTCACATGTAGTTTTCATAAACTAAGCACTAACAATTGCCCCTAGGATAACATTAATTTTTTGGGTGGGAATGTGTTATGTGCATATGTGTGTAATACATACATATATGAGGAAGGAAATGAAGTGTAAGGGATAGAAAGTTGGCCTTGGTGGTCAGGAAGATCTGGGTTTCAAGTCCTACACCGAACACATACTAGTTGTGTGACTATGAACCAATCTATCCAAAGAAGCAGAGCAGATGTGGGAAGCTCTGCAGACCTCAGGTTTAAGGCTGCTATTAGCCACAAGAGCGTAACACTGCTTCATTGGCCTGAGAGTAGAAGAGAAATGTCTTTGTCCAGCAGGAGAGTGGAGAGACAAAGAAAAGCAGGTGATGTGGGATGCATATTGTTCCCTAAGAGATCAAAGACATCCAAACCTGCAGTTCTGAGTCATAAGTTGCCTTGAACAAAAGGGACTCATATTCCTCATTGCTAGGTTTCTGTGGGTTCCTGCTTTCCTCTTCCTGGATACTATGTACATTAGTGGGGAGAGTATGATGCAGGTTTACGTCTGTACTTTTATGTTTTGATTATTCCTGCTTTTGCTTTCTAATCAGTAAATGTTATATTTACAAACTTGCTTTTGTTTATGTTTATGTTCTTGCTTTTGTCTTATTGTTTCAGTTTCATGTTTAAGAGATAGTGGTGTCATTGTAATTTATTTGTATAAATGTAAAGCACACCAGTAGGGGCTCAAGGTCTACAGTAATGAGCATAGAAATGTTATTTCCCCTGAATAAGAGATATCTTTAGGACTCTAAGAGTATGTGATGGCTATGGCCAACCTCTTGTTTCCCCCCAAGAATTGTCAATCCTGACAGCATGAGCAGAGGTTCGGGTGAGTCTGTCAAGAGGAAAAGAAGTAGGGTTCAGGTGCCATGTCAAGTAGCCATACCCTTTATATGTGCTATGTATACACATAGAGTTATTGTTGTGGGGTTGGGGGAAGGGAGTTTAACTTGAGGGTATAGGAACCCATTTTGAGGATCTAGATTCAAATTCGTGATACTAATACTCTGATACTAATGGTATAATCCTAGGGAAGCTATTTGAACTCTCTGGGCCTCTGTTTCCTGCTCTGCAAAATGGGAATGGGGTGGACTATGTGATACCTAGGTCCTTTCCAATTCTAAATTGATGATGCTATCTGATTTTTGTCCATGTTCTTCCATAATTCTGTCATAGAGAATTTACCCCAAGTGGTAAATGCCCGTCTCTGGGTAGTATATACTTTACAAAGCAAGTTTTCTGTTCCTAGCCTCTAGTAGTTTAGACTCTAAGACAAACTGTAGTAAAACAGATAAAAGATGTGACCGACCATAGATCAAGAAGAATCGTATCCTGAATTTTTACATTTGTAAGGATGCTTAGAGAGCCTGCAGGGCAAGCTCTGGCTGCCCTTACCAAGTGAGCACAGCCCCAGGGATAGACTGTGTCTGTCTCTTGAGAACCAGCTAAACTCTAAGAGGCTCTTCACGAGAATATTGTCCACCAGAAAATGAAGTATATATTTGCCCTCAATACGTTGGGGGCACATTCTCTCCTATCCCATCTTAGTTTTAGGGAGAGTGAGCTTCCTCTTAGTATAGTTTCTGCATAACAGTGGTCTCACCAAGTTCATATCCAGATGCAGCATGACTATGAATGAGTAATCAGCTCAACTTCCACTGAGATGAATCTTACAGATTAATCTTGAACATCATTCCTTTATTCCTCAGGGCAGTGATGCTGAGCTGGCTGCAAAAGTTTGTTGCTAGGATATTGGGATGCCACTCTCTATTCACCTAAAATGAAAGAATAAATGTCAGGCAGGCCAGGAAGTCAGACCCATATTCACAGGGCAACCTGGCTTACAAGGGAAGAAAGCCCAAGGCCTCTCCCCTAACAACATCGTCACTCACCAGAAGCCACAAGCAGTGTAGTTAAAGAGATCCGTTAAAACTGAGCAGCCAAACGGCATGGCCTTTGCTCTTCCCATCCTGGCTATGCAGCCAGAAAAAGGCTTCTCTTAACCACATGGTTAACAGGCACTACACCTAGTTACAGAAAGTCTACACATGCTCCAGGGTCTCTGCAAAGTATTTGGTACGATCAAGAAAGAAGATGGAGCCATCTCACTTGTAAGTTTCCTGCTACTGAATCCTATCAAATCATGCCATGTCACTCTGCTGCTACTGTACCTTTCCAACCAGACCCTCAAACTCTGTCCCTAAAGTCTTGCTCATTAGTGAGAGTTCAATATCTCTAGCCAGTCCTAGCCATCTGATCTCGTTCCCCATCATATTTTCACCATTCTACTGAATATGGACCATTACACCACCACGCCACCACCCCTCAATCGTACTTTCCACCTCTTCTTTTGGGAACAGTGACCAGGTCTACAATATCATTGCTTCTAGAAAGGGTATGTCAATGGATTGCCTCCTGGCTCCACTCTCCATCCCTGTGACTTCACTCTTCCCAGGTAACAGTTTCCCAATTTATGTTGTCAATCCCTTTTTGAGAAGGAAATGGCAAACCACTCCAGGATCTTTGCCAAGAAAACCCCAAATTGGGTCATGAAGAGTTAGACACAACTGAAATGACTGAACAACAACAAAATCCCTTTCTGAATGTAATCTCCTTCATGGTAGGGACCATATCTCTTTTGTATTTGTATTCCTAGTGCTTATCACTGTTCCTAGTTCATAGTAAGTACTTAATAAATGCCCATTCATGGCTTGTCCCTGAAGAGAACATGGTGTATGTGAAAAAGTATTAGAGACCTTAGTTTGTATCTTGCCCCTGACACTGTCTGATAGTGGGACCATGAGCAAGTTATATAACTTCTCTGAGCCTTAGCTTCCTTCTCTGTAAAATGAAAATAATAACATTTGTACTTACAGGACTGTGTATATATTAGACATCTCAAAATTTTAAAGAAATGTGAGCTTTTATTACTATTCCAGTCCCACCTTCTCCATAGTCTTCCTTGATGGCTCCACCCTCAAATGATCTGTCCTCTTCCTGTAGCATACTTTGGGAATATGACCCTAGCACAACAAACTATTCATCCATCTCCTGGAGAAAACATTATCTTTCTTATGCTCTTAAAAAATAATATCCTGACAGGAAGATAAAGTTATAGACATATGTAAAGAGGTTGCGTTGACATGCATGGGGATGGGCCTGTGGGAGCCATTACACAGAGCACAAGCTGGGTCTGTGGGGCGACTTACAAAGATACATGTGCTCAACCCTGAAGGACTTTGTGCTTTGAGATGATGAAGCAATCCTATGAACCCTGGAGCAGGAAGAATTGTCTACTTAGTAGACTTTAAAGGGAGAGACAGGTTCCATTCTCAATCTTTTCTTCCTCTCTTCAGAGTATGTGGCATGAAAATCTCTACCTGAGAATTCCTGTGAAATGGAGAAGGAATTTCTTTTCCCCTACCCCACCTTGGTGGCGATGGTGACCACATGTACATGGCAGCTAAAGCATATGATCCTGAGTCTGCATCTCAAGGCATTTTTTGGCTTTGTGTTTCTTTTCCTGATCATGGGGAAGGGAAAGATTACTAAATACTTGAAATGGACATTTCCAGGCTCAGGGACAACCTCGTGAGTGCTACAGGTCAGGTGCTTCTGGACCCTTGGTCTATGTAGGTGTCCTGCAGCTACTGCACTGCACCAGGAGATGAACACTAACCAGAAAATTACTCCAAGCCCTGGCCTAGCTTGCTAAATGACATGGAACTTGGGGGAGTTGTTTATAATGCAGAAGCAAGTTGAAGGTGAAATTCAACAATCCCACTAACTGCTTCATGTTTTAAGCAGCATTTTTCCAGGAGGGAATAATAGGAATTAAAAGTTAATATAACATAGTGTAAGTCTTTGTCAAGAAGCACTTGTGAGTCTTTTGTATTTTATGTTTTTGTTTTGTGTGAAAGAAATAAATAATTATTCTATACTTATACCTATATCAAATGAGATGATACTGTAAAGCACTTAGTACAGTGCCTGTGCTAAGACACAGTAGGCACTTAATAAATGCTTATTTCCCCCCTCCCTTTATCCTGCATATTTATTCTTCATTTTACATTGAATAATTTTCTACTCCCTTTTGAGAAGACCCTAGACATGAATCAAACCTGAGTTTTATGTGACTTTCTCCAGGTTTCTGGGGTTAGAATGTAAAGATCAGAGACTATGAGAAAGAATCAAATCCCTGTCTTTAGAGGCCAGCTTTTTTCCAGAACCAAACATCATTCAAGCGCAAACTGAGAGCTGGGTCCTTCAGTGGGAGAGGCTGAGCACCCCAGCCCCCTGGGTCCAGTGGATCTGCTGTTACACATACATATATACATATACACATGTTTCTCACACACACACACACACACACACACACACACATACACACACACTCACACACATATTGCCTTGTAGTCCCAGGCATGAGCAGACCTGAGGAATGTCAAAAGCTCACTGGAAATAGTGATGCTGACACTGAGCCTAGATAAACCAAGGTGCTATCCAGGTGGTGGGGGGGAGGTGGCGGGGGTGGGAGGCAGGAAGGGGGAGAGAGCTCTGAGGGAGTAGATTAGGAAGGGATTACTTTTTCTAGCAAGGAAAATAATATAAAATGGAATATAATAACTCAGGGAATTTGAACCAAGGAGCATGACTATAAAACATTGAGGAGAAACCACAAAAAAAGCAGGAAGAAATGGTCGCTTGCATTACTGTGAGTGTTAGTTACATGTGAGTTACTCAGAAGTCATGGTGCTTCCAGTTCCCGAAAATCAGAGGCAAGAACAGTGATAGAATCTTGGTCTCCAAACTCAAGAGAGAAAAACAGAATCGTAATATGGGGAGAAAGCTTAAAGGGAGCCCTGAGAATGTAAGCTCCCAGCAAGTTCTGATTCATCCATCTCTTATGTTCATTTCTCCAGCACCTCACATGGTGCCTGGCCCACTGCAGGTGTTTATTAAATGCTTGTTGATTGATTGTTTGGGAGGGAAGGATACAATTCCACTGCCTGGACCCCACTAAAGGGGAGTTCCATGGCTGGAACAACTTCTGAGGTTTGGGCAAGATTAGACGGAATGGTCAGGGGAAGGGAAAGGTCCTCTCAGGCTCATTTGGTGTTAAAAAGAAACGTTAAGGCCTTTGTTACAATGCGTTGGAGGCCACAATATATCTTGAGAAAGCAGTAAGATCTTATGGATGCCAAGGCTGTGATCCTGTGGGGACAGTTGGAAAAGAGGGAAAATCAATGCTATTCCACTCTGCAAATATATATTGAACACTATAATCAAGAATCTGTGCTAGGTCCTGGGGATACAAAGCCCCCTCCCCTATAGTACTAGCCCTCAAGGTGCCCACATTCTATTAGGGTAGGGGGAGGGGTAGTGGATACAACAGTATAATATAACTTAAGGAGTAAAGGGTGCAAAGAGACCAGCAGACAAAGTGTCCTAAGAATATTTAAGGAGGAAGAGAACATGGATTTAGGATTCCACTAAAAAGGTGCTCTTGGTGGTGCTCTATTGCCTACAGGATGAATTCTCATAGCCTAATATTTAAAGTCCTGTATAAGCTGGTTTTGGTCTGCCTTTTAGTGCCATCTCCCACTGCTTCCTGGAAAGAACTGTAAGAGCCTCAGCTTTCCAGAGTCTAATTCCCTAACGGTGGCATAATATCTCTCCCTCCTGGACCACTTCTCTCTACTCACAGGATACCACTCTGGCTCCCACTCTCATCACCCTCTCACATGGACCATTGTAGTAGCCTCCTCATTGGTCAGAATAAGAATTTCACTTCCTAACTATTGATTGCTGTGCCTGAATGAGAATGAAGGTTGAAATTGGAATTTAAAACTAGAAAATCATTCCTCAATCTGCTTCACAATCTGCTATAAGTGGCTTTGTAATGGAGAACCAATCTTGGTAGTGAGGGTTGGCAGCTAGGATTGGCATTTCATAGATCAAGACCTAGAGGGCATCATAGTGTCCATCTAGTCATGGACAGAAGAGGTCTTCATAACTTGCTTTTCGAGGGACCTGGCAGAGTGCTTTGTGTAGATCAGCACTTCATGAAGATTTTTTTTGCTGACACAACACAGGCTCTTTTCTAAAGTCATGAAAGTGCCGTCCTTTATTTTTCAAGGTTATCCACTCTCATACAACACATACTGAACTTTTTTTCCCATCGAAGGAAGGTTACTTTCTTCCCCAAGTCATCCATTGCTTCCATCCAAAAGTTTGTTGTTGTTGTTCAGTCATTTCAATCATGTCTGACTCTTCATGACCCCATTTGAGGTTTTCTTGGCAAAGATACTGAGGTGGTTGGCTGTTTCCTTCTCCAACTCATTTTACAAATGAGGAAACTGAGGCAAATAGAGTTAAGTGACTTACCCAAGATCACACAGCTAGTAAGTGTCTGAGGGTGGGTTTGCACTCACAAAGATGAGTCTTCCTGACTTCAGGCCCAGCACTCTATCCACTGTGCCACCTAGCTGCCCATCTACCCAGAAACACACATCTGTAAAATAAATGACTGGTTCTAGGAATAGGGGGAGGGAATATGTGATTATGGATATTATCAGACAACCTGACTTTAAATCCTGATATTGCTATGTACCATTTGTGTGACTTCGGTCAAATTATTTAACCTCTCTGGGTATCAGTTTCCCTTCTAATCCATACTTCACAGACTACAAAAGTGATTTTTCTAAAGTATAGGTCTGACCATGTCACTCCCCTGATCAATAAACTCCAGTGGCTCCCTATTACCTGACATTCAAAACCTTTCAAAATCTGGTTTCAACCTATCTCTATGACCTTATTATACATGATTCCCCTTCATTCCCTCTGTGGTCCTTTGCCAAATTGACCTTCCTCCTGCTGCTCACACATAACATCCTATCCACCTCTGTGCCTTGGCATAAGCTGTCTGCCTTGTCTGGAATACACTTCCTTCTAACCTCTGCCACTTAGAATCCCTAGTTTCCTTCAAAGTTCAGCTCAAATGCCAACTTTTACACGAAGCCTTTTCTGATTGCCCCAAATGCTAAGTCCCTCAATTACCTTGCGTTCATTTTGTATATTCTTATAGGTATACACATTGTTACCCCCAATAGAATGTAAGCTTCTTGAGGGAGGGAACTGTTTTATTTCTGTCTTTGTATCTCCAAATCCTAGAATAATACCTGGCATATCAGAGGCACTTAATAAATATCTGTTGGTTGATTGAATGAAAGCTGACCTGACTCGGTAAAGGAGTCTATCACCTTCCAAACTGGCTGGCACCAATAAATGTACAGAAACAAGTTCAAGAGACTGGAGGGAAGACAGCAATATTTCGGTTTCTTTGAGTTTTAGGACTTTCAGTCATGTGGATCATTTGGAGCCTCTGCACTTCATTTCTGGTAAAAGTACCTGGCTTGCCTCAGTGCTAAAATTTGGAGTATTAATGACTAGGATGAATGATGTCTTAATGTGCAGCAATTCATGGGTAGTCCCTACTGCAACCCCTAAAAACAGTGTCTCGGCAGCCTAAGGACATTGGGTTGATTTAACTCCCCCAAGTTTTCCCATAGGAAAGCTAGAAACAAGATCCACTTGAGGGATATAGAGCCAATAAGGGAGTTGTGAAACCAGAGATATGCAGAAGCATTGGCTATTAAAACTTGCCCATTACCAACTACTTGACAGCAGGTGAGAGTTTGTCTTGGTATTTAGGGGAGCATTGGAAAATTAGTCCATATTGCCATGCTGGCTGCTCTACTGACTGATCTCATTTGGAAAAATTCATCCAATAAAATAAATATGACCCAGTTGTGTGAGCTAAACTTTAAAGAACTGTAGGTTGTTCATGGTGATAGGGTATATTTGGCTGAGTCTGAACTGTTCTTACTACCTCCTGGTCCTGGGTAAGGGCATATTTGGCTCTTTTTCAGGTGGGAAGTGGACCCTTTTGTACTGGAGTCATGTGCCACCTTCAAGAAATGAGATATTTTGCCCTAGGAAAAAGCAATGCTCAGCCATAAAGTGGACTTGGGAGCTGCTGAAATACTATTTCTTTAGAAGAAAATACATACCTTAGTCAGTCTTATTGCTGGTAGATATGTAGACACCATGGAAATTAGGGGGGTGGGGGTTAAATCATAATGGTACATGGAACTCTGGGGATTTTCCCTTGGAGCAAATAATTTAATGAGCCGAAAAACTCTTGCAATTTTTAGATTCAAGTTCAACAATTTCAATCCTGTGACTGAGTCAATGGAACAGCTACAGGTTTTGTATGGGTCATTGCTGAAGTTATTAATGCTTAATACAGATTGCTGCCATGATCTCCAAAGCTAGGGAGAGCCATAGCAATAGTTAAAAACCAGCCCAGGTGGTGGGAAAAGAGGGAGCGGATGAGCTGTTTTAACTAGAAACAGAATCCATTTCATGGGTCATACAGTCATGACTCTGATTTGGTTTCTTTTCCCCATTCCCTTTTTCTAGATTTCTAGAACTCTATACAGGCCAAACCAATCTCATCTGTCAACTACATGTCCACACTACCTGTTGGGAACCATATTCTGCACATACTCTTATATGAACATTTCACAACTTTTATAGTTTTGGGTACACCAAGATATTAATATATACAGTGGTCATTTCTTTCAATCTTATTCTTTTTCCCATCAATCAGTTCAATATTCACTCATAATTATATTACAAACACATAGATCCACAGGCATGCATGTAAGCACATGCTCACACAAACACACAGAGACACATACCATCCTCTCTCCTTTGGACACCACTAACTCCTAACCCTGGTCAGAAATTGGCAGTGAGGAGAGAGAAAACACAGGTCACCAAAAGATGCCAGGATATTTTTTTCAGTGCATAAAGGCATCTTGTTGAGAACATTGTACACAGTAACAGCAATGTTATAAGGATTATCAGCTATGAAAGACCTAGTTACTCTGATCAAGGCAATGATCCATGACAATTCCGAAGAACCCATGATGAAAAATGCTATCCACCTCCAGAGAGAGAACTGATGAACTCTGAATGAAGACTGAACTGATGAACTCTGAATGAAGACTGAAGCATACTTTTTTCACTTTCTTTATTTTTGGGTGGGTTTTTTGTCTTTGTTTTGTCTTTGTTTTCTTTTATAGCACGACTAATATGGAATCTGTTTTGCATGACTTTTCATGTATAAGTAATATCCAATAGCTTGCCTTTTCGAGGAGGGTTGGAAGGGATGGGAGGGAGGGAGAGAATTTGCAACTTAAAAATTTTAAAAATGAATGTTAAATTTTTTTACATGTAATTGGGAAATATTTAATGAAATAAAAATATATGAAAGAGAAAGGAAGGAAAAAAGAAAGAAAGAAAGAAAGCATCCTGTTACCCTGGCTAGAAAGCAAAGTATCATTCAACTTAATTTGACCATAAGAAACCACTGAATGTGGATACTTTTGAAGGGGTCATTGAGTGAAAGAAGACAGATCTAGAAGGAGTGAGACATGACTTACAACTGACATTGAGTTTCATGTGTATCAGGAGTCAGAGGGCATTTCATAGTGGAAAGATCACTGGACTAGAAGCCAAAAGACCTGGGTTCAAGTTTTAGCTCTGCCTCTAATGTGCTATAGAAATTTTAGCATGTCACTTCCCTTTTGGACCTCAGTTTTCAACTCTGCAAAAAGAGGCAGCTGGACCACAGAATCTCTTTGAGCTCTAAAATTCTGTTTCTAGCCAGTTCAATAAGCACTCACCTATTAAGTTTCTACTATGTGCCAAGCATTGTGCTAGGCCCTGGGTATACAAAGACAAAAATAAAGACAGTCTCTATCCTCAAAGAATTTGGGCCTCTCAGAGAGTTAGATGCTTCATGAGAAATGGGAATGACTCTTCAGTCCTACCTCTGAGTATCTTATGCTCTATCAGCATAGCAAGGCTAATTTAGATCCATTTTGCCTTCTGTTGCCACCTCTGCTGGAGTCAGAAAACCAGTCCTTGTTTGGGGTAATTCCAGACACTGGACTGACTGGCTCCTGAGCACTAAGTGAGGCCCCAGGCATTCAGTGCTGAAGTTTCTGTTTGTCCCATGTTGGGGGCCTCTGAGAATCTGTTCCTGGTTAAACCTGAGCTGGGCTTTTCCATTGAATTTCAGAGAAACCACCCAGCATGATCTGCTCTTTGCATCTTGGCCTGGAAATGTTGGAAAACGTTTCCCCCCCTTTCACATGATAACTGGCCCCAGCCTTGACAGCTGGTTAAACACAAGAGTACCAGGTGCCCCTCATCCCTTCATATACAGTTCTAAAATACTAACTAGGAGGAGTAACTAGTCTTCTTCTAACCTGAGCTTGTTCAATGCCAAGATGTTTAAAATAGACAAGTTAGCTCAGAGGAGAACTTTGTACAAACCCAAGAGTGGGGAGCTTTAAGAACCTCTGGACTTCCTAGGGCATCCAAAAATCATCAGTTCATATTACATTTCATTCCAATTTTGCCAGGTAAGGAACTAAGTAGCAGGAGCCTTATTTCCCACTCCTCCTCTATAAGGGACTCTGTCCTTTAATCAGCCAGACTGGTCTACTCAGTTTTTCTGAGCAAGCCTTGTACAGTTCCCTCTAACTAGCAAAGCCCTTCTTCTCTTTACCTGTTGAAATCCTGCCTAGACTTCAATGTCCAGTTCAAATTCCATTTTTCCCTTGTAACCTTAGAATAGAATAGAATTTTCAAGTTGGAAGGAACCTGAGAGATCAGCTAGTCCAATCTCCTCATTTTAGAGAAGAAACTGAGACCTACAGAGACTTGACCAAGGTCACCTCACATATGAAGGGCAGAGCCAGGCCATGGCCTGTGTCTCCTAATACACAATATAGAGGTGACCCCTCAGTGCATCATTCCATTCAGAAGTAAGCTTTCTCTCTTCTGAATTCCTGAAGGTCTTTGGTTGTCCTAGAGCAAAGTAATAACCGCCTGGAGCCTCACTTTGCTCAAGTGAGTTCAGGCTTTGAACTCCCTACCTCACAAGGTTGTTGTGAGGAAAACATTACATAAAACTTAAAATACCATGTAAATATATTGTTGAGAGGCAGTTAGGTGGTGCAGTAGATAGAGTACTAGGCCTGGAGTCAGGAAAACCTGATTTCAAATCTGGCCTCAGACACTTACTAGCTGTGTGACTTTAGGCAAGTCACTCAGCCCTGTTTGCCTCAGTTTCCTTATCTGTAAAATGAGCTAGAAAAGGAAATGGCAAACCATTCCTACTAAGAAAACCCAAAATAAGTCAGATATGACTGAAACACAAAAATATATATTGTTATTATTGTTATTACAATTTGTCCTTTATAAACATTTTGTATAATGCTATGAGGCAGGTGGAAGCAGCCTTATCTTCCTTTTACATATAAAGAAACTGAGGCTCAGGAGATGAAGTGTCTTGCTCAAGGACACACAGCCAGTAAATGGCAAAATCAGGATGGCAAGAGGTCCATCACTCCAGGTTTTTGACTCTCAGGTCAGTGATCAATAACAATAGTAAAGATCACTGACATTTAAAGTTTATCCATATTTGAAAGAGAAATAGTACCTCATTGAAGTAGGTGGTGTAGCACCTAGAGTCAGGAAGACCTGGATTTGAATCCTGCTCCAGAAATTTATTGGATGTTTTTGTTCAGTTTTTGTCATGACCCCATTGAGCTTTCCTGACAAAGATACTGGAGTGGTTTGCCGTTTATTTCTCTAGCTCATTTTACAGATGAGGAAATTGAGGCAAACAGGGTTAAGTGACTTGCCCAGAGTCACACAGCCTTTAAGTGTCTGAGATGAGATTTGAATTCAGGTCTTCTTGACTCCAGAGCCAACACTCTATCCACTGCACCACCTCGCTGTTAACTTTGGGCAAATCCCTCAGTTTCTTCTGGGCTTCGGTTTCCTTTTCTACACAATGAGAAGACGGGACTTGCTCACCTACTAGCTCTTGACCTAGGGTCATGAATTAGATTCACTTTTGTTGTCTGTTGTTGATCATGATGATGATGGTCAGGCTGCTGTTATCTTATTCCATTTTGAAGAACATCTTTGGTCCAAGAATCATGTTGCATGTCTAGGCATTAGTTAGAATTATGTCACTTCTCCCAGTTTACCTTACACTATAGTTATTTGTGACTATGTCTTTGGCAGGAATAGGGGAAAGTGAACAGAAAGATAATACCCAATTTTCTCTTTAAGTAGCAATACTCTTGCTAAGACAATGTGTGAGAAGGAGACCATGACAACAATTCAAATGAGGAATAGGTTGTACGTTCCCCCATCAATGATGAAAGCACACAAAGGATCTGCAGGGGTATACCCACTTATTGGAAAAAGATCAGAAATCTCCTAAAGGTCATTTCCTATTATATTTTTTCACCCTCAATACTCAGTACTATATAGCTTTTGTAAACTTACACCCAGGGGTCATTCTACTTTCATGAGAGATGACTGCATAAAGGGCCAATGAGCAGAAACATGCTCCCCACAGATTTTCTCTAGGAAAGAGGTTTTCATTAGAGTGTTCCAAGGATCCATGCTTGGTCCCTGCTGTATAAGTTTTCTATAAATTATTTCAACAAAGGCATAGAATGCACACATATAAAATTTGAAGGTGATGCAAAGTTGGTAGAGATAGTTGAAACACTGGGTCTCAGAGTTAGGAATCAAAAAGATCTTGGCAGGCTAGAACATTGAGCCAATCAAAGAAGATGAAAAGGAATAGGAATAAATATAAAGTCTTATACTTGGGTTCAAAAAATCAACTTCACATACATAGGAAATAGAAACATGGTTAGGTAACCATCTGAAACAGATTTGGGTATTTTTTGTAAACTGCAAACTTAGCATATGTCACAGTATGATATGGCAGCTAAGAAAGCTACTATGTCTTTATGCTGCATTAAGAGAGACATGACAACCAGGAATAAGAGTCAGACCACAACTGCAACACTATGTTATGTTTGGGGTGCCACTGTTTAGAAATGGCACTGATAAACTGGAGAATATTCAGAAGAGAACCGGGATGGTGAAGGACCTCAAGCTCACACTATATAAGGATCAGTAGAAGATAATAGAGATGTTTCAACTAAAGAGAAGACTTGGCAGGGAGGAGGAAAAGGAGGAGGAGGAAGAGGAGGAGAAGGGAAATGGAGACATGATGACATGGTAGCCATCTTTAAGTATTTAAAGACCTCTCACTGGAAGAAGGAATGAACTTGCTCAGCTTTGCCCCAAAAGGAAGAAGTAGGCACAGAAGTTGTCAAGGGGCACATTTAGTTTTGATGGAAGAAAAACATTTTCTAACATTAGAGCTGTCCAAAAGTGGAGAGGGCAGCCCTGGGAGATAATAGTTCCTTTTACACTAAGTCTTCAAACCCAGGCTTGATGACCACTTGCTGGGCATATTATAGAGAGGATTCTTATTCTGGTATGGCTTGCACTGGATGACCACTGAAGCCTCTTCCAACTTTGAGATGATTTGATCCCCAAAATAAGGATGTGGTTGGCCAATAAATTTGGATTGGCTTATGGTGCCTTCAGCTTAGAGGGGAGCTAGGCACTAACTCAGGTATCATCAAATCTGGACTGTAAGAAAGGAACAGAGACTGAGTCATGACTGTGTGACCTACCAAATGGACTCCAGTCCAGTTAAAACAGTTTCTAGGGTTCCCTCCCCTCATGACCCCTCCTTCTGGCTAATGGAATCCAGATGCTATAAGGCTTCTTTTCACACACACTCCCCCTCAGTATGGTTAGAGGTGATTTTCTGAGTCTTTGCCTGGCACTCTCCATGATGATAAACACATTTTAGTCTTTGATACTAAATGGATCTGAATGTTCTTTAAACCTTCAGCAGATGGAAAGAGTGCAGGTTGAAAAATTAGGCCTTATTAGAATAATTCTTCCTTGTAATGAAGCACCCAGGCAATGACTCTCAGTTGTTTTAGCTGGTTTTTATTTTCTGGGCATCTGTACTTTGGTTTCACAAAGGTGCCTTTATCTATCTGCTGCAGAGTGTTCAAATACAATAATAGCAATAGTCAAACTAATCATCATGGCTTACTTTTACATGAAAGGCAGCAATAGGTAGAGAAAAATACTGTTAGATATAGAGTCAGGAGACCTGGGTTCAAATTCCTGCACTCACTAAATGTATGACACTGATTAGCTTGAGGATTGCGGGCAAAATAACAATATTTTAGTCTCACATTCTTCATCTGTAAAATGGGGGAAAGGCTATTTTCTACCACACATCTCAGAAGATTGTTGTAAGAAAAACACCTTATTAACTTTAAAATACAATATAAATGCAAATTATTATCATTGTTATTTCATGGCAGCTTATGATTCAAGCACTTCCTTACTACAATGCTGTGAGGTAAGGAGGGCAGCAACATTGTATATATGTCCTCATTTTGCACATGAGCAAACTGAGGCTTGGAGAGTTCTAGTAACTTGCTCAGGATCACACAGCTTGAGCAAGTACAGAATCAGGGTGGCAGAGGGTCTGTGATGAAAGTCTTCTGACTTCTCATTCAGGGTTCAATGATAATAAAGATGACTGATTACAAATCACCTTACATGCATTTGAAAGAGGGTTCAAATGAATTTGGTTCATTCATGCTTTCTGTTGTTGATGAAAATGATGATGATGATGATGACACTGATGATGATGGCCTGGATCTGAACTTCTTAACTATTGTTGGGTCATGGATCCCTTTGGCAATCTTATGGAGCCTGTGGGACTCTTCTCACAATAATGTTTTAAATGTATAAAATAAAACACATTATACATTACAAAGGCAATGAATTATATTGAGATATAGTTGTCAAAATATATTTTGAAAAACAAGTTCATGGACCCCAGGTAAAGACTCTCTGACCTAGAGCAATCTCACTATATCTCACTTATAGAACATCTTTGATCCCACAATCATTCAGCATTGTCAAGGAATGATTTTCTTAGACTCCATTTTGAGTAAGCAAGTGTCACATGCCTTGATGTGAAAGGTAGCTTAAGAGAAAAATAGGGGACCATGAGGTAAAGGCCCCAGCTTATGTGCCGGCTGGCCAGGAAAAGCTTGACTCCTGTTACTGCGGAAGTCATAGGTTCTAGAACTGAAAATAAGCTGAGAGATAATTTAGTACAATCCTTCATTTTACATAAGATAAAATGAGGCCTAGAAGGGAAATGAATGGCCTATGCTCATATGGCTAGTAATTTACAGAACTGGGACTCCAGCTCATGACTCCTGAATCCTAAGCCCAGAACTCTTTCCACTGAGCTAAAACCCTACATCCTATTTATTATTTCGTTGGGTTTCCAAACCATTCTCTCTTGCCTTCCCACAGTGGCATTATCCCTGAGAAATATATATACTTCAGCTTCACTGTTACATTTGAATCATGAAGTCATCATCTGGTAAAATTGAAAATGACCTTATTTCTGGGTAAGAAAAAATACAAAGGTATTTATAGTGAAATTTGTAGTGAAATTACACACATGAGGAAAGAATCACATGTCTACTAAGTGTTTCCAAAACTGTGCTCCACTGGGTGTGATGTTCCATTTGGTGTGAATCAGAGGTTCCATGAAAAAAGATGATAATCATCATAAGGTGTCCTTCTAAAATATTAAATATGAAATTATGTATATAATATACTATGTGCAGAAAATGGTACAAAATAGGTTTAATTGTCCCTATTTTGCTCCAATGTTCATATCCTGTATGTATCCCATGTCCCCAGACCAGCATTTATGGGTTCTGTTAACATTTTTCTAATCCAAAAGTGTTCATTGGTGAAATTTGCTTGGGAAGTACTGGTTTAGTCCAACTTCTTTTCACATAGAACTAAACTGAAGCCTAGAGGTAGGAAATATCTTGTTTAAGGTAATACAGCTTGTTGGTGGAAAAGCCAAGACTAGAAAGCAGGTTTCCTGATTCTCAAGGCAGCTCTCCCCACTCCTAAGCTGTAGCCTAAATCCCAATGGTTTTAGCTGGAGCATTGATACATAATAGATGGTCAATTAATGCTTATTTACTTCAATTGAATTGGGATTTGGGATCTGAGGCAACACTTTCCCCCAATCTCTGCCCACAAAGGCTGGTCTATTTCTAAATCTGTCATTTAAGGGTTGTAGTAGGCCCAGATGCCTCAATTGAATCAATAAATCAAAGGTGTAAACTAGGTATGAATAAGTCTTTAATCAATTTGAGAGAATTATAGGGTTTGGGCCATTAGATGGAAGGCACATGACACCACAGGGGAAACACGTTAAGATCAGCTCATTACACCTCTCCAGCTAGCAAACAGCAATCCTATTCAAATTTGGCTGGTCAAGCAGTAAAACAGTTTAGTAGTAGAAGAATTCCAATTCCCAGGAATCCAATTCAAGCACTGGAGTACTCGAAACCCAGTCCCTCAGGGTTACCCCTAGAACCTTGGGAATAGAATAGCCACCACCCTCTGGGACATGGTTCTCCAGTGGGAATAGGAATTGGAAAAATGGCCCCAGAGAGGATACTACATTTGAAAACAGCTGTTATCACACACACACACACACACACACACACACACACACACACACACACATACACACACACACACCCCTTGCCTAAAGCTTCAATTCTCCAGGCTAAACAACCTCAGTTTCTTCAAAAAAAATCTTCATGTGGCATGAATTATTGACCTTTCACCATCTGTGCTCCCCATTCCCTGAGTGATCTATAAGTTATCAATGTCTTTCCTACAGTATGAGGCCTAGGATAGAACATAATACTTTTGATGTGGTTTTACTAGAAAAGGGTACAGAGAGACCATCACCTTCCTCATTCTGAACAATGAGCCTGTCTTCCTATAGTTTCAAATTGTATTTGTTTCCTTGACTGTCATATCACATTCTTAACACATATTGAGTTTGTAGCCCACTGAAATTCCAGATTTCAGTCGTGCTATAGCTGTACCTCCCACATTTGTACTTATGAAGTTTGTTTTTTAAACTCAAATAAGACTTTACTTTTATGTCTATTAAATTTCATTGTATGAGATTCAATCTGATGATCTAGCCCGGGGATTGGCAAACTATAGCCTGAGGACCAAATCCAGCCCTTCACCTGTTTAGGTTTTTACATTTTAAAATACAATAAAACTTTATTTTAAAATGTAAAAATCATTCTTAGATCCAATGCCTGACAAGAGCAGGTTGAGGGCTGGATTTAGCTCACCAGCAACAATTTGCTGACTCTTGGGCTTGCCCAGTGCTTCTTAACCTAGGGTCTATGAAATATTAAAAATAAATTGTTAACTATTTCAATTTAGTTGGTTTTCTTTATAATCCTAGGTATTTTATTTTATGTATTCAAAAACATTATTTTGAGAAGTCGTTCATAGGCTTTGCAAGTCAGCCAAAGGGATCCATTACAAAAAAAAAGGTAAGCCTATTGAGATTTTTTGGGATGCTAATTGGTGCTTTTTGATGTATGTTGATATCAACCAACATGCTAACTGTCCTCAACTTTGTGTCATTAGCAAATTTTTGTTAGTTTTTTTTCCAGTTCAAAAATTGTTCTTCTTAGCAAGGAAAACAAGCAAATAAGATTTGAGCCTCTCCCTAATTAGTTATCATTGTTTCATCCATCCTAATCAGTGATTCCATTCCTCCCTCCTCTTTTCCCCAAAACTACTAAGCATGATGATGGTGGTGGCAATAATGATGGTGGTGGTGGTGATAGTGATAGCTAGTATTTATATGGTCTTTATGGTCATCAAAGCACTTTACGTGTGTTACCTCATTTGATCCCTACAACAACCCTATGAGGTAGATACTTTTATTTTCCTTACTTTACAGATGAGGAAACTGAGGCTGAGAGGTTAAGTAAATTGCTTAGGGTCACCTAGCCAATGAGTGTCTGAGGATAGAGTAGAATTCAAATCTTACTGACTCAAAGTCCAGTGCTCTATCCATTCTACCTCCTAAATGTTTAACGCGCAAGCTTTTTGTTTCCTCTCTCTCTTTAGTTTTTTTTTTTTGGTGGGGGGGGGAAGCAACAGCTCATTCTGAGTTTTCGTACTTCTGACAATATTCTTACAGTATCATTCCACACTTTTTTTTATTAATTGTCCATTACCCTGCTTTGTTTCCATCTTATGTACTTAAGATGGCATAAGATTGGGAGGCAGGGTAGTACAGTAGAAAGGGCACTAACTTTGGAGTCAGAGGACCTGGATTCAAAAGGTGCCTTGGATGCTTATTATCTGTATGACCTCAAGCAAGTCACTGAATATCCTTGAAACTCAGTTTCCTCATCTATAAAGTGAGGAGGTTGGACTCTAAGGTCCCTTCTGGCTCAAGATTTGTTATCTTATGATATGTCTTTTAAAAATCTAAATTGGTTGGTGAATTTTCTATGTACCCACATTGAGAGAACTCCTCTTTTCCTCCTCATTGAAATTATTCATTTTGTGCCAAGGAGGCAATAAACATGTATTAATCACTTACCATATGTGCTAAGCACTGGGGATACAAATACAAGAAGAAGAATAACAGATAGTCCCTGCCTCAAGAATGTTACTTTCCAATGAAGACAACATAAAAGACAACATTCCAATGAAGCCAAACAGGGGAAGGAGGAGAAGGTACATATGTGTGGGGAATATGGCGGCAGAGTCCAGAGAGTTATAGTGCAGCTGGGAGAGAAACAAAGAATGGCTGGCCTCGGACCACCCAAGGAACTCACCAATGAGAGAAGGGGGATGGCATGGCAAAGGGATATTCCAGAGTGAGAAGGCCCCTGACACTGAGGGAAACTCTGGGATGAGAAGGCTGCTGATTCATAGTGGCAAAATCTGGAGACTTCTACAGAATTTCATTCCTGTGAGCTTCTTATTCCTCCAGGACTGACTTCCCTTCTTGACTTTTAATCCATAGGATCCTAACTTTATTTTTTCTGAACCCTTTGAAAACTATGCTTTTAAAACCAAGGGTGTGTTGGACTATGCCCAATTTTCTTTTCTTTTTTATCACAAGTTCCAAGAGGGAGTAGTCCTTTCCCTTCCTAGGTTCCTATCATGTCGCCCCAAGCAACCAATTCTTCCTCGTAGATGAGAATCAGATTAAGAAGAGTTGTTCCCCTCATTGGGTCCTTTACCTTTTGAAGTTTACAATCATCATGAAGGCAAACAGAAAAATTATTAGCTGTTCTTCTTGGGCAGAGACAGAATTCCAGTTGATGTTTAAATAATTAAAATCTTCCATCATTACGATTTCATGCCTCTGAGCCAAACTTGTCATCTATTAGCTAAATTCCTCATCTGTTTCCTCTTCCTGTCCTGGTGATCTGTAGTGTACTCTACTGACAGTCTCCACTGATTGTCACCAAAATGTTCTCCATAAAGCTTCCCCTTTCTTGGTTCCTGGGTTTCCTTACATAAATGCATCCTTTTTCTCTCTATGTCTCTGTCTCTATCTTTCTGTGTGGGTCTCTCTCTGTATCTCTATCTCTGTCTCTCTGCCTCTCAATCTCTTTCTCTGTCTCTCTGTCTCTTTCTGTCTCTGTCTGTCTGCCTCTCTCTCTCTCTCTCTCTCTCTCTCTCTCTCTCTCTCTCACACACACACACACACAGAGTCTCACTATGTCTCCCTATCTTGCCCAGGCTGGAAGTCCAGTATCTACTCATGGTCCCACTCCCACTCTGATTGGCCCAGGAACTTTGAATCACTTCATCTTTGACCTGGGATGGTTTGATCCTCCTCAGACAACCTGATGGACCTCTCCTCCTTATTAATTATACCATATTAATGCCCATCTTAGAAGAGACACCTATCTGAGCCACTTAGCCTATCGCAGCTCAGAGCTCTTAAGATACACCAGCTTCAGCCATTCTTTCTACTATGCTAATGCTACTTCATCATTTTAGCAGTCTTCTTCATTTTGAATAAAGTATGCCCTCCCAGAGTAAAAATCCAGTCATAGCTTTCGTCCCACCAAATCTCAGTGATACCTAAACAGTCAAATCCATCTCTTTGTGCTCTAGCCTCTAGTTCATCTTGCTTGTTGCCCGTACTTTTGTGCATTTGTGCAGAGATTTCTAAGGCAGTGGGTTTTATAGCTGGCTGCTTTTGTATATTTTGTACTTCCTGGATTTCTGGGGGTAGGCACTATTTTTCTTTTCTCTATATGTTTGTCACTCTCTATGATATCTGGTTTGGTGAACATTTGTACACAGTTTTCTCCTTCCCCCTTCCTTTTCAGTTTAAGGACTTTTTGGTGAGAGTTGTCAGATGCTAGGCAAATATATTCTTACCAGCCTTTATTATGTGTGCTCAATTCATTACCAGGAGGCTGTCATTTCTATAGTTTCAGTATTAATCCAGGAAAGGGCAACAACGTGGCGCAGTGGGTAGAGCAGCGGGCTTGGAGTCAGGAAGACTTACCTTCCTGAGTTCAAATCTGGCCTGCGATACTTACTAGCTGTGTGACCCTGGGCAAGTCATTTAACGGTTTCCTCATTTGTAAAATGAGCTGGAAAAGGAAATGGCAAACCCCTCCAGTATCTCTACCAAGGTTATGAAGAATCAAACATGACTGAAAATAACTGAACAGCTAATCCAGAAATCAAGGTCCATTCTCAGATACCATTTTTTAAACTAGCTGTTCCTAACAAAAATCAACAGGCAGGTAGTAATGAAAGCAGTACCTATGCATTTAATTTCTTCTCAAAGAAGAAATTCTTCATAATATTCACAATGTGCAATGTTGCACAAGTTCCATCTGGTAGTATCATTTTTATAGGATTATAGGTTTAGAGCTAAAAGGGACCTTAGAGACTGTCTGATTGAGGAGTTCTTAACCTGAGATCCCCTAGGACTTGTGAACTGATTGGGGGGGACAGGTCTGTGAACTTCGATGAGAACAAAATTATATCTTTATTTTCACTAATCTCTAACTGAAATATAGCATTTCCTTCAATTATTTAGGCTTTTCCAGGATGTCAAAGGAGTCTGTGACACAAAAATGTTAAGAACCTTTGATCTAGTCCAACTCCCTAATATTATAGATGAGGCAACTGCAGCCTAGAGAGGTTATGACTTCCCCAAGTTTGTATAGGAAAAGTGGAAGAGTAGATCTGGGATTAGATCTGGGATTAGAACCCAGATCCTTTGACCTGCATTCCAGCATTGTTTTCACTTCCCTGTGCTCTGCTCACATGAATAACCAAAAGTGAGTAATAATTTTTAGGTTGGCCAAGTCTTTGGAGGTTCTCTCTCGAATCTTATTTGCCCATCCAGGGAAGATAGCAGATCATTCTATTGGTATTGGGTCAACAAATAGTTGCCCCAGGATACCTCTGCAGGAGTTAGCCAGTATCACTATTTGTTTCTTCTTCCTCTGACCTTTACTGGATTCTTTTTCCTGTGTGGATCTCTGTAATCATCCCTTGGAAGACAAGTTTCTTTTTCAGAGGATCCAGTTCCTTCCCTGTTCTGGAAGAATCTCGCATCTGTTATTTAGCTTCAAGTGGCCACTCATCCTCATTTTTCCCTGCTCCATTCTGTATCCAATTGTTCCACACTCCAACCTCCTGACCACACATCAGGAAGTTCCTTTGTCTCTTCAGATCCTTTTTCTTTGTTTTCACATTGAAGCCCTTCTTCTGATCACTTTCTTTTCTAGGTGGTAGACCAGCCCATACTTTGAACACTGATAATGGTCACGTGACCTCATGACAGAAAAGCAAGCATGGAGTATGCTACAAAATTCTCCCTTTTTGGATCTCCATCTTTTCTGGAAGCGTGTTGATTTGGCTTGACCACTCATTTTGGAAGAGGTGGTAACTGAGGCCTGGAGAGGTCACATGGTACCCAAGGTCACACAGGCAATTAGCAACAAAACTATATCTGGAACATAAGTCTCCTGACTCTTGGTTCAGCAGACTTTCTACTACATTACCCTGCCTTCCGTTTAACCTCCTGGGTCCATCCTCTCATCTGTAAATGAGGAGATTTAATTAGGTGAACTCTAAGGTTGCTTTTTGCTCTGATCTATGAGTCTAGATATTTCTCCTTCATCTCCCCATTTAATTCTTTTAGTCAATTAATCTGCTCCTAGGATGCTATCATATTCAGTACTATACTGTTCACCATATATTGTACTATAGTTTTTTTATTGATATTTAACTTTTTGCCTGATTATGCTCAGTTTCCCCTGTTAGAATGTAAACTCTCTGCCAGCAGGGATTCTGTATCTTAGATCTCTTTGTAGCCCTTATAATACCCAGAATAGGGATGAGAACATGACAATTGTTCAACTAATATCTGTTCCTTTTTGTCTAAATCACTTGAATTCTAAGGCCTTGGTGTAGAAACCGAACCTTTTGCATATTAACCTCTTGACCTTTTGCTCTCTTGGGTGAGAATGGATCATGGAAGGGTTATTTCTGGGTAGAAAAACATAAACAAAGCTAATACCAAGTTATTTGGAGTGAAATTTCATCAAAACACACATGGGGACATGTGCGCAAATGGATATCAACCTGTCATTTGCGGAAAATGAATGTTCAGGAAGAAAAAAAAGTAATTTCCTTTTAAAGTAATGAGTTGGTAAAGAAATGAATGCAAATAGTCAGTTGGTACCCCTTTTTAGTATAGGGCTTTATACATGGCACATGTTCAAAAATATTTGTTAATTGATTGACTGAATAAATGAAGAGGCAAATTTTAAGGTGTAAATTCTGATGCTTTTAGATAATCTAAGAAAAAAACTCTACTAGGACACTAACCCTTCTCACAGGCCCCATTAAGAAAGTGTGAAACACGAGGCCAGTGCTTAGGTAAATAAACACTTTGAGGCTGGGACTTTCTAAGAATGATCTCCTTGAGATGACCCTAGCCCCAAAGAGTCTACTGTATCTGATCTGAATCAGACAACTATAAATAAACACCTATAGGAAGTCCTCTCTGAATAGACTTGTCCTAAGACTTTGTGAACTTGTTTTCATATTGGCAATAGGAGATTGGGTGAATTTGCTTTTAAATACCTTTCACTGATCAGATGCTATGAGATATTTTTATTTAGAAAATTTCTCATTAAAATTCCTCAAAAATTCAGAAAATTCTCTTCAAGTACTTACTATATATACAGCATGGATAGGTTATGATGTAGTTCCAGTGATAACATATGTTAGAAAAGCACCTCTCTCCCAAAAAACACATCATTAAAGACATATAACTAGAATAAGAGAGATTTATAGAGAGTATAGGATGTAACTAGAGTGAGGGACACCAGAAAACAGCTCAAATGCAGTACAGATATCCATGAAACATTAAAAGAACCAAGGGAAGGGCTCCAGCATGTCAAGTAGACCTTCTACAGAGGATTCAAAGGAAAATGCATAGGAACCGCACAGGATAAGAAGGCATTGGGCGTGGGAGAGGTATAAAATATGGATGAATGGAAGGAGAGTCTACACCAGTGAGAACACAATTCCACTGAAAATATTATGGTGAAATACAGCTTTACTAGGTAAAGTGCTAGGTGCTGGGATATAGAGAGGAAAAATGTCATGATCTCTGTCTAAAAGACAGTCTAATACAACAATGAAGCAAATAAAAACCTCCCATGTACTGTAGATATAAAAATCCAGATTGGATCAAGTCAACAACATTTATTAATTAAGTGCTTAATGTGTACCAAACACTGTACTAAGCATTGGGAATTCAATATATGCAGGAAAAAAAGACAGTCCCTGCTCTGAAGGAGCTCATATTCTAATTGGGGGAAACAGTATTTAAAAAGAAGCTAAAAAGGGAATGGGTCAGGACTCAGGGACATGGTAGAGAAAGTCTGGAGTCAGGAGTACATCATGGAGAGGAATGGTTGGCCTGGGTGCTTTCCTTAAAATGGAGATTTTGGTAAGAGCCAGTCAATCAGTGGAAGGGGCTGCAAAGTGGAAGGTACTTCCAGTAGGTGAAGTCCAGAGGGCGGGAGAGAGCTTCCAGGATGAAAAGGTCTCTATGGCCTGGTAGAGAAAATCCACTTTGCATATCAACTGCTTTTTAAACATAAAGCTGAAAGCACCCAGAGATATGCTAAAGCCAACTCCAAACAGCTCCCAAGAGCTGAATGTTAAATATTCAGTGTGAGCACTTACACCTTGGAAATTGGTAAATACTGCAGATCAGGACCTGATTAACTATTTTGTTGATTGTCAAGACTTAAGAAATTGATGGAGAAAATGTTAGCAATGCAGGTCAAACTTAAAATGTAGTATGAGTACATTTTTTTTTTTGAGAACTAGTTGTTAAACATTTACCAATATATCCCTGAGAACAGAATGAATGGGGAAGAATAAATTCAAAACAGTAGCTTTTGCCTTTCTTAATATATAGACTAAACTAAGAATGTTACAATTACTGTTTTCCATAATGTAATGGTGATAATGTGAAAGGCTGTGAGCTTGAGATTAAATATCCATACCTTATTACTGCCCATAGAAGCTTTTAGCTCAGTGAGTTAGTGCCTAGTGCTCTCAAGACCAAAGTTAGAAATTTGAGTCCATATGTGAGACAATTAGGGTCCTAGATTTAGAACTATAAGGGACTTCATTGATCATTTAGTCCAATATCCTGTTTTTGTAGAAGAGAAAACTGAGGCATAAAGAAGTTCGATAACTTGTACTAACAGAGATGGCATCCCAGGTTCACTTGCTTCAAATCTAGTTCACTCTTTATTGGCGTATACTGCTTTCTTCAGGGACAAACTCTTGTTTGGTAGCCACAGATTACATTCTATCTTACCAATGCATGGTCACCATATTGAAGACTGAGACTGAATGTCTCAACTCAATCCATCTCTATTATTGAAAAAGCAATTTAAAGAGCAAGCCCTATTGACAATAGATTGGTAATGTTCTCTTTGTATAAACAGAGATTGTAATTTCTAACATGTTTTCTAGGGTTATTTGTCATTTTCAAAAAATATAACCTTTTCAGACTCAAGTTTGACTAACAAACTGCTATCAACACATAATTTTTCTGACACATTTGGTCTTTTATCTTAAGGAAACTCATTACCATCAGACCTACTTTACTCTTCCTTTTTTCTTCTTTTTCTTCTATATTTTGTGTAAATGGTACTACATAGAAGTTCTTAAGAGGTCACAGAATATAGAAGAGGTCTATGCCCTCAAGGAGATTTTATTTTGTATTATTACCCTGACTTCACAATCCCCTATCTCATTAGGCTGGGGTCTTAAAAATAAGAGTTACATGATAAATGTTTGTTGATTTCAATTAGGATTTGGAATGATTTGGACTTCAATAATCATCCCAAACTAGAATTTTACCAGTGTATGACATCTGGATTTTAGTACTTGGGAAATCACATATTTTAAGAGAAAAAAATTGGTTTCCTATTTAAAAACAAAACAAAACAAAACAGAAACCACTACCAAACTACATCAAATGAAATTCCACTGCCAAAAAATCTAGAATTAGAGAGTAAGGTCAGGTTTTAAGATTTAAAGACATCATGCTGATGGCTTTGAGAGGATGTATGTTTCTGAGGAATTAATAGTAATAACAAATCCTGCAATGTGAGCAACTGAAAGTGCAACATGAACCGAAGTCTCCAGATGATAAAGAGGTTCAAAACACCACATTTCCTTTGCTAAATCCCAAGCAGATAGCAGTTAGCCAGACCAATGCATCCATAGACCATGCTCCCTGTCTAATAATCTCTACTTGTCCAGGAATTAATCAACAGACCTTAGAACTAAAAGATAATTCATTTTTCCATTAGGAAATCTTGACTTCCAATGCTGCCTAACATTTAATCATCATAGTCACATTTCTTGATGGGAGGAAGGGCCAGATGTAAAAAATCTTCCATAAATGGAGATGACAGGAAGGTTCATGGGTTTCAGTTTGGAAAGTGGAAGGTGCTCATCAAAGTCACTTTATCCTATAGGCTGAGAAACAAGCTGTTCTTGGATTGTTGTCTCCAGGAGTACTGAATTATTGTTCATTCATTTAGAAATTTAAAAGGTGCCCATTTTTAGGCTAGCAAAAAGTTCAGCTTCCCCTTTTAAGTTTCTCACAGAGTTGTATTCTTTTATTGCTTGTGTGTTTATTCTCCAGTGTATTCTCAGGTCATATGTTGATAGAAGAAAGGAATTGTTGTTGTTCTGTGTGCCATTGATTTAATGAGGCTAACATTTTATATGATCCAATTTGAGCTTTTTGTTTTGATATATTGACTACAATTGGGGCAGCTAGGTAACGCAGTGAATAGAGTGCTGGACCTGGAGTTAGAAGGACCAGAGTTCAAATTTGGCCTCAGACACTTACCAGATGTGTAACCCTGGACAAGTCACTTGACCCTGTTTGTCTCAGTTTCCTCATCTGTAATATGAGCTGGAGAAGGAAATAGCAAACCACTCTAGTATCTTTGCCAAGAAAACCCCAAATAGGGTCCCAAAGAGTCAGACACAACTGAAACTACTAAATAACAAAAATTGGCTACTACTTAATGATAAGGTCTATATGCTAGAAAAATAAACTCATCATAGTTTTGAAATAGCTTGTGGAGTTTTTTGCGGGGAGGGGAGAGGGCACATAACATTTCTAGGAGATGATTAATATGAACAACTAAGGGAATAATGCTTATATGGAGTTGGGAAAACTCAAAATTAACAGATCAATAGAGAATATAAGATGAATTGAATTTTCTTTTCTTGGGCATCCTTTTTTTAACATCCTTTCTTATGGAAGGAAGGGATTAATTACACCAAGAACAACATTGTTGCTGGGTATTTTACATCATGTTTGACTACATAATAGACATTTGATCTAAAGGAAGACTTAGTGTTGAGAGTGGACATCTAGAATGAAGTAGGGAAATCATTTCTAAGAGCAAGCAGCAACTTTCATGGGTTCTGTAAAAAAACTGAAGGCTGGGAAAGAACAAGCTTAGTAAGTCCATTGCCCTTCTCTTAGTTTGAGAAAATCCTTAAGTTATCCAGATAAAGTTTCATACTTCTATACATCAATGAATCTAAGGTACTCCTTACACTAATGCAGATAACCACACATCTACATGTTCCCATCCAGTGGGATTCTCACCCACTTCTTTCTGTAATTCTCCATAGTGGATCTGCCCAAAGTGCTGGATTCCTTCTGGGTCTTTTAATTTAAAGTCTGGGAATATAGCACAGCACTTGAGCTGCCCATAAGTTAGTCCTTGTTCTTGCTCTATGTCTTGTCCACCTCCACCAGTCATCATTGCTAATAAATGCGTGGCCCAAAGAGTAATGGAAAGAGTCATGACTTAAAGAGAGACTGACATAGAAAATGAGCTCAAATTCAATTCAATTCAATTCAACAAGCAATGATTATAAATCTAATCTATTCAGGTTCTTTCCTCTCCTCCCCAAATCCTTCCAAAAAAAATGGTAAGACCTTTGTGAAAATTGCTCCTGTCATAGAGAATCTTACAACTAAAGAGGGAGAATGAATATGCATATAGGTATAAAATAAATAAAGGCAATATATAGTAATTCACAATTCAATGGCCTTTCATGATTTCCAGCCCTAGAGGGCAGTATCACAAGCATTATTAGTCCCATTTTATAGACAAGGAAAATGAGGTTTGGAGAGGTTATATGTGTTTGATAACTAGTATCTAAGGTAAGACTTGAGCCCAAGTCTTCTGACTTGGAATCCACTCTTTGTTCCACTGCTAAATGAAGTATGAACTATAAGTTTTAAAAGTGAGAGGGTGCATAAAATTCCGCAGCTAGAAGAGACATTGGAGATAAGATCTAATCCCTTTATTTTACACTGCAGAAAACTAAAGCCCAGAGAGGAGAAGGGATTTAAATAACACTGTTTTCTTCCTTTAATTTGATCTATCTCAACTCTAGAAGTCAATAAAATCCAGATCAGATACCAAACACAATATTTGTTACAAATGATTAAAATTAAAATATATATTTTTCTTTCAGTTAACAAATAATAAACTATAAAATAGAAAGTAATTTACTATCAATGACAATAGATATATCAGGCAGATTCATATGAGAGGGTAGAGAGGGTAAGGAGAGTAGGAGACAGATTGGTTTGAGGGGAATGACTGATGTGTGCAAGCAGAAGGTATCAATAACAATTAAGCCCTTTGGAGGTTAGGGGAGAAAAATCAATCTGCCAATCAAGCCTAAATAGAATCATTCCAATGTAGGGTGGGGTTTTTCAGTCAACTTTTAGACAATCTAATGATGAGCTTCTCCCAATTTAACTAGGCCGGTCCTCAGATGACAGACATAACTGTCAGGCAAATACTTGAAGTATTTCTTACTTGGTAGTACCTGATGTTTTTGAGAACCCAGGGCCACCTTTTCACCATGATGAGTCATCACAATAGTACTTCAGTGGAGGTACAATAATGTTCTCAATAGATCACAATATTGATTATAAGACACTACCACCAACACTAAAGCAGCTCACACAGCTTTCAATTCCTTCCTCTTTTTAAGAAGAAGGAATAGAAAGAAAGAAGGGGGGGTGGAGATGAGAGGGAGAGACCTAGGGAGAGAGAGGAAGAGGGAAGCCAGGAGAGAAACTGAAAGAGGGAGAGAGAAAGAGAAAGAGAGAGAGGGAGGAAGAGAGAGAAAGAGAGAGAAATCTCACATCTTTGAAGGTCATTTCTAGAGGGAGGATTTCTAGCAAAGATCATTGTTCAAATTTTCCTTGCTGCACATCTGAAAGCAATAGCTAGCTTACAGTTGGCATTATTAATAATTGTGGAGACCTTTTTCCTTTAAAAAAATAGATGCTAATCCCATTTTGTGTTCACTTTCATAATTCATCAGGAAATGCCACACAATTATCCTTCTTTTCTCATTGTTTTTCAACTGGTTCACATCACAGCAATTACATTAACTCTCCCGTACTAGAGAGAAGTCAAATGCTCAGCTGTTAGGTAATTTCCCTGTGATTAAAGCAAAGGGACTGATTCGAAAGCTGATGTTCAATAAATTAATCAAGAAATAAGAAATGAAAGCCAGGGTTTGATGTTTCCTCAATGCACATGTGGTTCTCCAGATGTTTTGACTTAATTTCTGCTCTAATAAAAGTAAAATAAAACTGGGAGCGACCCAAGAGCCAATGAGCAGTTCCTACTTTGGGAATGGCCAGGTCCAAGCAGAAGCAACTGCCTGCTTAGAAGAATCAGAAGCTTTCCATTGCCTGGGGTCATATCATGGACTTTGACTAAGTGACCGAGAGAAAGGCTACTTCAAACACTGAACATCCTAGTAATGTCTAAATCCTATAGAGGAATATGAACTTGACATCCCTCTTCCACCTCCCCCATGCCAAGGGGTTGTTGTTAGTCACCAAGTTAAACGTGCACAATTTCCTTATCTGCCTATTTTTCTAAACATGGGAGGCTCAAGGAGAGTGAAGAGTTAATACAACTACAATCCTCATGCCTCTATTCATAGATCCAAACATTCAATAAAAGTTGGCAACATATATTTGAGCTCCAAAGGAGTAGTAATGCCAGTAATCTTTGGCATTCATTTTAAGGTTTAATAGCTAATCTGTACCCCACCCCCCCAGACCTCATTCAAACTGAGCTACCAATTTTTGTGGTCTTTATATTTCCCTCCACCCAGTTATGGGGGCAGGTTGGTAATTGCACGTCAGTGGCAGTGGCTGCCCTTTAAAGCAGCAATAGTTTGCTGATTAACCATCTGGTTTGAAGAAAGTGTTGCATGTTTGCACCTGTGGAACATATCATACTTGGTGCTAAAATAGAGCAGAACTCACCCACTGAGAAGGAAAGTCACATGGGGCCCTGCTTTTACTTTGTAACCTCATGCTCACTGGTCCATCATTGCTACACACATAGGGAAACTGAGGCTGAGAGAAACAAATACTGATGGGCTCATGACAAGCAGGGGTCCTGGCATTTCATGCAGACCACCACAGTCTGAATCCTAAATGGGCTTGCTTATGCGATTTATAACTCGAAAGGGCGAGAAAGCCTGGGAAGAAAGACCTCACAAATTCAATAAAAACAATATACCAGGTCTCAGGACTGTGGGAGACTGTGTGAGGTCTCTGAAGCTGTGGAAAACCCAATTTTTGGCAGCCCCTACAGCTGGACATATTTTTGATTGAGTCAGACCCTAAATAAGGTCATGAATCACCAACTTTCAAGAAAGAACCCTCCATTTAGAGCCTATAAATTAGGGACTAGACCACTTATATCAGCCCTTTGTAGACCCAAAGCCTCTAATTGTGCTATCTATACCTTTCTGCTATTCCTACTATTCAGGAACCATGGTTTTCTTTCCCCTAAGTTACCTTTCCTCCCCATGTAGAGCTGAACCAGTTTATGGTAAGTTTTATATTGTTATTTTAAATTAAAAACATTAGAAGTGATTATTCATAAATCAGAAATGGAAAGAAATAAATCCCACCTAGGACTATGTGATTTTGAAATTGAAAAGGTCTTCAGAGATTGGTTAATGGCCTCATTTTACAGAGAAGCAAAGAGACCCAAAGGGTCTTAAGGGGTGAGTAGGTTAGGCTAGTTATGTGGAGGAGGAGAGGGGGAACATATGCCAGGTGTGTGATTGAATTAGAGTGTTTTTAAGGGAATAGTGTAAGTATGATTGAAAAAGTACAGTAGAAAGACCTTGAATTCCATTCCCTGGAGCAGTTTCCTATAGTTGTCATTCATTGGTCACAACCACTTTTGACACTGATAACAATACCGCTACTAGCTAGTGCAAAAATAAAGACATTAGACTTAGAGTAGGAAAGGTCTGGGTTCAATTCTTGCCACAGATACTTAATATCCATATGACCCCTGGGAAAGTCACTTAACCTGCCTGTAACTCAATTTCCTCATCTGTAAAATGAAAGATTTAGACTTGAGGATATCTAAGTTCTTCCAAATATGATCTTATGACACTTTCAAATGTCCAAATGACCAGGTACCTTCAAATAACCTCCTAATGATAAGGATTACCACTTTGAAAATGCTGATCCACTCCAGTACAACTGTGAATTCAATTTTTTAGATGGAAGAGCTGAAAGTACAAGTTAAATAACTTGTCCTAGACATGCCCCAAGACTAAATAGGAAGCCACTTCCATGAATACAAACATTCCAGTCTTCAGATACCAAATCCAGTGCTCTTTCCCTAATACCATGCTCTTATACTCTTGGGCTCTTCCATTATGACCCTGTTTCTGTGTGCAGTATTTTCCGCTTTTTTTTTTTTTACACTGCCCCATATGTTGAATTCAGTCACTGCAGGTCTGACAACCTCTCTCGATTTATGAATTAAGCTGAAGCCACACAAGCATTAGTTTTGAGCCATCACCATACTAACAGAGGAAATGGTGATAATAAATACTTTTCATCTGTGACATTATTATTGGTAACATTTTCAGTCCTGTCATTGGTCTTGATTTGTTGCTGGGGAAGTTCCGAATAAGCACTTTGAAAACATTGACCAACTCTTTTGCTTCTATGAGTTTGCTATATGTTAGCTCCATTTTTTCTTAACGTGGAAAAACTGAAACAGAAAAGTTAGGGAATTTGTCCTAGGCCCCTAGGGAGTCACAGCTGGGACCAAAACCAGATCTCAGATGTTGCAAAGTGCACAAGAGATAAAACCTTAATCTACTTGATAAATTACGCCATAACACTCATCCACTCTCCCTGCTTCCATGCTGGGACACAGCACAGTACAATACAGTCACTGATTCAAATGAAAGGAAGAGAGGGAGAGTGTGGGAGGGGAAGAGGATAAAGAGAGGGCATGGAGATAGATATGAAGGGGGGGATTATCCCTAGCAGACGGAAGAATGTAGAAACAAACAATCAACCTGAAGTTTGGAATTTCTTCATGTTATGCTCCAGCTTTCTTTTTTTTGGGGGGGGGTTGGTTGTTGTTACAAAATTTGGAACCCTTTCTGTGCAAACAGCAGAATTTGGACATGAGTGAGTAATAGTTTGCAAACACAGAGTCTCACAGCTGCCTGTGAGATATATGAGAAAATACTTTAGAAGACAGATGATTATTACTTGTGAAAAACTAAGTTGGTTTTTTTTTCCTTCCTAAGTTTGCTCCATTCCATACCTTTCCAGGAAATACCAAATGATTCTCTTTGCTTTCTTCTTATTTAAAACTTAAACTAAAAATTTTAAACTAGTTTTTTACATTGCCTCCTGCAAGAGGCAATTGTGTTCCTTAAAAAGAGATGAATGTCTTTGCTTAACCAGAGGCAAGAAAGTCAAGTATAATGCCCAGATACTGCACAATTCTTTTTTGATTAAAGAATGATGCTGTTTGTAAAATTGATACTTGTTAAGCTTAATTCAGAATCAAGTCCTGCCAAAGTCTGATACTTCCTTTCAGACTACCCGTGTCACTATGTCTTTCCCAGGTAGAGAATCGTAGCTTTGGGTAGGAGGGTTTAGGTAGAATAGTGGAAAAATCCAAATAAGAGTGAGGGAACGAGGGTGGGAGTGGGAGATTGAGAACAGAATGTAAAATAACTTCAGGGGAAGAAAATTGACTGTGGACACCTGGACCAACCGTGTTGAAAAGAAACCAACCACCTAACCCTCCCTGGAGGGAAAGAATTCACTGCTTGTGTTTGGTAGAACAAAAGTGGGCCCTTTAGATAGAAGCCCATGGCCAGTGGTGGTAACACAATGAATAATCAAAGGATCTTGGGAATGCACTACTTTCTTTTGAGGGGGCCAGGAAAAAGCATCCACATGTATGGGTAGCTACAGACCAAACAGCCCCTGTAGTTCTAAGAGTCTCAGGAGTTAAGGGATCCCATGAGGCTTTGATGAAGGCTGGAGAGGGACCTGAGTAAGGCCGTTAAGGGAAAGGACTGTCTTGTTCCTTAAATATGCTAAGTTCTCAATAAATATGTGTCAATTGATTTTTCTCATCATCAAAAAGAAACCATTAAGTATCTGATTATGTGTGGAGCTGGGCTTTGCACTTTGCCAAGCAATGTGATCAAGAAACCATACAAGTGTCTATCCATTTTTAAGCCTGCTAGAAACTGGCCACAAAAATACCTAACTCCTGATAGTAATTTTTCTCCTTAACCTGGAGATTCCACTCAAGCATCATTAGTGGGATGGTAGAAGAGGAGAGATAGCCATGTTAAGGTGTGCCATTATATGAATAATGATGGGTCAAAGGTGGCCATAAATAGGGTCAATAACATCTACCTTTAGTTTCTATTCTCACTTTCATGACAGAATTGACCTTTGAAGCAACAAGCAGACACCACAAATTGGGCAGCCATGAAAGATTTGTGGTCATATTTGTAGGAAGGATACTTTTCCAACTCCTGTGGCTGTTTAGTTGAGTTGCCCCAAGCCAGGATCAAAGAGTAGTCAGGCACCATCTGGGAGATACTGTTTCCCCATTTTAATAAATCATCTGGACAAACTGGGACTTAGACAAGGGGTCTATGTGCCAGGGGCAACTTGTCAGAAGTTGCAGTCTATTCAATACGATAAAGTCAAGAAAAACACTGGTAGAATAATGTTCACTGGATTCTTGACTATAGGTTGACATGGGACCAGATATAGAGAAAACTGAAAGCTGCTCTTAAAATTTTCTTGTAGACACTGGTGCCAAGGTGTCTTGATAGGTTTTGAGTGATAATTTTTAGTAACAATAAACTTGTACAGCAGTATATATCTTTTATATCCATTATCATTTTTTGGGAGAGGGGGGCTGAGGCAATTGGAGTTAAGTGACTTGCCCAGGTCACACGGCTAGAAAGTGTCAAATGTCTGGTCTGAGGCCAGATTGCTCTATCCACTGTGCCACCTAGTTGCCCCTCCATTATCTCATTTGAGACTAACCCCTGAATATGTACCTAAATAGTTGTGTGACCTTGGACAGGTCCCTTCCCTTTATATGATCTTCAGTTTCCTCATCTCTAAAATAAAGGGGTTTAGACAAAATAATCCTTAGGGTCCCTTGCTGCCCTAGTGCTATACAATTCTGTGACAACATTTATTGCCAAAATATTATTTAAAAGATCGATCATCTGAACATCAGGCAGTGACTTTATGATGGCACTGGGTCCAACACTATCACCAATTTAGTTTTGTTTGTGTTTTCTTTTGCAACATGACTAATATGGGAATGTTTTGCATGACCTCACAAGCACAATCAAAATCAAAAGTGGTTGTTTTTAATAAATGGCAACTGTAGCAAATCACTGCATGAAATTTAGTTGAAAACCCTTTGCAATTTGACTCTACCTTACCCACTCAATCATACCTTCCTTCAATGCATACATGAGTACACCTTCATTCTCTTTAACTATCCGAAACATAGCCATCTTTCCAACCTAGGTTATGTTCTAACTCCTTTGTAAAGTCTTTCCCAGTTTCTTAGGGCTATAGCGATTTTTTCCCTTTGCTGATAACCAACCCCTAAGCATCACACCATACTTTCAATTTTCTTCTTCTTTCTTTCTTTCTAACATTTTTTTTTTATTTTGAGTTCCACTGATTTTCTTCTGACTTGTTGGTTTTTAGAGGTGAGGGGAAGGAATACACTAGACAATAAATGAGGAAGAAGGAGAAGGAAATTACTGTTCCATTATTGGGGTACATGAGAAGAAAAACATGCAAACAGTATAGGGCATGCAAAAGCCAGGAATGGCATGAACCTCATATTTATAGAGAAATGCAAATTAAAACAACTTTGAGATATTACCTCATATCTATAAGATTGGCTAATGTGACAAAAAAGGAAAATGACAAGTGCTGGAGGGGATGCAGAAAAATTGGATATGAATAAGCTGTTGGTGGAGTTGTAAACTAGTCCAACTATTCTGGAGAACAATGTGGAACAATGCCTAAATAATCATACAAGAGTGCATAGCCCAACAATATCACTACTGGGTCTGTATCCCAAAGAGATCAAACAAAAGGGAAAAGGACTCATCTGAACACACACACACACACACACACACACACACACACACAGATTTATATTATCTCTTTTTGTGGGAGCAAAGAATTGGAAATTAAGGAGATGCCCATCAATTAGGGAATGGCTGAACAAGTTTTGGTACATGATTGTAATAGAATATTATTGTGCTATAAGAAATAATGAGCAGGTCAGTTTCATAAAAATTCTAGAAAAAGTTATATGAACTGATGCACAGTGAAATGAGGAAAACCAAGGGAGTATTTTACATAGTAACAGCAATATTTTGAGGATGATCATTTGTGAAAGACTTAGCTATTCTGATCAAGTGAATGATCCAAGCCATTTTTAAAGAACCTATGATGAAAAATGCTATCCATCACTGGAGACAGAATTCATGAACTTTGAATGCAGATTGAAGCACACTTTAAAATTTTAGTATTATTATTATTGATTTATTTTTGTTTGTGTTTTCTTTTGTAACATGGCTAATATGGGAATGTTAAGCATGACCTCACAAGCACAATCAAAATCAAATTGTTTGCCTTATCAAGGGGGGAGGGGCTAGAGTGAGAGAGGATTTGGAATTCAAATATTTTTAATAACAGCTATTCAATTCTTTTTACATGTAATTGGGAAATATTTGATGAAATAAATAATGTTGTTGTTGTTTTTAAAAAAAAAATTTTTGAGCTCCAGATTCTCTCCCTCCCTTTTGCCCCCTCCGTTGGTAAGGCAAGCAATATGATATTAATTATACATATGAAATCATATTAGACATTTCCATATTAGCCATATTGCAAAAATAAATCAATAAATAGCAAGAACAAAGAAAGGGAAAAAAGTATGCTTCAGTATGTGCTCAGAATTCATCAGATCTCCCTCTCTCTGGAGATAGATACCATTTTTCATCAAAGATCCTTTGGAATTGTCTTGGATCATTGTATTGATCAGAGTAGCTAGGTCTTTTGTAGTTGATCATGGTTATAATATGCTGTTACTGTTGTACCATAGTTTTTAAACAACTGTACTGGCTTACATTATTTTCCACCTCATTGCCCAAGTTTAATTGTTATTAGCCTGCTCTGGAGATTTATACAAATTTGGTCAGAAATGATCCTTCTCCTCTGGGAGCCTGGAACATTGCAAGCTCCAACAAGGCTATAAACCTTTCAAGAGTAATCAACTTATAGAATATTGGATCTAGAAAGCAACTTAGAACGTGGAACATAGAATGTATAGAGTTTGCTGTAGGACAGTGGTATCAAACTCAAATAGAAATGGATCCCTATGGCCACATATTGACTTGGAAAAATCACAAAGTAATATTGTGTATGTTGAATTGTATTTTTATTTATTTTGTTAAACATTTTTCAACTAGCCTTTTAAATTTTTTTGAGGGGGAGCTAGGCAATGGGGTTTGCCCAGGGTCACACAGCTAGTAAGTGTCAAGTATCTGAGGCTGGATTTGAACTCAGGTCCTCCTAACTCCAGGGCCAGTGCTCTATCCACTGCACCACCTATCTGCCCCTAGCCTTTTTAACTTTAATCTGGTTCAGTGGGCACTAGGGAGTTTTGAGAGCTATGAGTTGACTCCTCTGCCTTAAAACATAGAAATCAGAGCTAGAAGGAGGATTAGAACATAGAACACAGAATGGGTAGAGTTGGGAGGAACCTTCTTGGAAGGCTGGAATGAGTCTTATAATACATTAAAGCTGGAAAAGACCTTGGAGAACATCTAGTCCAGAGGTGGAGAACCTGTGTCCCCGAGGCCACATGTGGCCCTCTCCATCCTCAAATGCAGCCCTTTGACTGAATCCAAACTTCAGAGAACAAATTGAAGTCTGGATTCAGTCAAAGGGCTGAGCTGAAGGACCTAGAGGACCACAGGTGGCCTTGGGGCCACAGGTTTCCCACCTCTGATTAGTCTAACTCTTTCATTTTACAGATGAGGAAACTGAGGGCAAGGACTGTGGACCATGTTTTGTTTTTTTTAAATTTATTTTGTCCTTTCCGACATTACCTAGTACAGGGCCAGGCACAATGTATTGACTTAGTAAATTCTTGTCTATTTAATGGGAGCTGCTGCTTAATACTATATTCAGTAATGAGAAATATAGGACAATCTGGGCTCTTCTTCCCACAGTGGGAATCACTCAAGAAATGGAAATGTGTTTAGGAACTCATGGATAATGAAGTGAGGGAGTGGGTTCATTGAAGCTCCTGCCGCTGTAATGAATTTCATGTTGGCAGGTAAGCTCTGCTCACATACCAAGGTCTGGTTTCCAAGAAGGCTCTCTGATTTTCACCTAGGTTTGCAGGTGAGTCAGACAAGGTGCAAATAAGCCAACTGACTTCCCTCTGGGCTACAACCTGAGAAGCTTGGGCCAAACCTGAGCCAACGTCCCTTCTGTTTCATACCTCTGTGTTATAGAGCTGGCAGACCACAAATGTCTTTCCCACCCATTGATGTTAAGAAGGCAGCCTCAGTTTTCAAGATTTGAGAAATGTGGTGAACTTGGGGCAGGAAGAATCTGTCACACAGGAGAAAAATGTATGCTGTAGCTTCAATATATGTTTTAATTTAATCTTTCTCTAGTACAAGCAAAGTCTAAGTTGGGGAAAGAACTTTAAGTCTGAGAATGCTGCTGCTGTTTTCAGCTTTCAGTAGCATATTTGATTTTGGTTTAATTTTGATTTAAATTGTACATAAAAGATGAATGACGTGCTTCCTCATTACCTTAATTAATAGCATACTTCGTAATCAATTTCCTTACACTTTGGGAAATGGGCGCATGAGGCCACACCGGCTCTGGTTCCTTTTTCCTCCAAACAAACAGGACTCCCAAATCAGTATATGTGATAGATAACATGAGCGGTTTAAATCAATCCCGTTTTCTTTCATGTTGAGATATGACTGATTTCTCCTGAGAGTCATGCAACAAGCATCCTTTCAACAGGTTTAAAAATAGGAAGAATCAGGCTCTCATATCTTTTTCACCATCTCTTGTTGTTCTCTACCCACCAAGATGAAAGCAAGTTTTGCCTGAGTCTGATTGTAACTATTTGCCACCATAAAGTCAAGTCCAAAGGAGGGTGCCAAGAGGAAAAAATAACTTGTTAACCTTTTCTTTGGGTGGTTTTCTTTCCCCTCATTGCATTTACATTGGCTTTAAAGAATTGGGACATTTTGCAGATGGCTTAAGGTCTATAAACTCTTATTTAAGCCATCCTGAGCCAAGTATAACAAGTAGCAGTCCAGACTTGTCTAAAAAGGATAAACCCCAGCTAAGCATGTAAATAATACCCTAGTGCTTTTTATCATACAAACACATACACAGAGCCAGGTACATTAAAAGGCCTCTCCACATTTCCCTATTGTTATCTTATAAAGTATTAAGTATGGAAACCAGGCCCTCGGCAGATTATTATTTTTAAACCATCAGCAAATAGATTAAATGAAAATAATGGTGTGGCCTCTAGAAGGCCTCAAAATGAAACACCCTATTGGATTCATCATCAATACTTTCCCAAATGTTGTTTCGGAAAATCAAAGTCACCACTGAGTTCCCTCCACTGAAACCCTGTCTGCCCAAATCATGTTTCCAAAGCAGAAACCATGTTCCTTCCCACCAGACAATGAGAGGACAAGGAGGAGGATCTCTACAGTGAGGAACACTGGAAGGGTCACATGCTGGCTATCAGGAAATTACTGGGGTGATCCAGGCCATCAAAGCAGGACTGTGAAGTTGCTTCTGGCAAGTTGGAAAGAGCCTATCAATTATTCATGCAACTGAATAAACAGGGATTTTATCTCCTAGTATGAATCAAGAGATAAAAAATTCCGTTTCTTGGGGGGGGGGAAAGACTAAACACTGAACATTAGTCATAGCCAAAAAAAAAAAAAAGGCATGGGGTTGGGGCGGGGGCTGGGGAGGGAGAAAGGAAAAAATAGTGTTTTCTGTTTGTTTTTCCCCTGAGCAGTTCCAGGATTTCCCAGCTCCCTTTACTCTCCCCACTGTTAAGACCCCAAATCTTGGCCACCAGCCCACAGAGCTGGGAGATGGAGTTCTCAGTTCTCTTCTAGTGATGGGGTCTGAATTTTGCTTAATCAACACCTTGCAGGACGGCATGACACTCATTATATGCCCAATGACCACCCTCAGAAGGATGCCTGATTAACCACAAGGGCTCTGCTCAAATGGCTTTGCAAGCTCCCCAAAGTATCAGCTAAAGGTATTTTTACCTAAGATCTATTTGTTAGTTTCAGTGGCAAGTCTGTGATGCAGAAGAGAGTGAAGTCCATGGGGAAGTACATAATAATGCAATGTCTTCCAACTTAAAGAGAGTAAAGAAGGCAAGTCAAATGTGATATTTCATGGTTTTTTTTTCATAAAATACCAACAACCAACTGGATTCATCCTCCAACCTTAGCTGACTATCTTGACAGCCCCCAAATGGCTGAAAAATCGGTGGAGAAAAAGAAAATTAGTGATTTAGGACTTGTCAAGATACCAAATGTTATTTTTCAGCATCAACTAAATACAGTCTCCACTCATTTTAATTTTTTATTAAACTAAAACCAAAGAAATCAGCTACAGAAACAGCTAACCTGAGCTAGCACCATGAATACCACTTCTATCCCTGTCACTGTCACCGTCACTCACCTTGCTGGAATGGTTAGGGATGATTGATAGGTGTGGAAATGTCAAAGAAAATGCTAAGCAAACCCCAGGTCAATCCATTGTAAACAAAACTGACATTTTGTCAATATAGTTACTTCTGCTCAGTGCCTAAGCAGAAGTACCAAAGATTATTAGGAGGCAGGACCACTTTTCTAAGTTTGTCAGTATATAGAAAAGCTTAAAAGGATCCATCTATGAAGCCAATTTTTTTCTAATCCTGGAAAAAGTTGCTCAAAGCATTTGATTTAGTAGTTCTTATAGCAGACAAACCTTGATTTGACATTTTAAAAATGATTTCACAAGTCCAATTCTATTCAAAATTTTATTAAGTATGTACTATATATAAGATACTGCCCTTTAGCCTTTTATCTGCAGAGATGTTATGTAAATCCTAGAGACCAGTTTGCCCTGGCACCTAGCAATTTGATATTGGCATCAGGTACAATCTTGCCTGAAGAGCTATATCACTTTGCTCTTCCCATGAATGCCGGTTTGGCATTTACTGTCATGAGAGCTTAAGAAAGGAAAAGAGTAGGAAAGGAGGGAGGAATGGAGGAAGAAAGGAAGGAAAGAATCAACCTATTAATCAATTAGCATTGAAGGAAGGGGAAAAAAAGAAAGAGAACTAAAAGAAAGAAAGAAGAAAAAAGAAAAAGAATTAAAAAGAAAGAAAAGAACTAAAGAAAAAGAATTAAAAGAAAGAGAATGGAAAGAAAGAGAAGAAGGAAGGAAGGAAGGAGAAGAAAAACAATCCACAGCATTGGACAATATCTCTTGGTGAGGGCAGAAGTGAGTGCCTTTCCTGGGAGCTGCGTGGTTTTCTCAGATAGCCATCATATCTGCAATAAAGACCTGAGTTTTACTCCCCTTGGAGATTCAAAGGAGGAGGATGTGGTTTAATGCTTTTATTTTTTTTTAAGGCAGGATGTGCAATGAGCCCTGACCACTAGGTCTACAACCTGTTTCATACATGATCAGGAATTCCCCTGACTCTGGCTGTATCCATACAATCAACACAAGGATAAATTTCCATCAAACTTGTTGTTTGGAGGAATAAATGAAAAAAGAAAAAGAAAATAAGAGAAACTGGTGCAGAAATACTTTTCAAATATGCTACTGTGGCTGACTATAGATATAGCCAGAGAGCAAGATGATGTTTTGCACTTGAGCCTCATAGACATATCCTCATGTGATTTCAGAGCTGGCTGCTAATTTAAAGAACATTCAATCCAACTCCCTCATTTTATAGATGAAGAAACTGAGACCCAACAACGGAAAGTGATTGGCCTCCTAAAGGCCACTCCCTGCACTTCCTTTTCAGTACATTTGCAGCTTGTATCTGGAATTGGGGTGGAAGTTTCTATGGTTCCAAGTATATTTTAAGTGAATCTAAATTTCCATGAAATATAAATTAGAGTAGGACTCTCTATAAAAGTGTCCACAAATAACAAGGTCAAATATGACTGAATAATTTTTAAAAATCCTTTTACAGATGACTCTTTTTTTTTTTTTTTTGGCTAGGCAATTGTGGTTAAGTGACTTGCCCAGGGTTACACAGCTAGTAAGTGTTGTGTGTCTGAGATTGGATTTGAACTTGGGTCCTCCTGACTCCAAGGCCAGAGCTCTGAGATCACTCTTTAGGAACATAGATGGAATCATATTGACCCTTTATAACAAGAAAAAGTGGGGAGTGTATTTATCCTTCCAGAAGCGGTCTAGTGTAGTGGTTAGAGAGTTAGAAATGGGTAAACCTGGATTCAGGTCCTCCTGCTAATTCACATTGGCTGTGTGGTGAAGTCCCTTAACCTTTCAGAGCCCCAGGCATCTTTCTAAGACTATCACTTGCAGAGAAGGTGCCAGTCTTCATTGGCTAAGGGAGCTACTTCCTGGGAGCTCCCCATGGCCATGAAATTCCAGGTCTTACTTAATAACAAAACAAAACAAAACAAGATCCTGTACTGTCCACCTCACAGGTTGTTACAAGGAAAGTGCTTTGTAAACTTTAAGGCACTAGAAAAATGTGAGTTACTTTTATTATTATCTACTGCAGGATAATAAGCAGGTGTTCCAAAGTTTATAAAAAACACTCATTAAAGACCAAGCCTGATTCTCCCCCACTGGCATTTGGAAGGCTGTGAACAACACAGCCTTCTGGTGCTGTAAGGAGAAAGAAAAAATCCTTCCCTGTGTCCTGCCTTCCTTTTTAACAGCTCCTATCGAATCCCTTGGCTACCACAACATCTCAGCCTCTGACTTCAGGGAAAGTTCTCTTTTCAGTCTTGTATTTTCAGTGCATGGAATTGTGGGCTTGGGAGTGCAAGATACTGGAGAGGATCTAAGTGGTGGTTGCATTGTATGACTCTGTCCTTGATTTTGCACAAGCATCTCTTTTTACAATTCAAGGAATGGCATTACATTCACTGGTTTATTAAATAGCAAGAGAAGGTCAACTCTTTGATTGCATCATAAAGCCACAGCATCATAGACGTAGAAATGATCTCAGAGACCATCTGGTCCAGCCCCTTTCTTTTTTTTAAGATAAGAAAACAGAGTTTCATTAATTAAGTAGCTTTTGTACTTAGAGTACTCCTCTATCCACAGCACTTATATCACAGAAGATACTTTTATAGCACAATATTACCCTTGTGTGGAATTTTAACATTGATAAACATGAATATCAAATGGGATTGAAGGGAGATGTTACAACTGAGTGTTACTGTTACGCAACTCTCCCACTTTGACTTTTGTTTGCCTGTAAACATAGTACATGAAATAACAATCTTTTTTCATCTCCCAACATATGGAAAGTCTCTTTCTGACGTGCCTCATTTATACTTACCTAGCCATTTTTCAGAAAGGTAGTGGCCCCTCGGAACAGTTCCAGCTTAACTGCTGTGAGTGGAAGAATGGACTCTCCAGAAAGAAAATCTCAAATCAGAATTTAGAAATCTACAGTGACCAATATTAAAAAAGATCACTAGTGATTACCTTAACTATAGGGGAGGGAGAAACATAAAACTTTTCTATGAGCTCTCCTAAAGCTTTCACTTGTTAACAGTTCTGTTCATCACAGTTTTCTAAAGGAAAACAAAATAAATTCAGGACTAGGGGCCACAATTCAAAATCTGCGTCAAGAACCAGCTGGTAGGAGCAACTCGGTTGGTTCTTCTTGGGCTTTATCCTACAGAGACTTTCCTAGCTCATATAGCCTTATTTGGTCGTTCAATTTTGCTCTCAAAAACCTCTGCCACCAACATGCTGTGTGGCCTTAGGCAAATCATTTAACCTCTCCTTGTCTTGGGTTCTTTATTTGTGAGATGAGGGTATTAGACTAATTCTACTTCTAAGATTTTGACAATCTATTCTAGCATCTTTTTATCTGAAGCTAACAAAACAGAACAAAACAAACAAACAAAACCAAACAGTGCACACTGACAATTACATCCTGATAACTGGGGTTGTGTCTTTTCAAGAGGTGAAGGAACCAATAATAGGGAATTCTAGATCTTATTCTCACCAACAAGGAAGAACTCATTACTGATGTGGGGAAACAATGGGAACCTGGGAGGAGTGGGGAAAATGACTAGAATTTATGATGGAGAAGATGATAGCTGGGAATAGTCCAACAGACACTCTAGATTTAGGGTAAACAGATTTCAAAGGGTTCAGAGAAAGGATAAGTAGGCCCCTATGGACTAAAATGCTCTAGGGAAAATCACCCTAAGAGGAACGAGTTCTCAAGAATGAAATTCTCAAGACACAAAGAAAAAGCAAACCTGATGAAGAGGGGTAAGTGTAGCTGTACAAAGAGGTGGGGGAGGGGAAGGAGAATCCACCAGGAACTCACTAACCAACTTAGATTTTAAAAAGGCAAGTACAAAAAGGAAGCAAGGAGGATGAATAATATAAACATAACATTTTCATGGAAGAATGGTGTCTAGAGTGCTAAAGCTTAAAATGAACTGAGGCTTCTGAGAAAAGCTAAAGACAACCTTTTGTGTTGGTTTGTTCTGTTTTTTTTTAAGCTATATTTGGGAAAAGAGGCAGCATGCCTAGTGAAGAGAGAGTTCAGAGCCAGGAAGAACTAGATTCAAGTCCATGTGTCTTTGACACAAATTGACTATGTAACTCTGGATAAAACACTTAATCTCTCAATGCCTCGGGCAGCTAAAACTCTAAGCTGGAAGAAGGTACCCTCCATGCTGCTCATCACCATGTTGCTAACTCAAGCTTTGATTAACTCCACCTCCCTCAGCCCCCTCTCCCCCTCTGGCTGACAGACTAGAGGATGGAGGACCAATCTTCTCCCAATGCTTTCCTTTATAGAAGGCAGAAAACTCTCAGGTCATTCCTCTTGGCTTCTGCTGCCCTGCCTGGTTTCAGTTCCATGGAACAAGATGCTCCCTCATTGGACACCCCCTGGTGACCCATTTCTTCCTTTACTCTGGTTTTCTACCTCTTTCTGTATGTTGTCTCTTTTAGATTGTAAGCTCATTGAGGGAAGGGTCTGTCTTTCTTTTTATTAATTATATCCCCAGCACTTAGCACAGTGCCTGGCACTAATAAATGTTTGTTGGGTTTGATCCTCAGTTTTCTCCTCCACCAAATGAAGAGTGTGGACAAGATGATTGTCAAAATGAAGTGGCAATGGGGTATAATGGAAAAAATGCTTACTTTAGAGTCAAAGGATCTTCATTCGAATCCTAGCTCAGTCACTTATTAATTGTATCATCTTAGGCAAGTCCTTTACCCTCTCTGTCTCTCAGTTTCTTCATCTTTAAAATGAGGAAACGACCAAATGAACTTTAAGGTCCCTTCCAACTCTAAATCTATGATCGTTTGACCTTAACAGTGGAAAGAATTTCATGCTATCCATAAGGCATTCCACATAATGGTTCTCACCATTCTTTTTGTTATTGATGGTGTTCATGAATTCATTTAACAAACATTTTTAGGTATATTCAACTCAGTAGACATTTGAACATCCATGTTAAACTAGTTGGGATATAAAGCTGGAGAAACTACCCATATCACAAGGCTATAAGGAAGGTGCTTTATAAAACCTAAAGTGATATAGTCCTTTATATAGTCTTTATAAAACCTAAAGTGATATATAATTTTGAGTTATAATAAGTGCTAGCAATAGTAAATATAAATAACAAGACCATCCTCCTCTCCAAGAAGGTTAAAACCAGGAATATATGTATGCAAGTAAACATAGAATGGAATAGATAGGAGCAAAGGAGAGATCCAGACAAAGTAGGTAAAGAAAACTGTGCAATACTTGTATTCATTCTGGGTTAGGCCAGGAGACAGAGTCCCTTGTGTCACTGACCCTGCAACTGAGCTTCTTTTCAAACTCTAAATACAATGACCAGGTAAAGAATAGGATGGCAGAAGTTCATGAAGGCACTTAAAAAATAACTAGGCAAAATACCTTCTGGGTCAGTTTCTCCTTTTAATTTATGTATATGATGAGGTTTGAAATAACCTAGTTGTGATCAAACAGCCACATTTAATATAAGTTTCCTTCCCTTCCAAGAGGTTAGTTGTTGGTAATCTCCCTCAGCAACTTTAAACCACAGACTGGCAGCTAGGGCTCTTCTTGGAGCAGACAATGACTGAAGAACAGCCCTCGGGAGTCTAGACCATTAAGTATACATTTATAAATTTTTTAAAAAATATTTAGTTCTAGCCCCAGGATTCCTGTAAATGTCACAAAAAGCTTTGCTAACTTCCAGTCTCTACTAAAAAAAAAGGGATCCCCTTCATCTGAATGGGCTTAATACATGTAGTTTTGCATAGTCTAGAAGGAAGAGCTCACACCAATTCCACTTTCAGCAAATCTCTGCTTTGTCTCACCCTGTTGCTAATAATCCACATGGGAAAGTAGTGGGGCAGGGTCATTTTCTAGAAGGAAATTGATCGTTTTCCTTACATGGATATACATTTCCATTTGGGCTTAAATTTCTGCTTTGGTCAAGCTCTGCTCTTTTGCCCCAGTAGAAAAACAAAACCAAGGAAAATCCACATTCTCACGTTTTGACAGGTCTACTTTGCATCTTTTTTTTTTTAAACCAGGAACCTCATTTAGTTTCTGGAGAGGAACTCAAAGATGAGGCGGCATCTTTCAGCACCCGACTTCCTGAAACCTGTCAACCAACAAAGATGGACTTTAAGAATAAACTTCTGAGAGCTGCTAAGGCTCTGCAGTATTTTCCTCCCTCTCTGTGACCAGGTTACTTTGAACACTGAGCTAATTATCCAAAGAATTCAAACAAAAGCCACACTTTTACTTCAGTTATTCTGTAGATCTTCTATTTTTAAAAAGCACTTACAAATCAGGTAACTGAGCTGTTCATTTGTCTCTCCATTTAGCCTTTCTACGGAAAACTGTCATTCAAATTCTCTGAGTGGTAAGTGGGAGTAGGAGGTGGGGACTCTTACAGGTAAAAAGCAGACCTTTCATTGTCCTTTCTCCTGCCTTTAGTCTGTCTTTAGGTCTACTGGGAGCCAGAAACTAGAAGGTGAGGAGTGAGGAGTGAGGAGTGGAAGTGTTGCTTCATAGTGTGATGGAAAGAATTTTAGATTTGGAATCAGGAGACTTGGGTTTGAATCTGGACTCCACCAGCTTGCTGTGTGGAGCACAGCAAGTCACTTCCTAGCTCTGTGCCTCAGTTTCCTCACATGTAAAACGAGGAGGCTGGACTAGATCATCATTAAGTTCCCTTCCAACTCCAGACCCTATGATTTCAATAATCATCTCCCACTTCCTGAGGTTTTATTTTGCTGAGGGCTGCTCCCAGTCTAAACAGATTCTTCCAGTTTAAAAAAAAAAATGAGTGTATGGGTAAAGCTGAAGTATGGGAAAGAAACAAGAGGTGGGGGCTGGTTAACACACATCTGAGTACTGTCCCCTAGGAGGGAGGAGACTGGGAAAATTTACCCAAAGAGAAAGACCTTCTCCGATCAGTCTACCTCCTGGTAGGGTCTTGTTCCTGGCACTACTTACGGGTACTGTCGGTACCTAATCAGGAAGAGCATCTCTCTCTAGTTGCTTGTGCAAGGCTGAGCTGTACTGGGACTAGGCGATGCCCAGGGGCCCGCAGCGACTGGGGAAGGTGCTGAGGGAGCTCGCTGGCCCTAGAGTCCCGAAGGAAGTACGTGCAGAGGGTTAACTTTGGTGCGAGATGCTCACTCGAATAGTGGGAGGCTTGGACAGACTCTTTGGTTGGGGAAAGGCCACTTTCCCCCAAGGGTGATGAAGCAGGAGATGATGGCCAGGGGGGCTGGGCCAGCTGGGTGTGATGCAAGGGTGTGTGTGTGTGTGTAGACGTGTGTGCGCCCCACCGAAAGCAGTCTCCTCCTCTTCTGGCAACTTGAACCTATGACTGCAAAGCTCCCTTTACAACTATCAACAGGCTGAGAGTGCGTGTCTTTCTGTGTAGTGGAGGGGGGGTGGGCAGCGAGGCGAGGGACACTCATTTTGAGGCAGAAGTCCCGGTGCGATCCACAGGCCAGGAACCCAGGCGTCCTCTCCTACCTCCTACCCTTGCTCTGGGTGAACTGCCGTGAGAAACTGTAGTGACTGACTCGGAAGACATCCCCTGTTGAGTGCCTTTCTTCCCACCCTCCCATCCTTTGGGTCTCGGGACTGGGGCAGTAGGCGTGCAGAGTTCAGCGGAGCGGATGGACTTGTGGGCAGGTTGGGAAGCCCCGCGGGGGTCGTGGGGCCACCCGGGAGGTCCCGAAGGTCAGCTGCAGTGAGGACGCGAGGGCTGATCCAACCTGTGCGGCTAGTCCGGGCGAAGGCGGGGAAAACCGGGCGGGAGGTCCTTTCCGAGAGAATTGGAAGCTCGTGACCATGGTCCCCAAGTTGTGGTTGCTCGTGTTCCTCGGAGGTAGGTCACGCTGCGGGAGCTAAGAGGGCTAGGTGAGCCTGGAGGGGAAGTAGGAATGATCAATGGAATTGGGGAGGGTGGAACAGAGCCCTTATCTCTCTTGCTTTGGGATGGGGACGTGGAGGGCTTTTGCTAAAGCCTCTCTGCTGTACTATCTCTTTCTTGGCTGCGGAGCAGGTGAAGCTGCCCCCTCGAAGGGGGCGCCCACTTTGTTCCACGCGCCAGCTCCGTTCTCTCGCCTTCTTCCTCAGTCCCTCAGCCCTAGAGCCGCCGCTCCGCTTCGGGCTAGGACTCAGTCCCCCGCCGCAGCAGCCCGTCTCCGAGCTAACTCAGGCACCTGCCGGCTCACGTGCGCCGCGAGAGCCGCGGGAACTGGACGGCGGCGCGGGCTGACTGCTGGACTGGCCCTGGAGGGTCCTCGGGGCGGGGCAGGCAGACAGAGCTAGCGGGCAGCCTGGCCCAGCGCAGCCGGACAGCTGCATTGCTCCCACACACACACCCCAAGCCAAGGAATGGGTCCCCAGATTTCGCGAATCCTTGCTTGGAGTTTGGGAGTATCTAGGGTCAAAGCTCCCTCCCTGGAGCCCAGAAGTCTTGAAGCTTGGGCGTGAGTGCGGGGTAGATGGGAGACAGCCCCGGAGCTCCAGTGAGGAGATGGCCCAGAGGAAGCTGCCTTCACGCCACTTGGCCCAACCACATGCTACACCGGCAAATTCAGTCCTGCACACGCAGTCTGGCAGTTTCCAGGTTCCTCCAGGGTTGGGGTCGGGATGGTCTAGCCTGAAGGTCCCGAGGTCTGGAACTCTGATGAACTTCCCCTTCGCCATCCTTTCCGGCGCTTCCCCAAATTCAGGTATCTGGAACAAATACAACTTCAGGGATTCCCGAAATTCTCTCTCCTCTCTTTGTCTCTGTGTCTGTCTCAGTGTCTCTGTCTCTGTGTCTCTGTCTCTGTCTCTCTGTCTCTCTCAAGTAAAATTTTACTTGATTTAAAAAAGGACCCATAGATAACTTGATCTGTACAGACACTCCATAGTAGAGTCCAAAACAATGTCTCTCTGTCTCTCTTTGTGTGTCTTTCTCCCACTTTCTCCTTCCTCTCCCTCTTCTGTCTCTCTCGGTCTTTGTCTTCTGTCTCGGTCTCTCTACCTCTGTCTCTGTTTCTGTCTCAGGAGATTATGAGATCTTTCTTGGGATCTCTGTCTGCCCGCCCTGTCCATCTCTGTCTCTCTATCTCTGACTCTCATATGTAATTAAATACTCCCCCACATTCTCTCTTCCAGTGTTGTAATGAACCAGAAACTAGCTCTTCCTTCGGTGACATTTAAATCAACAGTATTTCCACAATCGAATTCGAGTGTGTTCAAAAAAAAAAAATCTGTTCTTAGTTGAAGTGGGGGAGATGAAGGAAGGTCAAAGCGTTGGGCAATTCAGCGGTTTGAAGCCTTATAGGTACATTCATCAAAAAAGATCCATTCATCAAAAAAAAAGCACTTTTTGCTGTCAGGATTGGAGGTGAGAGTTCACATAGAGCTGCCCTGCACACTCCTCCCCCCCCCACTTCACCTTTCAGTTCATAAGACAAAAGTAGGGGAAAGGTTCACTCTTTGAAGTAGGAAAAATAAGAAACAGCAAGTCTCTTCTACTTTGAGGGGGGGGAGTGAAGAAAATTTAATATAATAGGGAGGGGAGGGGTGCTAAGAGGAAGATGGGAAAAGCAGCCCAGGGTAGCAGCAGCTGTTTCCAACACACAGGAGAGGGACAGTAATGAGAAATGGGGACACATTACTACTGGGAAACCTGCAGCTCCGGACACACAGATCCCAGGTATTGACTTTGGCAGTACTTGTACTCCTCCTGCCAATAAAATCATTGAAACTACAGCATCGAAGCTCCGACGTTTGGAGTCTTAAAGCCCTCTCTCTTGTTCTCTCTTTGTGACCTTTTGCCACAACAAATCAGGCAGATTGAGCCAGAGAGAAACCAAGATTAATCGAATATGATGAGGGAGGACTGAGTAATGATATTAGCCGTGGCTGTAGGAGTCTTCCTGTGTTAAAATTTAGAGACAGATGACTGTAAATGGTGAATATTTCCTGCCTCCCCCCTTCGGGAGTCTTTGAAATTCATTGCTCTAAACTGGGTACTATTTCCCACTTAACACTTAGAAAGTTATTTTCACCAGAGATGATGAGGAGTTCTTTGCTTTATAAAAGGAAACAGAACACAGTTAATCCTTTTGATGGTTACATAATTTAGGCTCATAAGTAAAGGCATGTCTGAATTCTTTTTTCCCTTTAATTTCTGGAGAAACTGTACATTGCATTTTAAAAAAATGAGTAAATTCAGATGGGCAGCACTTCAAAAATGAGCCAATTTGAAGGGCTATAGTTCAGAAGAATCTTTCTGAAATCACTAGGTTGGATGAATTTTGTTATTCTTTTTCAAAAGGACCAGGAAATCAAAGAGGCAGTGTAGCCCCAAGAAAAACAGCATTGCTTAGGTAGTTTCTAATTTTGATGTTGATTTTTCCCATTTGTGCTAGATCACCCTTGTGTATGCAAACTCCATCATCGTAAATGACATGTGCTAAGTTGTGGGGAAATGCACTTTAAAGCAAAGCCTTCTTCCAAACTTTGTTCTGCCAGATGCATCTTGTTCTAGTTCTGGATTCCAGCTTTGGTTTTCTCCATAGCAATTTCTGGCTTTTGAAAATCTCCTTACTCAACAATTTATGCTTGAGGGGAAAATGGAGAAACCACAATTTTTTTCATTTTAAAAAATCAGCCTCATTTTTATCTATATCCATATAGTTTGCAACAAGGCAAAGTTATCATTTTGGAAACAGTAAATAGAGTAAAATCACAGCTTTATATTATGAATTAGTTGTTGATTTTTGGCTGGATATTGAAACAAAGTATAAAACTGAGAAGAAAATATACATAAACAAGCTCATGTAATAGTAAACGTGCACCCAAATTAGATATTTTATTGATTATTATTATGAAATAGGTTATTTGTCTACCATTACCTACCTTTTCATGAGGCCATTCCTCATAGACAAATCATTGTGCTCGGCTTATCTTCTGATCAAAACAATAGTCATCTAACTCAAAATAAGTATCTTCAGGAAAATGTAGTTTCTTTGATTTTAAAACTATCTGGATCACAAATGAATTAGAGCTGAAATGAAATGAAATTTTAAAAATTGTATAATACATTGAAATTTAAATATGTTAATTGAAGCTTTAAGTAAAAGTGACTCTGATACAATTTCCAAGATGCAATAGTTTCATGCCAAAATAAGTTTGCAAAATTATGATCAATGGCCCAATTCAAAGGAATGGGGCCATTAAAAAAAAGGCTCAAACTCACCCAGGCTGACTATACTTGGATTAGACAACTGACAACGTAGGGAAGGAATGAAATGCTGAGGCTGGCAATAGGGATCCAATATATTCATCCAAGAGTTGCAAAACAAGCTCTTCACAAAACTGAAAATGCCCTAGGGCCATATTTGTATAAAGCTGATAGACTCTGGGCTTTTTAAGATCTCTTCCAAAAGACCCTGAAATAGGAAACGGATATCCAATTAAACAACTACAAAGGTGGAGGGGCAGAGCCCATGTAGTGAAACTGAGGATCTTGTTATTGAAGGGAATGTTAGAATAGCAGACCCTAGAGCAGGGGTGGGGAACCTTCAGCCTCAAGGCCACACGTGGCCTTCTAGGTCCTCAAGTGATGGTGGGACATGGACAAGGGTCCCACAGAATAGACAGGTAGGGATGGAGTGTAATATGCATCATTGGGGAGATTATCCATGTCAGTGAGATCACAGATCCATTGGTGTATTAGAGTTTGAAACAGTCATATTAGGATGGATCCAAAGTTGACCCAACTTCTTATTTTGTGTAGTCAGAGATTATGTGATCTTGAGCAAGCCACTTTTTCTCTGGGGCCCTAAGTTTCCTCAGCTGAAGAAACATGGGGAGTTTTAAGGCTTCTTCCAGCTCTAAGATTCTATGATTTTAGAATTCTATAGGCCAAGTCACTTTATTTCTTGAAGTCTTAGTTCCTGTAATTGTACTTCAACATTTAAAGGATCCATGGTTTTTAATCTGTGTGAATGTTTCTCGGTGCACTGACACAGATAAAAATTCCTGCTATTCTTCAGTAAGTAGAGAGTGTTCTTGATTGCTTAAGCTTAAAACAAATGTCACCTGTTGACCAACCTTCCTGGTGGTGAGCCTCAGTTATATGGGGCTAATACATTCTGCCTTACAGGATTGTTGTGAGGAAAAGAGGTTTGTAAAACATTAAGTAACCTGTGAGCTGCTTGAATTATTACTTAGAAGAGAGCTTCTTAGAAAATAAGTGATTAAATAAAGAATGAAAATTTCTCTTTGCTCAAACATCCTCTAGTGGCTTAAGAAGATGGAGGATATCATGGAACCAAGTTAATGACCCATTTGACCTAATTTTTTTCTCTTACACTTTTATCTCTTAAAGGATGTAGTTGTCTTACTTTATTTTGATCCATCTCAAAGATAAGAGCTGTGCTCTCCCTCCCCCAAACATCCTAGCCTTCTCTTTATATGATTTTGTGGTTCAGAACTATGTGAATCCCTTTTTCCTTTCATGTATGTAGATATTACCGCTGATGCTCACTTTGAATTTTCCAAAGAATGTCAATGATTTTCCTCATTAACATCTTTACTCTTTCTCCACCTCTTGTGATCAGGCCAGAGTCCAATGTCCAGGGCCATTGAACAGGGCAAAACTAACTAACTGAGATAAAAAGAGGTCATAATTTTGACCTCAAGAGCATGCCGCTCTAATCAAGAGAACTAACAGGCCCAGAGAAAGAACGTATTGCAGAGGGGAAGTTCATTTGAAATTGCAAATGAACTCTACTCTTCCTTTTACCCTCTACTCATCTTAACATTAAAGTCAGATTGCAGTGACTGTTTTGAAACTTTTCCTATTTGTCGGTATATTCTTCCTTGTTGTTGTTCAGTCTCTTCAGTCATGTTCGACTCTTCATGCACCTATTTGGGGTTTTCTTGGCAAAGATACTGGAGCGGTTTGCCATTTCCTTCTCCATTGCAATTTCTTTCTCCAATATTCTTCCTTGCTGGCCCGTTACCTGACTGCACAATCTTCTTTTGTTTTGTTTAGTTAGCACACCAAAAGACTCGTGATTCAGAAAGGAATCGCTCATGGGTTGGAGAGTACCTTTGATCTATTGCTCAGTAAGCACATGCAAGTAAAATGCCTGTACCCACCTTCTGGGTTGTGAGTGTTGTAGACAAAACAGTAAGCACCAGCTCACATTTACCATTCTCTACCCTATCTCTTGTACTCCCTACAACACACTGAGCCATCTCCAGATTCTTGTCTTGCCAGTGAACTCCGATGACTCTGGAAGCCAGAATGAGGTTGATAACTTTGTACACATCTGCTTCACTTAAATCCAATACACTCAAAAGTCAGGATATCACCCTCAGGATGTCATTGGTCCTCTTCAAGAACAAAGAATGAACAACAAATGATAACAAATATCAGGGTCCCCAGCAATGCTGCTTATAAAATTTTGGCTCTCAAGGTCCAAAAAGTATAGTCTTTTCATTTTTATAACTGTGTTTTAATTATTTAGATAGCTGAAAAGAAAAAGTCTTGCCTGCGGTGTGCATCAGTATTATTTGTCACGATTTTTAGTCACCTCCCCTAGGGGTATGCTGGAACCAGCTTGTACCAGCTTGCAAGAGCTGATTATTAAATTTTTGATGTGTACATTCACACTGGGAATTGGCAAAACTACAAATCATTGCTTGATTTGTCATTTTTTGATTGTCTAGACTCAAGAAAATTATGAAGAAAATGTTAATATTTCAAATTAAACTTTAAAATGTGTCATGTGAACATTTTTTTCTTTTTTGGAGAACCAGTTGTAAAACATTTACCCCACAAGACTGCCCTTCCCTCTTTTCTTTCCACGGTTCCACCTCCCTAGTCAGTCAGAACCTTTCCCGGGTCTGCTAACTCCTTTTACTTGTAGAAGCAGTGGAGCAAACAAAGGGCGGCCATGTGATGTAATGGATAGAACACTAAGCTTGGAGTCAGGAAACCTAGGTTCAAATCCTATCTCAGACACTTATTAGCTGTGTGCCCCTTGGCAGGTCACATTAAACTCAATGGATCTCAGTTTCCTTATCTGTGAAATGAGGGAGTTGTATTTGATGACCTCTAAGGTCCCTTCCAGCTTTAAATTTGGGATGTTATGACCTCTAATAATGGGCAGTGGTGAAGTGGCTAGAGTGCTGGGCTTGGAGTCAGGAAGACTCCTCTTCCTGAAATCAAATCTAGCCTCAGACACTTACTATTTGTATGACCCTGGGCAAGTCAGTTAACCCTGTTTGCCTCAGTTTTCTGATGTGCAAAATGAGCTGCAGAAGGAAACGGCAAACCTACTCCAGTATCTTTGCCAAGAAAACTCCAAATGGGATCACAGAGAGTTGGACACAGCAGAAAATGACTGAACAACAACAAACTTCCAATAATAATAATGATAATTCACATTTCTATAGCATTTCAAGGATTGCAAAGTGCTTTCTTTACAACAACCCAGACAGTATTATTTTACCCCCATTTTATAGATTAAGAAAATGGGATTTTGAGAGGTTATAAGATTTGCCCAGGATCACATAGCTAGTAAGTATCTGAGGCAGAATTTGATCCTAGGTCTCCTGACTCCAAGTCCATCTATAATGGCACACTACTTATATACAGAGGATTCTTCCTGCCTTTCAGGGGATACTTTGAAACTTAATCATCCTTTCCTGATTTAATGACGTAAAGCATATAGTTAAGCCTGTCAATGACAGTCATACACAGTGACTGACAACCCTCTGGATCATCTCTCTTTGCTAAGTTATATCTCCCACCTGAATTTATATAGAAGTAAAATATAATTAATTGGAACTCTGCCAATTTAGAGTTTGTGAACATGCTGTATTGAAGTTTGCCCTTGTGCTATGAACAGAGCCCCTTTCAAGCAAATTACTAGTCTGATAAGAGATTCATTCATCTACTTAGTAACAAAAACTCCATAGCAGTGCTTCCTAGCGCGGCTTTAGCCCCAGTATTTGCTTTCAAGTGATGAACATACTAATTACAAATACAAAAAATTCTAATTGCAAATGATTCTGATATATTCCTTCAAACATTTACCAGATTCTCTAAGAGAGAGAGTTTGCCTCCTCTTCTGTTTGTTCTTCTCTCCAGATTGAACGCATGTTGGTTGAAAGGAATAAAGTTGCAGTTCTGTGAAGTTGACTTCACGTAATTTTATTGTGCTGAAGGGTCATTCTTCTACTGAAAACCTCCACTGGCTCCTCACTGCCTCCTAAATGAAATCAAAACTTCAAATCCCTGCATTCAGGTCCCTCCACACATTTGGAGGATGGAATGGAATTGGATTTCACCTCCTGACTTTATCCCCAATTAGGACTTACTTTGATTTTTTTTTCTTTTTTTGGCATAGTTTATGACAGCATGTTAGGCTTGGAGTCTGGAGCATTTGGGTTCAAATCCTCTTTCTGACGAGCTGTGTAGCCCTGGGTGATTTATCCAACCTCTCCATCCCTCAGAGAGGTTCCTCACTTATAAAATTGGGGATAATAATAGCACTTACTTCACAGGGTGGTTGTGAAGATCAACTGATATAATGTATATGAAGTACTGTGCCAACCTTAAAGTGCTCCATAAATGTGATCTCTCATCATCGTCATCATCATCATCATCATCATCATCATCATCATCATCATCATCATCAATTTTTTTGGACCAGACCTGACTTCATTGACATAAGGAATTCCCTGGAAGGAAACTCTACCAACGTATATGTACACTTACTCCACAATTTATAGTCTTACAGAGATGCCTAGGACACTGAGAGGTTAAGGGACTTGCCCAGGATCTCACTAGTACCTGTCAGAGCCAGGATTTTCACTCAGGACTTATCAATACCAAGGCTAGATGTCTTCCCACTTTACTTGCTGACTAACTTCTCCTTCTTCTTTTCCTTCTTCTCTTTCTTCTTCTCCTTCTCCTCCTCCTCCTCCTCCTTCTTCTCCTTCTCGTTCTTCTCCTTCTTCTCCTCTTTCTCCTTCTTCTCTTTCTCCTTCTCCTTCTTCTCTCCTCCTCCTCCTCCTCCTTCTTCTCCTTCTCATTCTTCTCCTCCTCCTTCTCCTCTTTCTCCTTCTCTTTCTCCTCCTCCTCCTCCTCCTTCTTCTTCAACAACCAGCAAGAGCAGCAACACAATCATTATTATTATTAGCCCAAGGAAAATAGCCAGTGCAGCCAGCAAAAGTGTGTAGTTTGTGGAAATGGCATGACAGATCCTGGTACTCTGATGAATCTTCATAGAAAGTTGAAGTGACATGGAATTATCTGTGATTTCAGTGGATACTTTAAATTGGCCCACCTGGAAAAAGGCAGATTAAAATTCAAGTAGCCACAGAAATGTGTGGAGAAACCAAAGCCAGAAGCCAAAGGGAGGCCTGTTATTAACTTGCATGTCAGGTTTAATTTCAGTATCTGTCAGCTGCATTTAAGGGGGGCGGAATGCCTCACAATGTGGGGAAGCCTGACAACCTTAATAGTAGTCTTCAGTTTCAGCCTCTGCAGAAACCACGCCTAACGACCCAAACACATGTTAAAACAACTCTAATTGTAGATTTCAAAAGAGCAAGTAACCTTTTACTGTGGTCATTCATAATCCTAAATTAAATACATACATGTCCTTGCATCTTTATTTAGATGCACATCTGGAAAGAGTAGTGTTGGGTGTGAGCTGTTATTTTTTTTCTTCATAGAAGTTTATATTGGGATTTGGGAAGAATAGGCTGATTTTAAAATTCTACAAAAATGTCATAGCACAAACATGCCTAGGCTGAGCTGGTTAGCTCAAGTGCTTTGAGGCTGGTGACCTTGAGACCAATCTACTTTCCTTCAGTTAGCATCATACAGAGCACAATTTTTTTTTTCCTTTTTCACCAGATATACCTGATCAGAGACTGGGGAAAAGAGGAATTTAGATTGGAGGAAGGAACTCCTATTTGGAATGGGAGGCCTTGGGTGCAATTGTTGGCTTTGCTATTTACTACCACTCTGTGTCACCCTATAAAAGTCACTTAACTTCTTGTTGCCTAAAGCAATTCTCTAGTCTAAGACTATAAATTCCAGAAAAGTTGTTGATCTGCATTGGTAGAGGGAGTTTCCTCACTTGAAGATATTTAAACCAATAGAATCACAGGTCACGACCAAAAAAAAACAAAAAAAGTGAAGAATGCTATGATAGGTACTGAGGGAGGTAGATTTTAAAAAGACAGGAAAAAAAAAGACATAGAACCTGTCCTCAAGGAGCTTGCCATCTAGTGGGGGAGAGGGGGATTTCATTCAATTCAACAGAGATGTATTGAACAATTCCAACGTACAGTGAAAAATGCTAAAGATAGACATGATATCTAGTAAAGGAATGAAATATTTACACAAATAACCATAATAGACAATAATATATGGTAAGTATATTAGAGAGATGGAAAGCGAAGTGCTATATTTCCATTCCAAAGAATGGAAAGATCCTTACTGACTAGGGGCATGAGGGAAGGCTTCATGCCATTGATAACATTTGAGTTAGGCTTTAAAGAATGGGTAGAGGGGCAGCTAGGTGGTGCAGTGGATAGAGCACTGGCCCTGAATTCAGGAGGACCTGAGTTCAAATCTGGCCGCAGACACATAACACTTAACTAGCTGTGTGACCCTGGGCAAGTCACTTAACCCCACTGCCTGCCCCCCCCCCAAAAAAAAAGAAAAAGAAAGGATGGTATTCCAAAAATAGAGAATCAGATAAACAAACACATGGAGGTAGGAAGGTATTAGAAATATTTGGGATAGGGTAGGGCCAGCTGGTTCTAAAAGGCCTTAAAAATAACTAAATTCATATATCCTGCTGATATTGGGGCAGTAACTCTCTCTTGAGCACCAGATTATCTATCTGTCTATCTATCGATATCTATCTATATAGATATAGATACCAGTGCCCATGGGACATCTCCACCTATTTGTGCCATTAGCACCTCAAACTCTGCATTCTAAATGACCCAAATCTAACAAATTGTTTTCCCCCTTGAATCTATTTCTCCTTCTGACTTTAGTATTTCTATCTGTGACAGCACCATTTACTCAGTCACTCAGTCTTTCATTTTCCTAACATTGGCATTATTTGACTCTTCCCTCTCCCTCATCTTTTCTATCCATTTAGGTTAAAACATGTCAATTCCATGTCTACCATATCCAACCCCCCCTCTCTTCCTACGGCTGCTAAGCTAATACACTTCCTCATTACCCTCCAGTCAAGTTAAATCAACATCTGTTTGCCTCTGTTTCTTCATCTGTAAAATGGAGATAATAATAACACCTACTTCCTAGGGTTGTTGTGAGAATCAAATGAAATAATGTTTGCAAAGTGCCTAGCACAGTGCCTGGCACATCCCAAGCTCAATATAAATATTAACTATTATCATCATTATTATTGTAATTATTATCATGACTCTACTTAAAAATGTTCAGTAGCTTCCCATGTTGCTACCAAGGAACGTCGTAATTCCTGTGGCATTCAAGATCTTTGACAATCTGGTGTTTGCTACCTTTCTAGCTTTATCTCATGCTTTCCGTGATCTTTGTGCTTTAGACCAACTGAACTATTCTGTACCATGGACATATCTTGTGTACTCTTTGCCTTTTTTCCTGAAACAAATTACGTTCTTTCTCTATCTTTGCTATTGAATTTCTATCCATCCTTTTAAGCTCAATGCAGATGCTTTCACCACCATGAGCCTTCCCTTAAACCTCTCTGTGGGGAAAGACCTTCCCCCTTGAATTTTACATAGCACTGTGCTTTGTATCCTTCTAAAGTGCTATTCTATGAAATTGTGTACTATAGTTATGTGTTATGACTTATTCTCTAATTAGATGGGAAGCTTCATAAGAGCAAGAACCGTGCATCATCTAAGCTGTTTATCTCCTTCAGTGCCTGGCTCTAATTTACTTGGCTAGAATATAATCTGCATTAGTTTGCACATAGTAGGTGCTTAATAAATATTGGATGGACGGATGAAACATCATTTTTCTTAGAAGGATAAAATGCCATTATCCTTATACATGTAATACATACAAAAGGTAATGTGATCCATTACATAGAATGGGAGTAGTGATATCCTCTTCAGAAATGCTTGGAACTAACATTTGTTCCAGAATTTTCTTTAAATATTTTTCATTGGAATAGTATTAGTACTTTCTTTTTCTCATTATGCTTAGTTATTCCATGGCATCAGGATTGTTGTTGCTGGTGGGTTTGTTTTATTTTGTTTTTTATAGATATTTTATTTCTTTCCATGTTTTCTTATGGGTTGATAACTTTGTGTTTAGGAAGGAAGGAAATTACTATTTATTAAATGCCTATTATGTGCCAGGCACTGTGATAAGAACTTTGCAAATATTATCTTATTTGATCCTTGTAACAATCCCACGAGGTAAGTATTATTATTATCCCCATTTTACAATTAAGTAAGCAGAGACTAAGTGATTTGCCCAGAGTCATACAACTAATAAGTGTTTGAGACTACATTTGAACTCATGGCTTTCCTGACTCCAGGCCCAGCATTCTATCCACTGTGCAATCCAGCTGCCCCTAGAGAAAAAGTTTCTTTTAAGCATATTCTATTACATTAGGTCCTCTTAAAAATAAATATTTCAACTACCTTAAAAAGATGATACTCCAAAGAAATGGCCACTATGCAGCTAAATATTTCCTTTCCCTTCTTTCCTTCCTTCCTTCCTCCTTCCTTTTCTTCTTTTCTTTCTTTTTTACTCCCTCCCTTCTCTCCTTCTTTCCTGCCATATCCCTAACATGTGGCAGTGCTTCAGGGCTCTGTTCTGGACCCTCATCTATGCTTCTCTCTATATGCTCTTTCTTGGTGACCCCAATAGTTTCCATAGATTAAACGATTATATTAATACAGACTTCCACATTTACATATCTAGCCCTCATCTCTCTCCTGATCTCTAGTCTTGCATCTCTAAGAACTCATTGTCCTTCCTCTTAAACCCAACCCAATTTCTAACTTTCCTATTTCTGTCAAAGGCTCCACCATTATTCTGCTCATCCAGGTTTGCAATCTAGGAGTCATGCTTCATTTTCATTCACCTCCCATATCCAACTGCCAAGTCTTATTGATTATACCTCTACATCTCTCAATCTATCATTGTCTTTGCACTCACATAATGACCACTACGATTCAAACCCTTCTTACCTCTCACCTGAAATATTGAAATAGCCTCCCACCTGGTATCCTTGAATCTACTGTCTCCCCTTTCCAATCCAACCTTTTGTACAATTGCCAAATTTATGTTTCAAAAGCACAGGCCTGACTATGTTACCCCACTGCTCAACCTCTCTTTCTAGGCTAATCACACATCACTCCCCTTCACACCTGTATTTTTGTCAAAATGGTTCCTTATACACAGCAGTGTGCAGGTAAATGTTTAACAACTGACTCCAGGAAAAAAATGCACAACATATTTTGAAGTTTAATATGCATGATCAACATTTTAATCACTTTCTTAAATCTGGAGTTCAACAAAACAACAAAGCTTTCACTTATAGCATTTGCTGATTTCTGAGGTACAAATGCTCACATTAAAAAGTTGACTATTGAGTCTTGTGAACCAGTTGGAACTGGCCTCAGTGCATCACTGCCTATACACAACATCCAGGAAGCCTTTGCCCAGGCTGTCTGTCCCCCATGGATAGAATGCTTTATCTCTTCCCTTCTGTCTCTTGCCAATGCTACTTCCTTCAAGTAGACTTTCCTGTTTTACCCAGTGGTTAGTAGCAACACCACTAGATCAGTTATAATTTATTTTGTATGCATCTTGTTTCAACTTCTCTCTGAACATGGTATATTCAGTCACTAGAATGTAAGCTTCTTGAGGGCAGGGAGTATTTTACATTTGGATCTGTGTCCCTAGTATCTAGCACAGTGTTTAATGATTGCTTATTGATCGATTAAATACTTATGCTTACTATCTTATGTGGTTATTGTGGAGAAAAGAAGGAAGCTTTCAGCCTTATAGAAATGTGACTCCCTAAGGCAGAGTGGATAGCTCCTGTAAGACTTTCAATGTTGCTCAGTATTCTGAAGACTCAGGTCCCCCACACCTGCAGCTTGTAGATAGTTTGTTCCCAGATTCTGAGCCATCATGTTATTGGCCTCTGTGATCTGACCTAAATATGTCATATTGTCAGCCATGTATGTAAATGACAGGAGTTCCAAAGTGGGGCTAAATCAATTATGGAAATGACTCAATCTTCTTTTCAGAGTGAAATAACTTCCACCTCATTGCAGAAAGGTGAAAGACTATAGACACTGTCAGACATGATCAATATGTTGTTTTGCTTAAGTAGTTCTTTGTTATTAGGGTGGAAGGTACTGGGGAGGGATGGAGGATTGGCTTCTGTTGACCTATATTGAGTGAAACAGTCTCCCAGAAATCTAGAAGATATTGGAAAGACACCAATTATATCAGATCATCCCTGAGCTCTAGACTTTTGTCAAAGGATCGTAGATTTAAAACTGGAAAATGCCTTAGAGATCATCTAGCTCATCCCCTCATTTTATAGATGAAGAAACTGAGGCCAAGAGACTTGCCCAAGGCCACACAGAAGCAGGACTTGAACCTATGTCCTCTGACTCCAGAGCCAACATGTGTTCCACTATACCATGTTGCTTCCTAAAGAATAAAAGGAAATTAGGGAGCAAGGTGGAAATGATTTGTTTTTATTTCTCCTTATTTGTTGGGTTCTTTAGTCCAACATCAATGAGAATTTTCAGTTTCTAATTGCTTAATGTATGTATATTTTCCTGTCTCTCTCTCTAACTCTCTTTTCTTTCTCTCTCTCTCTCTCCCCCTCCCTGTATATATATTTTTTGCTCTATTTTTTATCTCCATTCAGCTGTAGTTGACTCTGTTTATATATGTGTCTGTTGGGTTCAGTTCAGTTCATCATACATTTATTAAATGCCTAGTCATTGTTCAAAGCAATGGGAGAGATGGTAAGTTTTGGTAAGACATTTCCCTTTTCTGATAATTAGCAAACACCAACAGAGAGAACTGTAATATACAATTTTACATTACCAGTGCATGAAAAAAGTGAAAAATATAGTGATGTATAAGGTCTTAGAGGGACAATCAGGAATCAGGAAAGGCTTTCAGAAGAAGTGACGATATGGGTAGGAAGTCAACAGGTGAAGAGTATAGGGGAAGACATTTCAGTAATATTGAACATGGGCAAACATCGGAGAGAAGGGAGCATAGAATGTGTTCCAGAGACAAGAGTAGTCTAGATTGCCTTGAATTTAGAGTACTTGGAGAAAAGCAATATCTTATAATAGATATTTTATTGATGGCATTAAAAAAATCATTATCACTTCCCACTGTTCTTCATCTCCCATAAAACCCTTCCTTATAAAAAATGATCAAGCAAAACAAATGAACCCATTGGCCATGCCTAAAAATGGCCACACATTGGCCATGTCTGAAAATGTCTGCCTCATTTCTCAACTGTAGACTCTCACCTCTGTGTGAAGAGGTATGAGGCATTCTTTACCATCTATCCTCTGAGGCAGCTAGGTGACACAGTGGATAGAGTTCTGGACCTGAAATCAGGAAGACCTAGTGTCTCAGATACTTACTAGCTGTGTGACCCTGGGCAAGTCCCTTAGCACTTACCTCCCAGGGTGACTGAGAGGATCAAATGAGAAATATTTGTAAAGCCCTTAGTCCTGTGCTTGGCACATAGTAAGTACTTAATAAATACTTGTTTCCTTCCTTCCTCTGATATCAAAATTGGTCACTGTATTACTCAGAGTCCTGAGGTCTTTAAATGTTTTATTTTGTTGTTATTATTATATATGTGCATATATGCACACATTTATATCGTTCACTTGGCTCTGCTTACTTTAGTCAGTATCAGTTCAATGAAGTCTTCCCATTTTTCTTGGAATTCTCTGTTTCTTACAGCACAATAATATGCCATTATATTCATATATTTGGGTCATAATCGGACAATAACCAGTTCCCAGCAATGATGGGATGGCCCTCAAACAGAGCCCCACCATTTGGTCAGCCAATCTTCAGTCAGTTCCTTGCTACTACAAAAAGTGCCATGTAATTGTGTGTGTGTGTGTGTGTGTGTGTGTGTGTGTGTGTGTGGTGTGCATGCATGTGCAGATAAGACCTTTCTTTCTACCTTTGACATACAGTAGAGTTCTCTGAGATGAATGTGGAAGAGAGAGGGAGGCACTAGACCATACAGGCTCTTGAAGGGTAAGGTATGAGGGGCAGCTAGGTGATGCAGTGGATAGAGTACTGGGAATCAGGAGGACCTGAGTTCAAATTTGGCCTCAGACACATAACACTCACTAGCTGTGTGACTCTGGGCAAGTCACTTCACCCCAAATGCCTCACCAAAAAAAAAAAAAAAGTAGGTTATGGAATCTGAACTTAGTAAGAAAGATTTTGAAACAGTCAAATGACGTGAGAGGTAGCTTATATGGCATAGCTGACAGAGAGCTGGCCTTGGAGCTTGGAAGACCTGAGTTCAAGTGTCACTTCTGACACTTCAGTCTCCTGACTGCATGGTAACAGGAATTTCCTCACTGAGGAACTCTTCCTGCCAATAAAATCACAGGTCTGATCCCTATGCCAAAGTGACATCACCAGATCTATACACATTTGAGGAAAACTCTTTAGCCCTATGTTAACTTAAGCTAGCATTGTTATTTTTATCAACAAATATATTTGTGTTTTTCCTATAGTTTCTCATTAAATTGAAGTATTCTCAAGCGAGAGGATCAGAAGATAAGAATTATTCCTTTGTATTGCTAATATCCAGGAGGCACATGTATATAAGCTGTGAGGTTACCTAAGCACAAAGACTTACCAGGCATTAGAGAAGACAAGCAATCCGAGCCTATTTACTTAACATTTGAAGAGTCAATATATTTTCAAGTACCTGGCCTAGAACTCTTAAGCCAGTCTTTGAGACTTTAGAATTTTGTTTGCATGGTATTTTTAAAAATAGTCCTTTGAATTTATAGTTTTCTTTCCTCTTTAAAAAAAGAACAACTCAGGCCATGCTAATTTTCTAGAATGTAAGATAATGCTATAATTAAATATTACCCAGCTCTTAAAATAAAATTTGGCAACTATTTTAAAAATGACTTTTAAAAAACCTGATGTAGGTTTTCACCACAAAATTATACACTGGGGAAATGCCATATTTTGAGTGTATTAAGGAGACCACAGACTTAATCTCAATATGAATATAAGAAAAATGGATTTGCTGCATGGCAATAATTTTCTTGCCCATTAATTCTGGATCTTCTTTATTGACTAAGCCAGAACACAATCTGTTAAACTTTAAGGAAAGACTGGTGTAACCTTAGTACATTGTTCTGTCTCTAACAGGGCTTATTTGGCTTTGTGTATTTCACTGAAGTTTTGTTTTGTTTTGTTTTGGGTTTTTTGAGGGCCTATTTCCTTAAGTTCTGCAAACTCTTTAGAAAAAAGAGAAAAGGTTTGGTAAGTTCATTACTTTTAACCTTCATTCACAAAAGTTTTTTTTTTTAATTAGTGAAAATGAAAATCTATCCAAGGGGGAAGATAGAACCGAACCTATTAGCTTCTTCATCTTTGTAATGATGTGGTAGGGCCTCTGAAAGGACATAATTTCCATTATATTCATGATGCATAGTGAGGAGAAGTCGTGTGGTTTGTCTAGAAGATCCCAATAGGGATCAAGCAAACCTTCCTGTAGAGATCAGGGGGAGGGAGGGGCAAGGGAGGAAAGGAAGAAAGGAAGAAAGGAAGAAAGGAAGAAAGAAAGAAAGAAAGAAAGAAAGAAAG
>NW_020940358.1:13875382-13966747 GCF_900497805.2 Vombatus ursinus
AAGAAAGGAAGAAAGGAAGAAAGAAAGAAAGAAAGAAAGAAAGAAAGAAAGAAAGAAAGAAAGAAAGAAAGAAAGAAAGAAAGAAAGAAAGAAGGAAAGAAAAAAGGAAAGAAAGGAAGGAAGGAAGGAAAGAAAAAAGAAGGAGAGAAAGAGAGAAGGAAAGAAAGAAGAAAAGAGAGAAGGAAGGAAAGAAAGAAGGAAAGAAAGAAAGAAAGAACAAAAGAAAGAAAGATAAAGAATCTTCCCTTGATAGTTTCAGTTGTTCTTGGACTTACAGCTAGACCAAATGATCTCTTAATATACCTTAGCCATGTATTCAAGACCCATTATCTTTCTAGTTTTATCTACACTCATTCATGGACTACTTGCTATCCCCCATATTTGCCTTGTGGTTTTTTGTTTGTTTGTTTCTGTCTCTCTGGTAACACTGTTCCCTGTGCCTGGACATCCTTCTTACTCATCTTTGCCTGTTCAATTACTACTTGATCTTTACAGCCCAGCTTACATGCTGTCTCCTCAAGAAAGCCTTCCCTGACACCCCTAGTCAGTAATAATTGATTCCCTGAACTCAGATAACTCCCGTCTTTTTATGTGCAAATCATATTATTTTGTAATGTGTTAACGTTTGTATATGTCTAGGGACTTTGTCTTACCTATACTTTGTACCTCTCTAAGACGCTAGCTGCTTAAATAGCAAATGTTTATCTAATTGAATTGGATGCCCTCTCTCGCTGTGATTCAGAGATTATAAATTTGAGTCTACTCTTCTCCTCTCCCTCTTTCTGTGGTTCTCAGATTATGAATCTCCATTCAGTGTTCAGGTTACTAGTCCATGTAGTGTTTCTAAAAGTATAATTTTAAAGGCAGTGTGATATAATGGTTAGAGCATTGAACTGGGAATCAGGTAGACCTGGGTTTAGACTCTGCTTCAGATACTTAATAGTTGTGAGACCCTGGACAAGTCATTAAATCGCTATCTGCCTCAGTTTCCTCATTTGTAAAGTGAAAAGGTTGATCTTGATCCCTAAGGTCTCTTCCAACTCTAAATTTATGATCCTCTAAGTATTCCCTTACACTAAAGTCCTCTGATATGTAATCATGGCATAACATCCCCTCTGGGCTCACCCTCCCAACTCAAAATGGATTAGGAAAAAAAAATGTAATAGTGGACAACAATTTCTTCTCCCCTTAGGGTCCCATCATCATATAACCTGGTTGGGGGGTGGGGAAAGGTGCTAACATTGTCACTCACAAACCCTCATCCAGTTTGCTTCCCAGTATTGGTAAACTAGGGAATATCAATTAACATTCACAAAGGGATATTTACTCAGAAGGTAGAACAAGGAGAGAAGTTATAAAACAATCCCCCAAACTGGGAACGCACTCCCCTCTGCATACAAAGCCCATTGTGAGAGTGAGCTCAACCTCGGTGTACACAGGCACACATGGAAGGAATAGGTGTAGCTAAGGGGTGCCTCACACTTTGTGCCCTGGGAGTCTGGCTGTCCTCCTCACAGAGTTCTCCCCATGTTTAATGTATGGAGTGGCATTCCTGATGGGTTCACTTGCTCAGCTGGGATGGGTAGGGCATGGCTACTTCTACTTCTGGACTGAGTCAAGCTGGTTGCTCATTTGCTGCATTGGTTCCCCGTTGTACTCATCTACTGCTACCACTGGCTCTGATGGGCAATACATCCCTGATGGCCCTGGTGGATCTCTCACTGGTCCCCTGGGCACACTCCTCTCTGAGTATTCATTCACCAAAATCAGGAAGGAGCATTTAGGTGGTGCAGTGCCTGCAGTGCCAAGCCTGGAGTCAGGAAAACTCATCTTCCTGAGGTCAAATCTGGCCGCGGACACTTACTGGCTATGTGACCTTAGGCAAGTCACTTAACTATTTGCCTCAGTTTTCTCATCTGTAAAATAAGCTGGAGAAGGAAATGGCAAACCACTCTAGTATCTTTGCCAAGGAAACCCCAAAGAAGGTCATGAAGAGTTGGACATGACTGAAAAATGACTGAGCAAGACAAGAAAGATCAGGAAAGAAGAAACATAACAGAAACAGAGGTACCATACACTTAAGAACACACGGTAAGCAATATGAGCACTCCTTCACCCAGCAACTTGCAGCTACCCTTCCTCACTTAAAAGTCACCAGGGAAGAGAGCTGGAGATTTTCTGCTTGAACCTTATGCATGTATGAAGTTCAGTTGTGGCTCAGCCTCACCTGCATCATCAGTCTTTCCAACTCTTCAGCCAACCAGGAGACTTTTTATCCCTCCATATTACCAGGCCCCCAGTCCCTCCTGGTTTCCACGTGTTGGATTAAACTAAGCAAGAAATATTGCTCAAGATCTAAGATGGATAAAAGCACTTCTTCACACATGCCTGGAAGCCATTCCTCCCCAAGCTTTCCTGTGCTTGTCTGGCATGCCAGCTGAACATGCCCAAATAGAGGGAAGGGCTTAAAGGGTGCTATGCTCCTTCCCCAAGCTGAAACATTTGCTGTCCTCAGCAAATCTCTAGAGTGTTTTTGAACTCATTGTCCGTATCCCCATCTAGAACAGTTCTCTGGGGTCCTTGAATAGCTTAAGCATTGTTCTTTCACTTGCTTCCCTAATGCTACATAGCAAGGAGTCTCAAAACTCTTACAGGGTTGTCTCTTGCAGAGGCAGCTGGTAACACAGTGGATAGAGCACTGGGTCTGGAATGGGGAAGACCCAAATTCAAATCTAACCTCACATACCTACTAGCTTTGTGACCCTGGGCAAGTCATTTAATCTCTATTTGTCCTAGTTTTCTCACTTGTAAAATGGGGATAATGATAGTACCTATACTGCAGAGTTGTTGTGAGGATCAAATGAGATACTAATAAAAAAGTGCTTAGCACAAAGTAGGAGCTATAGAAATGTTTATCCTATTCCATTATTCCAAAACAATCAGTATGGCATAGATCTTATCCAGTACCACATGGCCTGAGAGAAATCACAATTTCCCTCAAATACAGTTATGCAGATTCAACAAATAAAGAACATTTGGTAAAATTCATCAAAGGTTATTGCTTGCTTAGTATTTAACAATACTCTTGGAGTATTTAACAAGCTCTTGGAGCTTAAAACGGCCTCCCCCAACCCAAAGGCAATAATGAAAAGAAAAAGGTAAAGGAAGTGAAACTTCCCATCTCAAAGGGAAAGCTGATCCTTACAGAGCATCCCAGAACATGTGGGGCTCTCCCCAAAGAGCTTTGGGAGCTGGGGTTGAGTGGAAGTCAACCCTTTTCCCTCAGGTGAGAAACCAAACTGAGCTGAGTACAAATTTCTCCGTGTTTTTCTTAGTGCCTGGGCCAACCAACTGGAATTCAGACAAAAGCTCAAGGTATCTCTTTCTACACAGGACACCCTGAAGTTTCTCCAGGGTTCTCTGTGCTGTAGGCAATCCATCCCCTTGGAGGCCCAGGCAAATTTCCTTTAGGTCCCTGTATCAAAAGATATCTCAGATTTCCCCACTGGATCGTTGGTTGAGATCTCAAAGGATGGAACAGCAGAGCACAAGCTCAAGCAGCTAATGCCATGCCGCGAAGCCTTCAGATTGGGAGCCAGCCAGGGATGATGTTTCTAATGTGTCCTAGAACTAGCCCCATTAAGTTTGGAGAGCTCATTTCTAGCAAGGGATGAATATTCTTGACTACAACTGCTCTTAAAGGTTGTCTTCTAAGCGGTGGCATGTTGGAGGGGGTATCCACAGCCATGAAATCAGGTATCTTTTGAAGTGTTAAGTATCCTAGCTTCTCTGATGAGGGCAAATAATCTGAAACAAAATGGAATGAAATGTTTTTAATGGGAGTCACATTAAAGAGTTAAGCCCTGCAAGGCAAAATCCTAAAGGCTCCCTTATGTGTATTCCCTTTAAAACTCTGTTGTGGATTCTTAGCCATGATTACAAAAATGTCTTTTTTTCTTATTGAATGTGTCAAAATCTTATGATTATCTTGCCAAGAGCCTCCTCTATAAAACAATGCAGGCATCAAGCCTTCTGCCAAAAGTAGTAATAAGGATTCAGTTAAAGGGAGGACATCTCTATGTATGTCCTGTTTTGCAAATATTGACATTAACTCTATCGCTCCCAGAACAAACTAGTCTATATTTTAGCATTGGGTTTTTTTTTTTAACAATCTTGATTCATTATGAACAAAAATCATTTCACCTTTCACCAAAGTATTTCAGAGGTAGGTGAGCCCATGTTGGTATACTACAGATGAGGCTTTTGACTAAATCAAACATTAGGATGTAAGGACCAGTCAATCATTCAACTAACATTGGTTAATCCAGGAGTTCTTGACTCTTTTGTGTCCTGGACTCTTTTGGCAGTCAAGTGAAACCTACAGACCCCTTTTTGGGATGATGTTTTTTAGATAATTGAAAGAAATGCTAAATTCCATATAAAGGCTAGTGAAAATAAAGATATAATTTTTCCCCCATCCAAGTTCTAGGAAATCTCTTCAGGGAGAAGGCCAGAATAAAATGTAGATCTCCAAGAGCAGATCTGGGCACCTTACAAAGGCCATGTCTCTGAGATGATAAAATATCTGTATAAAAAATGAAGGGGGGTGTGTGAGGAGTCAATCAATCATCTTGATGTTTTGGATATTTGGAAACATCTGGAAATTTGACTTTAGCTTTCTTGTTTTCATCTGGATACAACCACCAAGAGCCAAGAATATCATTAGCAAGTTGGTGGAGTTAAGTGAGAGTTTGGATGTGCATGGCTCTTGGGCTGATTGATGAGTGTGGTGTTTATTCCTCCAGCCACTTATTCCTTCACATCCTTCTCTGGACTGTACAGGGGCACTGAGCGGGAAATGCTAAACGAGAATATTGTGAGAACCAGACAGAATGCAAGACTAGATCCTAAAGCTATTTTCTCTTCACTTTTTAAAATGTGAAAAGTCAGTAGCACCCTACTTCCTGACCCAAATAATCCTCCCCACCCCACCCATCAAGAATAGTTCCTCTATAGTGGGTGTCATTCTTAACTTTTTGTGTGTCATGGACACTTCTTGGGGTAAAACCTATGTACTCCTCAGAGTGTTTTTAAAATGTATAAAATAAAATACATAAGAGTGCAAAAGAAACCAAAAGTTAATGAAAATAAAGATATATTTTCCCCCAGAAAAAGACTGTCCCTGCTGTAATTAAGCTTTGGATTTTCTCAGAGCTTTGATAGGAATGACAAATGAGAATGCAGCTTCTCCACTAACCTTATATGAACCTAATTACTCTCCTACATATCAGGATCCAGAAACCTATCTTTCCATGTATTTAGTCCCTCCAGGTTTTCTAGTGGATTTGAAATCGGAAGATCTGGGTTTGAATCCTGGTTGTTACTTATTACCTTTGTGACCTTTCACTCTCTCTAAACCTCAGTTTCCTTATTTGTAAATTAAGACAATTGGACTAGATGATCTCTAAGATTCCTTCCAAGTCTAAATCCTAGGATATTGCTGCAGTGGGTAAAGTGCTGGATTTGAAATTGGGAAGACTTAGGTTAGAATCTTGCCCTAGACTCTCACAGTATGTATGAGCTGTATGATTCTAGGCATGTCACTTAACGATTCTATGCCTCAGTTTTCTCATCTGAAAAATGGGGTTAGTAATTGCATCTACCTTAAAGGTTATGAAGATCAAATGAAATAATGTATGTAAATCACTTTGCAAACCTTAAAACGCATTAAGGTATAAATCTCAGCTACTATAATTATTGTTTTTGTTGTGTTGTTGTTGAGCATCCTGAAGAGACAGAGAAGTCCATTTCAAAAGGTTACATGGGTGTAATGAAGAGTGAGGAATCTTCTGAACTATCAACCACAACCAAACTCTATACCCATGTATGAAATAGAAGACTGGTTATATAGTTCCTTTTTGAGTTAGCTCTGATTTTATGGGTTGCACTGTTTGTCTACGGCTATATTAGTCAGCCAGTCAACAAGCACTTATTAAACATATACTTTGTGCCAGGCACTATGCTGAGTAGAAAGAATGATAGTCCCTGCCCTCAAGGAGCTTACACATAAAAGGAAACTGAAGAAAGTGGAAGGAAATTATCTGGACCAGAACCGTGATACAGAAAGTCTGGAGTGCATCTTGGAGAGGAATGAGAAATGGATCCTCCTTAAGTGTCCTCCCTAAATGAAGTCTCTTCGAAGAGCCATCTAATCAGAAGGAAAAACTGGGGGGTGGGAGAGGAAGGATATTTCCAAATTGTGAATTCTAGGGTTAGAGTGAGGCTTCAGGATGAAAAGCTGGGGCATAAGTACAGGAGGATGGAAGTATAGCCTGAAGAGGAATGAGGACCTGAAGAGGAATTAGAGTGTAAATTATACTATTACAGCTTAAGGACTGGCTGGTTCTCATATCATGTGACCTAGCACCCAGCATAGTGCATAAAATAATAATTTACATTTCTATAATATTTTGTTTTATAGTACTTTCTTCACAATAACCTGCGAGGTAGGTGGTATAAGTATTATTATCATTACTATTTTACAGAGGAGAAAACTGGGGTCCTGTAGATAATAAATGTCAGAGTTGGGATTCAAGCCCTCAGGTCTTGTAAGACCCAGCCCAGCAGTCTTTCCCCCACACCATACATACAGCTCATAGTAGGTGCTTACTTCCACCACACTGTACCGCAGCTCATAGTAAGTGGTTGATAAATGTCTGTTGAATTAGATTGGGTTGGTATCATCCAGCTCCAGAGAATAATCTCTGGTCTTCGATGTGTATGATTTAAAAGTTTGTTTTTATATTTTCCTGATTTGCTTTTAATGTTTGAGCTGACCAATTCATAATCTTCTCTAGGGAATTTTTTAAGGGAAACAAAGCATGCCTTTTTTTTTTTAATGACTTATTTTGAAAGTACATTTTTCCTCAGTAATTCAGTATCTCATGCCATTCAGACAGCAAATTCAACTTAGAATAACTGAGCAGTTAAGTTGCTTGTTAGCAGAGTGTTGGTTTACATATACTAGGACTCCCTGGCCTGTTTTACTTCTAATTGCGCTAATTAAGAAAGGCCGCTGTTTGGGTGTGTGTCTGTTGAGGAATTTCACTTAAAATGCTCCTGAATTTTCAAAGTTCTGCAATTCTAGGTAAATTACTTTGATAAAAGAGTGTTGAAATAGAAAAGCCCTATTGCAGAGTTTTCAATACAAATTTAACTCTTTTGCAATTTAGAGTTCAAGTTTTCACAGAGTTAGTTAGAGCTGGTGCGGAGAAAGGCCTCAGAGGCTATTCAGCCCAACTCCTTGGTTTTGCAGATGAGGAAACTAACACCTAAGGAGAACGTCGCCTTACTAAAGTAACAAGGGAGAATGTTTTAATGTCTTGAAGAAGATTTAGGACCAATAACATGTTTTAAAGCAAGACAGTGAAAACTTTTGGTTAAGCAACACAGTCAAGTCAATTTTAATACTTCCAGGCCCTGTCCTTACGCAGGTGAGCATCTGAATCATCCAGGATAAAGAGCTCTTATCTCTTCCTCCTTTTCCTCCTCCTCCTCCTCGTCCTTCTCTTTACTTCTTCCTCCTCTTTAAGGTTTAGGACTTCTAGCAACAGAGAGAAAAGCCAGCTATTGAGAAAGATCCCACCTCTCTTAAGAAGGAATCATTCTTTGAATTTCTCTCTCCTACTATACACATTGGTCATGATATCTTTTTTTTTTTTTATAATTTTCCAATTTGTTATTTATTTATTTCTAACAGTCTTTTCTTTTTAAATTTTGAGTTCCAAATTCTCTCCCAATCTTTCTCCTACTCACTGAGAAGGCAAGCAATATGCTATCAATTATACATTGGAAACATACAAAACATATTTCCATATTAGCCATATTTTTAAAAGCAAGAAAAATAAAGAGAGAAAATCACACTTCAATTTGCACTCAGAGTTCATCAGTTCTCTCTCTAAAGGTGAATAGCACTTTTTCATGATGATTCCTTTGGAATTATCTTGGATCATTGGATTGATCAAGGATTGATTGTATAGCCAAGTCTTTCACAGTTGATCATCATTACAACATTGCTGTTACTGTGCACAGTCATCTCCTGGTTCTTCTCACTTCACTTTGCATTATTTCATATAGGTCTTACAATGTATTTCTGAAACCGCCCCCCTCATCATTTCCATCATTGCAAAGAAGTACTCCGTCACAATTCTATGCCACAATTCGTTCAACCATTCCCCAACTGATGAGCCTCCCCTCAATTTCCAATTCTTTGCCACCACAAAAAGAGCTGCTATAAATATATTTGTACAAAAAGGTCTTTTTCCCTTTCCTTTGATTTTTTTTTGCATATAGACCTAGTAGTGGTATTACTGGGTCAAAGAATATGAACAGTTTTATAGCCCTAGTTCCAAATTGTTCTCCAGAATGACTGGGCCAATTCACTCACTACTCCACCAGCAGTTCATTAATGTACCTAATTCCCTCATCCCCTCTAGCATTTGTCACTTTGATAGGTATGAGTTGGTCCCCAAATATGTTTTAATTTGCCTTTCTCTAATCAATAGTGACTTAGAGCATTTTTTCATATGGTTATAGATAGCTTTGATTTCTGCTTCTAAAAATTGCCTGTTTATATCCTTTGACCATTTAGCAATTGGGAAATGACTCTTATTTTTATAAATTTGATTCAATTCTTTACTTAGTATACATTTGGGAAAGGAGGCTTTTATCAGAGAAACTTGCTGTAAAAATTTTTAATATTACTTCATTGTCTATGGTGCCTTTTAGCAAAATGTAGTTTCCCTGATAATGCCTTTTAATTAGGTCTATTTTTGCTTTTGCTTTATCTGAGATGTTTTCTACCCCTGCCTTTATTTTTGTTCAGCTGAAGCATATTAGATTCCAGCCTTTTATTGGATTCTGGTCTCTGATGCATTCAGATGTCTGCTTCCATTTTATGATTGAGCTCATTCCATTCACATTCATAGTAATGATTACTAATTGAATTTTCCTCCATCCCATTTCCTCCTGTTTCTTCCTCTATCTTTTTATTCTATCTCTCCTCAAAAGCCTACGTTGCTTGTAATTACTCCCTCCCTTGATTCACACTCTCTTTATTATTCCCCCCACCACCTTCTCTTGTCCCTCTCCCCTGCTATTTCCCCATTGGGTAAATTACATTTCTATACATAACAGAGTATCTATATTCATCCCTCTGAACCAATTCCAATGAGAGTGAGGTTCAAGCATTGCCCACCACCTCTAATTTTCCCCTCCATTATAAAAACTCTTCCTTGCATACTTCCTTTATGGGAGAAAATTTGCCCCATTCTACCTCTCTTTTGTCCAGTGCATCCCTCTTTCTCACCCCTACATTATTTTTTAAGAGATCATCCCAGCGTAATCAGCTCACACCTATGCCCTCTCTCTATGCAGATGTCTTCTACCTGCCCTAATAATGATAAAGTTCTTAGGAGTTACATTTATCATCTTCCCATATATGAATGTGAATGGTTTAACTCCATTGAGTCCCTTATGATTATTTTTTCATGTTTACCTTTTTATGCTTCTTATGTCCTCTGTTTGAATAACAAATTTTCTATTCAGCTCTGGTCTTTTCATTAGGAATGCTTGAACATCCTTTATTTCATTAAATATCCATTTTCCCTCTGGTTATTCTTGGTTATAATAGTAGCTCCTTTGCCTTCCAAAATATCATATTTCAAGCCCTCCATTCTTTTACCATGGAAGTCATTAAATCTTGTGTTATCCTGACTGTGGCTCTATGACATTCAAATTGTTTCTTTCTGGCTACTTGAAGTATTTTCTCTTTGACCTGGGAGTTCTGGAAATTAGCTATAATATTTCTGGGAGTTTTCATTTTGGGATCGCTTTCACGAGGTAACCAGTGGGTTCTTTCCATTTCTATTTTACTCCTTGGTTCTAGGATATCAGGGCAGTTTTCCTTGACAATTTCACGATATATGATGTCTAGGCTCTTTCTTTGATCATGACTTTGAGGTAGTCCAATAATTTTTAAATTATCTTTCCTCAATCTATTTTCCAGGTCAGTCATTTTTCTGATGATATATTTCACATTTTCTTCCATTTTTTCATTCTTTTGATTTTGTTTTATTGTTTCTTGATGTCTCGTGGGTCATTAACTTCCACTTGCCCAATTCTAATTTTCAAGGAATTATTTTCTTGGTGAGCTTTTGTACCTCTTTTTTTCACTTGGCCAATTCTACTTTTTAAGATTCTTTTCTTCAGTAAATTTTTGTGCCTCTTTTACCATTTGGCCAATTCTGGTTTTTGAGTTGCTATTTTCTTCAGTATTTTGAATATTTCAGTATTCAGTATTTCTTCAGTATTTTACCAAGCTGTTAATTTTCTTTTCACAATTTTCTTGCATCACTCTCATTTCCCTCTCCTCCACAATTTTCCCTGTACATCTCTTTCTCTAACTTTTCCAAGATTTCTAGTTGGGCTTGGGTCCAATTAGCGTCTTTCTTTGAAGATTTGTTTGTAGCTGTTTTCATATTGTTGTCTTCTTTTCAGTTTATGTCTTGGTCTTCTCTGCCACTGTAGTAGCTTTTTATAGCCAAATTATTTTTCTGTTGTTCGCTCATTTTTCCAGTTTATTTCTTGACTTTGAACTTTATATTTGAGTTGGGCTTTGCTCACCTAGAAGGGTGGGGGCACAGTCTTAAGCTTCAGGCTTTTTCATGCTTCTCTTTTTCAGAGCTAGTTCTGGGGGTCTACAAGTTTTTGGTTATTCCAAGGTAGTATGATCCTGGGAAAGGTATGGTCACTGCTTTCCTGGTCTACACTCTGATCTTTACCCAGGAAGGGTCCCTGGTCTCTTACAGTCACAAACACTAGCACTTCTCTTTGCTTTGGAACTGTGACCAGGGCTCCTGCTCCCTTGTGACTCACCCTCAGCACTCCCCTCCATCCTAGAATTGCAACTCACAACTGTAAATGGGAAATGGAGTTACCAATCAACTCCAGTTGAACCCAGTGCCAGCAAAGGGTCCCCTGTAATCTCTTTCTGACCAGTTTTCTGACCTCCTTAGTGTCTCTGGGCTGAGAGTTCCTAAAGATGCTACTGCTACCACTACCACTGTTGCTGCTGAAGTATATGTGGACACTAGACAGGTTTCTACCATGATATCACAAACTTCTCCTACTGATCTCTTAAGTCTTAGGCTAGGAAAATGTCTCACCTGAGCTTTTGTTGACTGTATTCCAAAATTTGATTTGAGGTGTGATTTTAAAGTTTCTTGGAGGGAAATGTTAAGAAAGTTCAGTTGTCTCTAATCGTCTATCTTTGGCCATGATGCCTTGCAGCAGAACCACTGCCTACTAATAGGAAATGGTGTACTCAATAGGGAATAAGCCCAGTTATTTGAGGTGAGAGACAACTCTGAGGAATATTAGCTGTGTAAATCAAGGAGAGAACTAACTCTGGCCTTGAGAGTTGATCAATGGAAAGGAAAGGAAGTAAGAGTCTAGCTGAGTGAACTACCCAGTAGATATGCTGTATTTAGGAGGAGCAGTAGAAGCATATCATGGGAAGGAAAAGGACATTGCAGGATAAGAGTAGCCAAGGCTATGTATGTGCTCTACGTGGGTGCCTTTCTATTAATGTACTCTATCTATGTATCCACTCTTCTCACTGATACTATGAGTATCTTTGGGAGAGTGTATCTCAGGCTTATAGGACAAATGTTGTGTTACTATTGTTTTTAAATTGCCATCTCAGTAAATGCCTTTACTTTGAGCTAATTGTGTCAGCTGACTGATTATTAAAGATAAGTTACTGGTGGGGGCTTGTGAGCTTTAGTTTTAGGATCGACTCACCTATGGAGTAATGAACCTAGTCATAGTCATCACCCTGGGGACTTAATCTGTGAGTGTGAGCTGGGGGGTAGGGAGGATGTCTAGTAGTGGACACTACATACAGATGAAGAAAGGAGGTTCAGAGACATATCCATAATCATATGTCCTAACAGATTCCAACCCAGATTTTCTGATTTCAAGTTCACACCTCTTAACTATGTTTTTTTCAATATTCTTCATTGCTCCAAATATTTTAGTAACCTTGGTTACTAAAAAGTCTGCATCACAATTCACATTTTACTTTGTATTTTGGTTACTTATGTGTATGTCACATCTGAGAGAAAAAGGGGAGAAAGAAAGAGAGAGAGAGAGGGGAGAGCACTAAGGGTGAGAGGGAGAGAGCTCATTTATTAACATTTACTATGTGCCAAGTATGGGGCAGCTAAGTGGTACAGTGGATAGAGAGAGTGTTGGCCTGGAGTCAGGAAGACCTGAGTTCAAATCTAGCCTCAGACACTTATTAGCTGTGTGACCCTTGGGCAAGTCATTTAACCCTGTTTGCCTCAGTTTCCTCATCTGTAAAATTATCTGGAGAAGGAAATGGCAAACCACTCCAATATCTTTGCCAACAAAATCTCCAAAAGGGTCATGAAGAGCTGGACACAACTGAAAACAATTAAACAACAAATGTGCCAAGTACTATTTAAGGACTGGAGATATAAATTACAAGGATGAAAAACAGCTCCTACCCCCAAGGAGATAACATTCTAATGGGAGAAGACAACACGTAAGGGGAGCTGGGAAACTGGGAAGGTCATGGAGAGGAGACTTACTTGCGCACCACCGAATGGCATGGTATCCAGGGCTGGAGAAATGGTGCAGAGGCCTGTGGCCCACCAGGTAAGACAAAGCTCATGTAGCAAAGCAAAGGGACCCAGTGGCAGAGTTCAGGGAAGCTGTGGAGGAGGGAATGGAGGGGGTGGCCTGAGGTAAGGCAGGGGAGCAAACTGATAAGGGACATTGAGGCCTGGGCCCAGAAAGATAAGGCAAAAGTTGCCATATCAAAGCCAACAGACCTAGGGCAGGAGCCCAGGTTAGGTGTATGGATTAAGAGTACATGACAGTATGTCATCATAATGATTCCCATCTATTTAACATTTGAGATTTTGCAAGGCACTTTTATCACAATAACCCTTAAGGTTGGTAGCTATTCCAGTGAGATATAGTGTAATGAATTCCTGCCTTAGAATCAGGAGAGACTTAAATTTGAATCTTACCACTGATACCTATGAGCTACATGACTATTGGAACTGACTGCTGAATGTGTCCAAATCTTATCCCTTTGCGTAGACTGCAAGCAACTTGAGGGACAGGATTATGTACGTTTTGTCTAGCTCTTTGGGAGTTTTTTATATTTGGTCAGTTGAATCTACTGTGAATTATTTTGTAAATATGAAATAAATCGCATTGAATTCTAGTCAAATGAGCCAACTGCAAGCAGTGAACTGGCTTTCATACTGCACCTAGTTAGACCTCATAGGCTCTGCTTGAATGATCATGGACATGGAATTCAGAAATCCTGTCACATGTGTGTAGTATTTACACAGTCTGGATCCTAATAATGTCTGTATATCTAGGAAATGAGGTAAGTGGCCGGTTCACTGTCATTATTGATGATGACAGGAGAGTCTGAAATTCCCATACTCTAATAGCCCTGAATTTTAGCCTTGCCCCTGTCCTGCTTTCATCCAAATCAGAGATGAGTGGGCCACATTTACTCTTCACTCACACACCTAGAACCTCTAGGGAGTGAAATGATGGGCTATGAAATGGGCTAGGTTCACTTTAGACTGCTGCTTTCAGACAACTTTGAAGAGATCAAATCACAAAACAGAGGACAAAATTAATTCAAGGAGTTCTCTCCCTATCTCTCAGTCCTTTAGGGCCCCGCTCTAGTTTCACCCCTTCCATAATATCCTCTGGGATTTTTCCAGGCCACTATCATTACTTCTTCCTCTCAATTCCTGTAGCACGTTTTGTAATTATCCTGTACCATATGTTCATGGCCTATCTCCCTGACTGGAGTATGAGACCCTCTAAGGGCAGGATCCAGCTTTATATCCCATTACTTAGTACAGAACCTTGAACATAGAGAGTAGGTACATGAGAAGCAACATTATATAGTGTGGAAAGATCAAGGAATTTAGAATCAGAAGAGCCCTGGTTGGAGTTTTGCTGTTTTCTAGCTATGTTGACCTTGGGTAAGCCTTAATTTCCTCATATGTAAAATGGTAAAAAAAAAAAATAATCTCTAGTACCTACCTCATACGGTTGCTGTGAAAATCAAATGAAATAATGGATGTAGAATTCTCTGTAATCTTTATGCATTATATGAAAGTCAGCTAGTATTATAAGTTTGTTAATGATGATGAGGAACGTAGAGCCCTGTAGGAGGGTTTTAGATGGTAATTTCCAAATAATGTTTGCTTAATCAACTCTTCCTTGGTATTTTGAAGCCAAAGAAACAAACCAAGGAAGGCTGCTGCTAATTAGTCACAGATGTCCTTATGATTTAAATGAATGCGCCCTAATTTTTAATTAATAAATAATCATATGATTTAGGTCTGAAAGGTACCTTTGAGATCATCTAGACCAAATCCCTCACTTTACAGATAGGGAAACTAAGGTTTGGTTGTGAGTTAAGAATAGTGATGTCACTTGCCCAAGTTTTCATGGGTGGTAAAGTGGCAGAGCCAGTCTTGGGAACCAAACTCTCTCTCACCTGATCCAATGCCCTTTTCACTACATCACAGGCAGGTAAGTGGATAGTATTGTTAGTTAAAACCTCTGGTTGTAAGAATTGTAGGATTCACAGAGTTAGAGCTGGGACCTTAGGAGTCAGCTAGTCTAGCCAATTCATTTTACAACTGAGGAAACTGAGGCCCAGAGAGGTTGTGATTGGACCAAGGTCAAATAGGTAGTAAACATCAGAACTGGGATTTGAGCCTAAGTCCCTCTGAGTCCCTCTGCCTTCAGGGGCCGTGTTCTTTATACTGTAACACACTGCCTTTTTCAAATTTGTGTGTTTAATTTTGCCTAATCAGAGACATATGAAAGGTTATATAGCATACTTAATTAGTAGAATAAGGTACAACTTTCCTGCAGAAAAACTTCAGAGCAGCTCCACCAGTTAAAGTTAGGGAAAGATGATAAATAATGATGTAATTGTTCATCAGCCTGGGCAGACTTTAAAGGGGCTATTTTTATGATTTTTCTTATGTAGTAAGACTAGAAAGACTCTTACACAATCCAGATTGATGAAATTCTAACCTGACACAGAAAATCAAATGACCTGAAATACCTTTACTTGACACGTAAAATCTGAGGATTAATATGAAAGATTAGTTGCCAATTCGTCCACTTTGAAGGGAAATGTTAAGATTTTTTTCAAGTCACTATTTTAGTTAAAAAAAATTACTTCAAAAAAGTATAGCTTCATAGAAACAATTCCCAAACCATGTTTAGGATGTATTTGATATTTTATATTAAAATTTAAACCTCACTTTAATACTGATCAAAAACTTCAGCTGTATGAGGTAGTAGTGGCAAACATACTAACCCAAAGGGTGGGGGTTCAAGTCATTAAATTTTCCTTGGCCTCAATTTCCTCATCTATAAAATGAGAGTTAGACTAGATGACTTCTGAGCTCTCTTCCTGCTCTTACGTAAATTAATCCTCTTAAGATATGCATGTACAAAGTAAATTAATTAGTTTATGCCCTGAACATGGCAATGAGCTCAATATCAATTTTCTCTTCCTTTCTTCTTAATACATTCCAAGTACTTTAAGGCAAACTATGACCATGAAGCCAGCACTAATAGACAAGTTTGTTAATAATGAATATTGTTCAGATTTGCTGCAGAATTCCCTGAGGATCAGAGGGCCCAGGTTCCTAGGAAATGAAGTGGTTACAGTTTTCAGATGTGCATGTTTTGGCTGATGTGTTTAGAATTCCATCTCTTCCCCATGCCTGATAGTACGTGTCCTACTGTAACTTGGAACTCTGTAATTAAGATAAAACTATGCAAAGAGGGACGTGCTCTAGTCAACACTGGAGAGCTAAATGACTTTCCTTCAGGTTTTCATTAGCATCTTACCTGCTGGGCAGAATGTGATATGAAGACCAACAATCTAGCCAAAGGCCTGAGTTTTCATCATAGAGAGCTCAAGCAAATTTTTATAATACTGATAATTATAATAAATAATAAGTCATACAATGTCTCTGTCTCTGTCTCTATCTCTACCTATCTCTATCACTGTCTTTGTCTATCTCTGTCTCTCTGACTGTCTCATTGCCTCAAATGAAAATCATCCAAAGAATCAACCCAACAACTCTTCCCTGTCAAACCAGTAATCCCAGCCCAGCTGATCCATCCAAGGATGATTTGGGGCTCCCATGAGATAGTAGGTGGGGAAGAACTTTGTAAACAGATGGCTGTCTGAATGTAAGGGATAATAGCTATCATCATCAATATTAACGGCAAGGTGAGGGGAGTAAAATTCATATTTGGCCCATTTTAAAGGAAAATATAGTATGAAGCAAGCTCAGGGAAGGTAATATTTTTATGAATAAACTTAGCTTTTGGTCAAATGAAACTAGTTGGTCAGTTTTATGACTAAAAAGACTCATGGACTGTTCTTTAAAAAATATTTTATTTTTTTCCAATTATGTGTAAAAAAATTGAACATTTGTTTTTTAACATTTTGAGTTCCAAATTCTCCCCTTTCTTCCCTTTTCCCCTCTACCCTTGTTGAGAAGGCAAGCGATTTGATATAGGTTATACATGTGCAGTCATGTAAAACTTATTTCCATATTAGTCATGTTGTAAAGGAAAACATAGACAAAAAACATCATAAACTGTTAAAACTGAAAGGTACCATGTCATTCCTTTGCTCAGTAAGTTCCAGGGGATCCTTATTACATCTAAGAAAAAAATACAAGCTCCTTAGGCATTTAAAAACCCTTCACAATCTGGCTCCAGCCAACTTTTTGTAGGGTCCTATTCCGTCATTGTTCTTTAAGCAAACTATGGTCCAGTCAAACTGATCTTGCTATTCCTATGACATTCTACTCCCATCTTGGTCCTCCATGCCTAGAATGCTCTTCTTCCTCATCTTTACCTCCTGGCTTCTCTGGCTTTCTTAAAGTCCCAATTAAAATCCCACCTTCTATAGGAAGTCTCTCTTAACCCCTCTTAATTCTAGTGCCTTCCTCTCTTAATTATTTCCTATTTATTCTGTATATAGCTTTTTTCATATGTATTTGTTTGCTTGTTGTCTCCTCCATTAGATTATGTGCTCTTTGAGGGCGGGGATTGTCTTTTGCCTCTAGCACTTAGCACAGTGCCTGGCACATAGTAGGTGCTTAATAAATGCTTTTTGACTAACTTACTTTGATAGCTGTCTTCAAGTACATAAAGCGATGTCCTATGGGCATTATTCAGTCTGCTCTGCTTGGCCCAAAGAGGACAGAAATACAAATAAGAGGTTGAAGTGGTAGAGATGCAGATTTAAGCTTGATGGAAGCATTGCCTAACCAATAGAGCTGTCTAAAAGTGCAACTGGTTGCCTTGGGATGTAGTAGGCTGTCCATCACTAGAGTCCTTCAGCTGAAGGCTAGAGGACCTCTTGTAAGGAATGTTGTACAGGGGATTTTTGTTCCCCAGGTATGGGTTGGATTGGCTGCTCTCCAAAGTCTCTTCCGACGTAGATTTTGAGTGAATGTTGCATGCAGGCAAGGCAGACCCTATCTCAGAAATAGGCTTGGAAAAAATGTGAAATAAGTATGTGAAGTAGAAGGTCATGTAGAAAGAGCACTGGATTTGGAGTCAGGATAACTAGGTTCTAATCCTAACCTGTGTGACCTAGGGTAAGATACTTTACCTTTCTGAGCCTCACTTGTCTTATTTGTAAAATGAGGATATTAGATGATTTTTTATGTGTCTTACATCTTTAAATCTATGATCCTGTCATTGTGATTTGAATTATAGTTGCTTGACTTCTTACCACCTATGTGCCGTCAGAGAAATAGCTTAATCTTTGGGGTTCTTGGTTTACTTGTAAAGCAAGGAAAGTAGGGTAGGTGATCCCAGTTGTTCCATCTACATCTAAATACTATGCTCATATGATTGTAGAGTAATGAAGTTTATTTTGGGGCTGTTCCTCTATCTCCTTTCCCAGATTCGTTTCCTATCTTTCCTCTCTCTCTTTTCCCACGTTACCAGGCTTCTAGTACCTTCAAGACGAAGGCAGGTCTTAGCTTAAGGCAGGGTAGAAGGCTAGAGAAGACCAGCCTCAGACTGTTTCACCTACTTATTACAATCACCTAAAATCTCTTGACCAGGGTATACAGCTTTGTGTTCCACAGCAAGAAATCACATTCAAAGTGAAAATACCACTGGCAGAGAATGGTATGATCATGCAGTTAGCTGTTCCATGGAAGCATTACAGTGTTGTACAATTTGGTAGCATCTGTGAGCCTGTGTTTCTTAGGTATACATGTGTATCCACTGCCTTTGGGTTTTATTTAAGACCCTTGTCTGTGTTAACAAGGAATGGGAGTGTCTGCATCATGTGGGATTTATTTCATCGTGGAAAAGGGTCACAGTAATGAATTCTCTGTCCCTAGAAAAGTTCAAGCCTACTAAAGATGCTGTTGTTGATGGTATTCCTTCATTGAGAAGAAGGTGGAACTAGATATGGAGGTCAGAATAATCTGGGCTTTGTTCTAGGGCACCAAAATTTATAGGGTGAAAAAAATTTAAGCCATGCACTCCTTCAGTAGTGTAGAAGCCACTATACAGAATGATACCCTCTCCTGCTAAACTAAATTTGTTTTAAATTGCTTCCTATATTATTTTTGAACTGTGACTTACAATTGTTGCTGCTTTCTCCAAGTGCCAAATCTCTAGTTACAGCTCTGAGTAGATGACCTCTGAGGTCCCTTTTAACCTTGAGATTCTAGGATACTATGATTCTATGACTGGGAAGCAACATGGTACTGGAAGAAAAGTGCTGACTCCATAGCCAGAGGACCTTGGCTAAAATATTGTCTCTTATGCTGTATGACCTTAGTTAAGTCAATTAACCTCTCTGGGCCTCAGTTTCCTTAGATGTAAAATGAAGAGGTTAGATAAGGTAGCTCTGAGGGCCTTTCAGCTATTATCCTATGAACATATGGTTCCATAAGATTTTCATTCATACTAATAAATGATAGATATCAGAACAAGAGGGTCCTAAGGATTGAGTGCGAGAGAGGAGGGAACAAAAAGAGGGGGAAAAGATTCAAAGGGGAGGATATAAAGGACCAGCAGAAATGTTAGGGGTTTGTACTCACTATAGCAATACTGGAGACTTGTTCTTTTCTTCCTGACCTCTTTATTTTCATTAAAATGTATCTATTCCAAATCCCATTCTCTCAGGGCACTCTGCTGAAGTGTTAATGGGTCAATATGTCATACATCCTAGATAACACAAGTGCTTTTTAAATAGGGGTATTCCTGGCCTTAACATTTTTTTAAAAATTGCTTTTTAAAAATTCTGAAGTTAGGGGCAGCTAGGTGGCGCAGTGGATAGAGCACCAGTCCATGGGCAAGTCACTCAACCCCATTGCCTAGCCCCCCCCAAAAAATCTGAAATTAATAAATCCCAAATAAAACGAGCACTTCCATATATACAGCAGGAAAAGTTAAAGTTTCTATTGAAGTTTTCTTTTAAGTATATAATAAACTCACCATGTAACTTTGTGACTCTGTTTCTCTTTGCATTAAAAAAAAAACACTCTGATGACTTTTTTTTTCTGATAACCCTAGCCCTAACACCTCCACCCCCATTCAACCCCACTCCATCCCAAATTGGGGTGGGAGGAGTGAAGAGAGAGAGCATTTTAAGAAATACGCAGCCAAGCAAAACAAATTCCCACACTTGCTGTGCAGGAAAATGTATGTATTATTCTGCAACTTGAGTTTTTGGTTTCTCTGTTAGGAGAATTTCAGGCATTATGTGCAAAGGAATACTTACATGTTTGAATGCAGTTTGGTGTAGTGGTAAAGAGCCAGCCTGAGTCAGGAAAATCTAGGGTCAAGCTCTGCCTCTTATTGGCTGAGTGAACCGGGGCAAGACTTAACCTCTCAGTGTCCCCAGGCAAGTGCTCTAAGATTATAAATTGCAGAATACTGTTTATGTGCATTTGTGTTGGCAGAGGGAGTTTCCTAATAGTTTGCATTTAGATAAGCACTTTACAAATATTAACTCATTTTATCCTCACAACAACCCTGTGAGGTAGGTGCTATTATTTATTATCACTCCCATTTTACAGATGAAGAAACTGAGGCAGACAGAGGTTAAGTGATTTGCACAGGGTCACACAGCTAGTAAGTATATAAGGATGGATTTGAACTCAGAACTTCCTTACTCCAGGCTTAGCACTCTGCTTACTGTGCCAATTAATTTCCTCTAATTTCCTCGTAGGGGAATTCTGTATACCAATGAAATCACAAGTCTGGTTAAAAAAAATTGTAGAGAGAAGTATGAAGATCATAGATTAATAAGCAACACAAACGGAATCTTTTTATTATGTACAAATGCATTGGGAGAAACTAGATCACAAGATTTAGCAGGTCCTATAGACCCAGTGATGGATTGTCGATCCCTATCCCTGAAAACCTAGTTTCACTGAGACTTAACCACCAGGTAATAAATTCTTCTGGCCTCAGAAAACTTAAATAGTCTGAGGCACGGAGGGATTCTGAATTGTATCAGAGTAGGGAGCACCCAGATGGTTCATTCTTGTGTGATATCTGTGTGTTATGTGATGCTTTCTGCCCGTCCATCCTATGTCAGGCTGGGGAAGCCACCTGATAGTTATAGGGGACATTCAGCCTGAATCTGAGTGTGTCTGGAAAAGATTTCCGGGTTTCAAACCAAGCAAGTTGAAACCCCGCGGCAACCTCCTCCCCCTTCCCCCACCCCCCACTTGCATGGGAAGGGGAGACCAGGACTGTGACTCCTAACACATCTGTCTTGTTTTAAGCCTGCACATCTGGAATCCAGCATTGGGACGGGGCTGCTCTCCAGGGCCAGCGGAACAGCTCAGGCCGGCTGCAGTGGGAATCTCAGTGTCAGTACCAACTTCGCCATCTTCAGGACGGAGCCAGAATTACTGCGCTGCTACCTCCAAGGCTGGAGGGTCACTGGATCTCCACGAGGTAAAAATGCCTTCTCGCCCAGTGCGATCACAAGCTCTCCCTGGTGCCTGCTGGGCTCTGCCCCTCAAATCACCTCATGCCCTGAAAATTCATACTACATTCTCACTACTATATTTGGTACAACACCAGGCTTCCAGTGACACAGTCCCTTGCTATGGCCTCAACTCTTTGAATTAGGGTCGGACTTTCCAGAGGGTCCTGGACTTCATTCACAGCTTAGAAAACTGGAAGGGAGCCTCTAGTACAGAGCCTCTATTATTTTTGTATCAGGAACCCCTCGGGCAGAAATAGCACAGACCCCTTCTTAAAATATTGTTTTTAAATGCATAAAATAAAATACTTAGGATTACAAAGACAATAAATTATTGTGAAATCTAGTTATCAAAATACATTTTTTTAAAGTTTCAGGAGTTAAGAACCCCTGTTCTGTTATTTGTCCTTTGCGTTCTTATAGGGGAAGAGGGAAACAGAAGCCTGAGGAGCCCTGCCTGGGAACATTCGCTCAGTAAGCTAGTGTCCTGGGGGCATGTTGCTGGTCCCTTTCATGCAGGCCCCAGAGCTGGAAAGTTCCAAATGATGTGGTCCACTCCCTTCATTTTACGAGTGGGGAAACACAGGCCCAGCGATTTGCCCAAGGCCACATGACTACTTAGGCAGATCTTGGACTCAAATCTCTGTCTCTAGAGAGATTTCCCCATCCAGGGCTTCTTTAACTATGCCCCGTCCCACTTTGCCTTAAAATCTGATTTTTGTAGGCAGTTAGATATTTCAACCTTTCAAGTGGGCCACCAATCCCTAAAGCCTTAGATGGACCTATTCTTTACCTTTTTGTTCTCAAATATGCAATGTAGTCTTGGTCAATTTTATCTTTGCATCATCAGGGTCAGAGAATAGCCTGTAGGTACCAGGCTAAAGTTCTTTCTTGTGAGACATCTAGGAGGACAGACTGGGCTGTCTGGGACCTGGGTAGCCATGTGCAAAAAATGCTATATGAACATTCCGTGTCTGCCACACACACCTTCCCTCTCTTCCCCCCAAGCTGAAGGAAGGTGAGGGGGAATGACAGGGAGAGGAGAAGTTACCTTGTAGTTGCTTCCTGGCCCACAGGGCATGCTAAATTATTCTACTGCAGGCTCAGACCCACTGCTTAATTTCAATAATTTGGAGGATTGTAGATCTAGACTGGGAGGCAATCCCAGGGGTCATCTAGACCAACCCTTTCATTTTACAGATGAGGAGACTGATATTTGGGAGAGGTTAAGTGACTTCTCGACAAGGTCACACAGGTAGCATAGAGCAAAGCCACTGAACTGAAGCCTTCTGACTCCTGAGCCAGCATTTATCCCACCAACAAAATCCCTTATCTAGATAGAAGAAATATGAACTTGTTCACCCTATCCCAGAACATTAGAACTGAGGAGCCTGCATCAAAGCTTAAAACAGGAATAGACAGATAAATTTCACTTCACATGGTGAAGAAGGAACTCGTAGGTGTTGGACAAGTCTGTGGAAAGCAGATCGATAAGGCTGCACTGGACCTGGGAGTTGGGAAGGCCCGAGTTTCAATCCGACCTCGGCGACTTACTAGCTGTGTGACCCTGGACAAGTCACTTAACCTCAGTTTGCCTCAGTTTCCTCATCTGTAAAATGGGGATAATAATAATACCTACCTCCTGGGGTTGTTGAGGGTAAAATTAAATCATATTTGTAAACTGTTTTGCAAACCTTAAAAATGCTGAATAAATACTAGTTATTGTTATTATTAATTATTGTTATAATGGTTACTTGAGTAAACTAGGATGTTTGGGACAAATCTCTGACTCTTTGAAGTTGGTTAGGTCACTAGGTAGTGTAAGTGGATAGAATGTTGGGCTCAGAATTCAGATCCTACCTCAGACCCTCAAGAGCTATGGTCCTGGGCAAACCTGTCTCTATCTCAATTTCCTTATCTGTAAAAGACAGCACCTGCCTCTTAGGGTTTTTGTGAGGTTCAAACGAAGTAATATATGAAATGTGTTTTGCAAACTTTAAAGCATTATATAAATGTCAGTCATTATCATTATTATTATTATTAGGGAGGGTAACTAACTATATTCTTAATCCTTCCATCAGAGACAGAGTGGATGATGAGTCTAGCCTAGGTCATTCTGATGTTCTCTTGTTCCTTTCCATTTCTTTCTTCCATGCTACATGCCATCATAGCTGTGAAGTGCGTCCAGGGCCAGAGTTCCTCACCAGGTCATACATGTTCTACTCAAACCGCCTGTTTAAAGCATACCAGTTCTATTACCAGGACTCTTCCTGCCGGGAACCCTTGTACTCCCTGCTCATCAAAGGCAAGCTCCGCCTTCGCCAGGCATCCTGGATAACACGAGGGGCCACAGAAGCCAACTACCACCTGCACAAGGTCGGCATCGTCTTCCACAGCCAGAGTGCTATTCTGGAGATAGCAGAGCGCATCAATCAGACAGGAGGCAGAGGCTGTAGTAAATTACTCCCCCCTGGGAGGTCCTGGACTCCAGGGACTGTCTATGAACTCCTGAGTGCCAAGGCAGAGAGAGACTGCACTAGGGCCCTCGGCTTTGCCATGCACGAGCTCAGCCTGATCCGAGTGGAAAGGCAGTACAAGCTGCAGCAGATGCCAGGCAATAGGGTGGTGGAGGAGCTATATCTGGGTGACATCCACACGGAATGGTCAGAAAGGCTTCACTACAGACCCACTGGGTATCAACGCCCACTCCAGAGTGCCATGGTAATAATACTAAATTGTCATTACACCACCATGAGGGTCAGCAACCTTTTCAGAGGTCTGCATATATTCAGTCTTATTTAAGATGTCTATCTGCCAATAATCCTCTGGTGAAGACCTCCGCTATTTCCCAGGTGTAGGGTGGAGGTGATTCTGGCTCTAGAAGGCTATTTCAAGGGAGCAGAAGCTCTGGGAAGGGCAGCCAAGCTGAAAAGGCTTTGAGTATGGGATAGGTAAGTGACTAAGCACCAGCCAGTGCAGAGGGGCTCCTCAGAAGGTTGGTCACAAGTGATGGTTTTTCTTTGTGGCTGCAGTACCACATCAAGGCTTGTCTACTAAAAGTGGGGAAAAGTTGTGATCTTGCCTTGGGAGAGGGTACACTCATGGTGATGTGGAGGTGAATCTTTTAAAGTATCCAAGCATACCAATAACCTTTCTTCTTCTCACCCAAATAAATCGTTTGATGGTAATATCCATGTCTAGTTGAGAGCAGAGTTAAGTGAAATGCACTTATGCTGAAGATAAGCTAATAATTTGTGTCTAGAGAAAGCAGGGAGACTTGAAGAATTAAGATGTGACCTCATGTTACCCAACTCCTATTTACAGATAAGGAAACTGAGGTGAGGTCCAAGGAAGTTAAGTGATTTGTACCATGTTCCATTAGTAGTTAATGACAATGCTGGACTAGTACCTTTGGCCTTCTGGTTCTACTAGGCCTGAAATCTCATACTAATTCCACAGTACATGGTATGTTACATTTAAATAATCCCAGAAATTGTATCTGTCTTTATCTATCTATCTCCTCTGTGAGCAGGCAGGAAATTCTTTGATAATAGTAAGAAGCAATATATCTATCAGCACCTAATTATGTGTAGGGCAGACAAGGATTCAGATGGGATAGGAGGGACACTCCTCTCACTAAGGGCTTGGGAATGAAAGGATGGATGGGCATGAACTCCCAGCAATTTATATATACTCTCCCCATTGAAAACAGAAAAAAAAATGCTTATGGTCAACAAAACACCTCTTTTTTCTGTTACTTGAGAATAATTCATTCCTTCTCTTTGGATACGTTGTGTTTTGAGGCAGTCTGAGGCAAATGTTGACCTCGCCTAAGAGATGAGAGAAAGCAAGCATCCATAGGGAGGTTATCATCTTGTCCCATAATGGTATTGGGAGAGGAAATAGCAGTGAATCCAGGGATATGCTGTTATACAGGAAAATGCTGAGAGTACGGGGAGAACAACCATTTCTCTTCTCCCTAAGCAGGGTTCCATCCTCTCCATTTCCTCCCATCAACTCCCCTATGGCCCCACCCCCAACAACTCCCCAATACCAACCAGTTTGACTCCTTTCCAGAAAATTTAAATCTACCACCAATTCATTTTGAGATGTGATTGAGAATGGGATTTGAAGGGTGCCAGATGTGAGTATTAAAAATATTACTCATTAAAAAAAATGTAAAAGAGAGGAAGAAAAAAAAATTAACTCTAGGAATTCTTTACAGAAGGAAGAGGCAGAGAGCTCTAAGTAACACATTGTGTGATTACATTATGCTTTCCTGGGCCACAACGATGCTGGTGAACTAAACCAGATGGTAAACATAAACATTCTGAGAAACTAATTTAAAAGCAATCAGGTACCCAGATCCACTCCTTGGGTACGCTGCTAATTCACCAGCCTGCAGTGGACTAAGAACATCTGAGTATATGATGTCACCTGTCAGGGTTAATCAGAAACTGTCATATGCTGTTTCAGAAATTACTTTATGAAACCCATTTAATCTAGTAAGACTTTGGCTTCAGACTCAATATGTTAATTTTGTCAGATAGGGGCCTTGTTTAAGAACAAGTGGAATTCTAGACAATACTAAAATGAACTTCATTCAGAGTAAGACAGGGTAATTTTCTTTCTCTTAAAAAAAATTAAATGTAAGGAGAAAATGTCATTTCCCTCCCTACCTTGGCCCCCAGTATCCCGTCTGCATTTGCTCTGAAGAAATCTTCTTGCCCCAAATTACCAGCCATTATCAAAGAATTTCCTGCCTGCTTGTGAAGGATTATGTATGTATGTGTGTATATATAATGTGTGTGTGTACTTCTGGGGATTTATATTTAACTTACTATGTACTGTCACTACATATTAGGGTGACCTAAGTTGTAATGTTAGCCACAAATGGCTCAATTACAGACTGTAATCAAGATGTAGCACATGTAACACTACAGCTACCTACAGATGGGGGTGAGTTAATTTCTACTGCAACCATGTCTAACTATTAACTGGCATATTTTAAAGAGCTTTCAAAACCCATGGGTGTAAACCTCCCAAGCTAAATGTATATTTTTTTCTTGTACAAATCTATGAAAAGTTAGATTCATCATGTAACTATATATACAAAAGTCTTAAAAAGAAAGCCAAGACTAAGCCAGCTTTTAATCAGATGATTCCCTCCCATTCCCTAACCCTCTCCCTCAAGCTGGCACCTGGACTTCAATTTTCTGGATACCAAGCTTCCCAGGCAACTCTGGGTGAACGTTTTCAACTTTTTTTTTTTTTTTTTAATGGCAAAGAGAATTTGTACAATGATTTCCTGGTTGGGCCTTCCAAACACTGCTCTTCCCTTCCCAAACCAAATCCCCCCCTTCCTGTTTCCTTCTAGAATTGCAAAGCAGCTAGATAGACCTTCCTGTTCTCTGTCATTCTTTCGACAAGAGACACGTCTACAAGTTATTCACTTATAAAATCCAATTTCTCTGCTCTCCCTTCTGTCTCCATTGACTGAGTTATGTGACGAATACTAGCTATCCCTGCGGCTTTATCCTGCATCATGTTTGGTTTGAAACCTTCATAATTCTTAACAGTTTAAAAGGGGGGAAATGAATTGTAGAATAGGGATTAAAGATCCTGGAGAATTGGCTTATCTCTTACAGTTTGGTTTGGAGGATGCTGGGGGTGGGGTGAGTGCTGTGAGGTAAGTGTTAGGAGAAAAACAAAGGGATGGGGACACTTGGGTTCTAGCCCTACTTCTTTCATAATTCACTTTCCTTCTCTAGTCTTCAGTTTCCTCAGCTGTAAAATAAGGATGTTGGGCTAGATGAGGGATGGGGAACCTGCAGCCTTGACTGATTCAGTCAAAAAGCTGTACCTTAAGGATCTAGAAGGCCACAAGTGGCCTCAAGGTCGAAGGTTCCCCACCCATGGACTAGATTATCTCTGTGATTCCTTCTGATTCTTTCACCCTCTAGTACTTATACTTAGATGGAACTGGGGGTCTTAGGTGCTTGGGTCCTTCCATCGGTGTAGATCACTGCCCTTCCATCCTCCCAAGCCCATGTGACTCTGGTCCGTGTCATTCAAAGAGTCATCCAGGGGTCTTCTTTGATTCTTTTAGTATGTGTGTATGTGTAGCAGTAGAGAAGTTGTTTTTCATTTATGAAAACAGGATTCCAGAAAAGGAGGCTAGAGAACAAAACACAAATATTTTGCAGCTTTGCCAAGGGCCCTAAACCTTAGTATGGTTGGCTTGAGGTATCATCCTTTTCAGGTATATATTGACATTTTAATAGGAGACTCAAAGATTTTAAAAAATCATCCATTTATAACCCCCCAAAATAGATTTCTAGTGAAATTTTTTGTCCAGTGGCAAACCAGGGAAGAGTTTTGCAGGGACGGGAGTGGGAGTGGAGGGAGGGATGGGTAGGCTGTGGCCCACCCTACTCATTCTTCTTGCCTCTCAAGTTGACTACACTTTTATTTCCTCTCTGAAATTCACTGCCTTTATTTTTGCCCTTTGCCAGCATCACTCGCATCCATGCCCAGCTTGTGGAATCATCTACCGTTCGGATGAACACCATCCCCCAATACTACCCCACAAGGCAGTGCTGCCCCTGAGACTCAGTGGTAGGTGGGTCAGCATGAGGTGTGAGGTCCGACCTGCTGTACTCTTCCTCACCAGATTCTTCACTTTCCATGGGAGTAACCGGACATGGGAAGGCTATTATCACCACTACTCTGACCCTGCCTGCCGACAGCCCACATTCACTGTGTATGCCTTTGGGTATTACAACAAGGGCACCCTATCTACCAAGGTCAGAGGTGGCACGGAGCTAACATTCAAAGTCACCCAGGCCCGTGTGACACCAATGGATCAGGTCACTGTGGCGATGCTGAACTTCTCACACCCAGGGAGCTGTGGGGATGCAGGGTCCTGGTCTCTTGGAATTGAGCAGGATGTCACACCAACCAATGGGTGCTTGCCACTAGGCATCAAGCTCCCTCATGTGGAGTTTGAACTCTTTAAGATTGAACAAGACATAAAAGGCCAAAGCCTGCTGTTTATTGGAGAGAGGCCCACAGATGGCTCAAACCCAGATATCCCAGAGAAGCGTCCCACTTCCTATCAGGACCCTCTGGTCCAATGTGCTGGAGCATCCGGTGGCTTTTCAAGACAACTTCATCACAGTCATCAGCCAGAAAAATATAGGAGTAGCAGGAACAGATCATCAAAAGTATACTCTATGGGAAGCCTACTTCTGATCATAGCCCTGTCATTTTTAAGGTGGGACTTAAATTGATCAAATTGTTGGCTCCCAAAGTAGGAGGGAATTCCCTCCAGAATTTGAGACATCCCTCCAGGCACATTTCCAAGATCAGCACCTTCTTTTCTAATCCCTGAGACTCTGTATATGCTTAGACATGGACAGAGGGAGGGTAGTATTCTTGAGACTAGACTGTGGCATGCAAATATCCACCTCCAAGTTACTGAGTAATGCTGATTCAACTCAGCAGTTCATACTAAAGCTGATGACATGAATTTTTATTCATGCTGCCTTGAGCTTTCAGTGGCCTGTATTCAGAGGCAACCTCAGCCTCCCAAAGTGCTAACTGCTGGAATTTCTGTGCTTCTCCAGATCAGAATTTTCAGCCTAGAAATCCAGCCTTCCAGGACCTGTTTATGAGGTAGGGTTCTATCTAAAGAGTTCTTCCTTTGGTCTCATCCAAAACTAAGGGACTCAAAGATGTCTGAGAAGCAGGTTAACCCCTACACCACCACTTCCAGATCACACAGAAGCAAGTTTACTGTTAGCTCTTGTTTGAATTTCCTTTGGCATTTTTAGCCACTGGATAGTCAAAGAATTCATCTGGATTTACAGCATATATAGTTTTTCTTTCTTCATCAGAAAATTCCCAATTCTATAAATACTAATAAGAGAGAATATGTCACGGATATTTTATGGGTGGGTGGCTTTTGATCCATTTTATTATTCTTTAGATCTATTTTACAAATAGGTAAGCGCAAATCTAGAAAATGCATTTTGTTCTTTTATTCTTTAGTTATTTATAGCCAGTACCCCAGATGAATAAGGGCTATTTTGGGACTTCTTGACCTTTACTGTGTGTCATGGAATCCTTCTCAGAAAGATGTTTTTAAGTGCATAACACAAAATGCATAGAATTAAAAAGGAAACCAATTACATTAAAATTATTAAATATTTTTAAAAGCCCATAGACTCCAGGCCAATGACCCTTGGATTATATGATCCTTAAGGTTGTTTTTTATCTTTGTCTCCACAACATCTTGCACATCGTACGGACTTAATCTTTGAATCCAATTGTTAAGGTTCCGTTTAAGGCCTATAACCTCTCAGTCAACAACCTGAAGTGTGAATTTACTTATGTGGTACAGTTAACAGTGGACTATAATTGGGGATGGGGGGTGGAAATAGTACTATAGTATCATTTTCATACTGCTAAAAATTCCTCCGGTATGGTGAACTCAGAGGTCTTGAGAAACATTTTAATGATCTCCTCCTTTCTTACTCCATCCCACTTGCATCACTCACATTATATATTTTAAGATTCAAATCCAGGTCTTACAAGTGACTTTGTGAACTTGGACAACGAAATCCCTTTCCTTTGCTGGTCTGGTTTCCTCATCTGTAAAATGAGAGGGTTTTTAAATGATTTCTAAAGTCCTTTCCAGCTCTGGATGATATGACAGACCTATTACCTATAAAACAAGTGCTTTAGAATTCATCATCCCAGCCCACTTATTTTGTTCAACTGGCATCTGCTTGAGAAAGCCCCATCTGACTTCTCTAAGCATTCTTGTTTTTAAGAAAAGTTAATCTTTGCAAGTCTCAAACTAAAAAGGGCTTTCAGAAGGCATATTTACAGAGCTACAGTTACAAGATTATTTATGGTTTTAAACCAAATGTATAAAGTTGTGGGGCTTTGGAGGGGGGTAGAGGTTTCAGGGGATGCCATTTCCACTAACCAGTTCACCTATGTGTGGTGCAAATGAATCACATTTGCACATTAATCACATTACAATTTTTAATCACATTAAAATTTAAACTTAAAAATCTTTTTCATAAACAAACATACCAACTGAATGGTGTTCCCTGTGGTTATTACAGATTGACAAGTGTAAGGGCTTGTGTTCTAACTTCGAGTACCTATGGTAGCTAAGATTTCTTCATATATACATCCTCTTGCTGCACACTGGACCCAGAAGTATTTGGGAAGAAGCTTAAAACAGAACACATAACTACATTAAATTACAAAGTGCACATTAAAGGGAATATTCATCCCCTTACAAGTAGACCTCAGTGTTTCTCCATTTCTTTACTCAGAACTTAAGGATTCTGATTTCAGGGCCAATATATCAAATGTTTTTCTTTGCCTGATCAGTTATTATCACTAGAAAGGGAAAAAATATACTGTTTTTCTTTTGGTCAATGGAAATTATCATTCCAGGCTCAGGCTTTTACATTCTTTTGGCAACATTTCTAGAGTTGAAGTTGAGTGTATAGGTGTGAATGTTCTATGAAAAAATGATTATTGTGTCCCATTTGCTACCTGTAGGGCTTCAGTTTGTTGAAGATATCAGATGGGATATCAAAGCTGGGGCTGTCCTTGACCTACCCTGCAAACTCCTGTAGCAAACTTTGGCTCATGACGCACCCCACAAATCTGCATGAGACCCTTGAAACATCCTTGGGTGCTGGTAGAGAGAATTAAAGAGCACTAGATTCTTAAAATATGATAGTGCATTAGTATGTTTTGTCCTATTTACAAAAGATTTGATGTTGGTATAACTACATATCATACGCTCCTACTATGTTAGAACTTTTAGAATTAAAAAAAAGTACAGCTATTCAAGTCCCATTGAAATAGATACTAATTATCCAAATTATTATTATTATTTTGAGACTGTCTCTCTCTACCTTGCCCAGGCAGGAAATGCAACAGCTACCATAGGACTGATTCCAATATGACTTGCCACGGAAGCTTTAACTTGCTCTACTTTTCCAACCTGGGCCAGTTTGTTCCTCCTTAGGCAGCCTGGTAGTTCTCCACTCCTGGGAGCCCACCATATTTGTGTCAGACTTACTGTTGACATCTGATTGGCGTTAGCCCTACCGTAGCTCGGAGATCCCCAACTCAAGAAATCCACCAGCCTTAGCCTTCCTAGCAGCAAGGACCACAGGTATGGGCCATTATGCCTGTCTGTTTTCCTGGTTTTTCTAAGGATGTGTTTAATCTCACATTGGTGCTGCTGGAGACAAGTGTCCAACAGTGCAATGCATACTTGTTGATTAACTGGATCACCAACTTCTGGTAATGTAGATATTTACGGAATGGGAAGGGTTGAATGGGGGAGGGGGAATGAGGTCGTAGCTGTCTGAAGAACACTGAAGGGAAGTAAAGTATACCTTAGGGCTAGATGAGGCTCTAGGAGGGGAAATGAGGTAGGTACTTCTGAGTGAAATAAAAAGTATGGGCATTTTGTCTCATTTTTTAGTGCATCACAGTAATCTTTAATGACCTCAAGTGGCCATGAGATCTAACAGTCTGACACATGCAAAGAGGGCCCAAAAAGAGCCCCATACAACTGCAAGGCTGGAGGAAATAATGCTGGCCTTCCATTATTCATACACTACCTCTCAGGTTGCTTAGCTTCTAAGTCAGGCTAAGCTGGGAGCCCAAGCCCGAGAGCTCTGAATTCACACCCAGAGAAGCACAACTATGTAGTTTGAACATCATATTGGGTGGCTGTGGAGTGACTGGCATACTCTAAGTAAGGAGAGCTAGAGGATGCTTACTTTCCAGCAGTCGAACTATCCAAAGCAGGGAGTGCTGCAAGTTAGAGACAGCTGCCATCTATGAATAGCAGGTTACAGAGTCTGGCAAAACTTTTTCTTACACTTGACATATTGCTGCCTCCAGTTTTAATATAGCTTCCTATATGGGTAGGGATAGGGATAGGGAAACCACCCTGTCAACTTATTTACCTAAAATTTTTCGTCTTTGGTTTCAGGGTCTCAGTTTCCTTATCTGTTAAATGAGGGTGACGTGGGTGATCCCTGAAGGGTCCTTCCAAGTATGACATCATATGGCTCTTTGCCCAGATGACTAAGAGATTAGGAGATCGACCTGAAAGGATTTAATGATCTATTTGGAAAGGAATGGCTATAAAACTATTAAGACTTCTAATGGTGAGGCTTTTTTCCGGTGATATTTTTATCTTTGGGGCTGCCAACAGTCTACCCTCCTCGCTATGACACTGATATTCCTTCTCCCTCCATTAAATACTCCTTTGCCCTCATGCTTATGATTTTAAGGCAAGTTAGAGTTATCTACTCAATAAAACAGGACGGAAATAGATCAGAAAAAGGAACCTACTCTTAGGCTTCAGATTATGAAGACTTGTGATCTGGGATGACAGTTTCTGCATGATGAATCCATTTCCCCTAAAAGCAGAATCATAAATGCTGTTGTCCAGAACTCTTAAGACTTGTAGGTCCTTTTTCGTTTTGTCAGGAGGCTGGAAGAAGGGTTGGTGGGCCTTTCTGGAGACTCATTGTTAGGAGAGGGGCTTTTATTAAAAAAAAAAAAACTCCCAAGGGTTAAAGCAAAAAAAGATGACAGCATGACAAAATCTCACATTTCCGGAGTTATGCTCTGGAAGCAAGGAACTAAGGGTTTCCACATCCATTACCCCCATGTACACTCCCTGAAGATTTCTGTAATTTAAAATTGCAAATATTCTAAGGCTTCAAGCCAGCAGCAGAGTCAGCATCGTGACAAAATGGATTTTCTGGGCTCAATCTCAGATTTCAACCAACTCTTGCAAACCTTTTAAAAATGGAAGGTCTTGAGGGCAGAGAATGGTTGCCCAAGTGTGCACATGGGCATTTAATGTTTGTGGCACGAGCAAGAAACATAGCCAGGCAGAAGTAGCTTGATGGCAGTCCTACACCTCCCACTCCTGTCCCCTAAGCATAGAGGGCATTTTATTTCCACACATTTTTCTATTCCTCCCTTTCTGGAAGTATTTTTTAAGAGATCAAACATGACTAAGAAAACAGGCACTAGGTAAAAGAAAAGCTCTCTTTTCCTCAGCATGAGTTAGGGACTAAGTGCATCTTAACTTAGGTTTATGCAGTTCTGAGAGTATCACTAGATGTAGCATCAAGTTGTCTAATGTGCATAGCTATTAACACTGGCTCAATGAATTCAAACTTTTTTTCCTTTTTTCTTGTTTTTACTCTATAGAATAGACACTAGCCTAGCGTTTCCCATCCCACCCTCCTCCAGTTTACCTCTATCTTTCCAATAAATATGCTTTACTGTGGCTGCTTTTCCTCTATGAATAATACAAAAAACCCAGAAGATGCTGCGTCTTGAACCAATTTACACTCATTTCTAAAATACACTCTTGGGATAATGATTATTCATTTCATCAGCAACAATTTGCTGTATAAATCTTTATTCCCATTGATTTGCTAATCTCTTTCATAAAAATCACTGCTCTTACAAGGTGCCAGCATGAGATGTGGAATTACAGATAAAGATCCTCCACTTTTGATGCCTGGAAATGATTTATTTTCAAGAGAATATTTTTTCCAGTGGGAAGAACACTAGACAGAGTCAAAAGAGAGGAGCTTGAATCCTAGCCCTGCCCTAACTTGCTGTGTGATCTGGGGTGAGCCATTCCAATTCTCTGGGCATCAGCTTCTTCCTCTGAGAAATGAAGGGGCTGGACTAGAGTCAGTTTGAGGCTTCTTTCCACTCTCATTCTGTGATTCCAATTCAAAACAACATCACACATCAGATGCAGAAGAAGAAATGGAATCTTGTGGCTTAATCCTCCTTAAATTACCCATTCAAAATGAAATGTACAATGAAACTTCCATTAAATATGTCCAGAGCACAGAATTTATTAAACATAACACTAAGCCAAATAATACAAAAGCAGACACTTTGGCCTGGCATGTGCTGCCTGACTGATACAGATCATGTGAATACATGATGCAAAGAACTTGTTTAAATTATAGAAGCAGTAGTCAGCCTTCTCCTCAGGAGTGTATAATTACTATATAACTATATAAACTTATTACATGTCAGAAAACAAAAATACACAATGGGAAGTGTTCTCCCTGCATCAGCTTTTAAAATTAATTATGCCAAAACAGAAAATATAACTTTAATACACAGGAAAAATGGAATGAAGTTTTTTTTTGTTTTTTTTTTTACTACATCTGTTTAATAAAGGTACAGATAGAATCTCACTACTAGAAATTAGAATCAAATACACATTAAGAACTGTAGGAATTATCAAGAGGAGGAAGTGTGGAAAGCACGCCAGAGACTAATCTGAATTTTAGAAAATCTCTTCAGTCACTTAAAAAGGGGGAAGAGCATTTCAACAGATCCTTTTGGGTTTCTGGTAGGATGTTTCAAGCAGTAACATCAGATCCTAGATGAAGGGCTGGGAAGAATCTCAGAGGTGATTTAGTCCCACTCCCTGTTTATAGGTGAGCCAACTGAGGGCCAGAGAGGTTAAGTAAGGGACTTGTTCAAGGTCACATAGTAACAGAGTTGGGATTTGAATCCAAGTCTTCTGATTCCCAATCCAATCACTCTTTCCACTGCACCACACTGCCTCTCATTTATGGATAAGAGTTCCTATAACATATAAAGGCAAAATGCCAGCAACAGGAATGAGAACATGTATTCTCTCTTCTAGTATCTGTACATGAACACTGCAAATACACACTTGAGGCTCATTAAGACTTATTTATGAAAAGTCTGATAGTGCTTTGGAAAGAAGCAGCCCCTGTACTAATGGTCTCAGTATTATTGGCAAGCAAATTCTGACTGGGATCAGTCAAACAACACACTCCCTCCCCCCTGCCCCATGATAGGGGCAGAGTAGGGTGGAGATGTTGAATTCCAGAGGAGTAACAGCTGAATTTAATTTACTTCCAAAAACAACGCCCTAAAAATGCAGGCAGTTAAACAACAACAAAAGAAACTAGGGTTGGTATACGAAACATGCACAGCAATTTATCACTTTATTAAGTAACAAGCCATATTAATTATGAATAAGTAATAGTTATATCTCTCTCTGCCTTGCCTATCCGTACAGATGATAGTTGAAAGGAAACACCATGGAAATTTTGTTTCCTTTCGGTGAGAAACAGCATGCTCCGAGTTTTCTCCAAGACCCATGCTTTTGGCCTAGAAGGAGATCAACATAGGTGTTGGCCTGCTCCCTAGTCAGAATGCTTGTCAATAACCAAAGCAGGGTTTGAGCTAATGATAACATCAGTCCAACACCAACATCCATTAGGCAATGATTAAATATATATCAACCCTTTGGTATAATAAAGCAACTGCAGTAAGACATTGTCACAGTATCACTGTTTCCTGGTTTTAAAAAATGGCAGCACTTGTCTAGCAGCAACAGATTATTATTCTGGGTGCCATTTTATTCCACCATCACGTTTTAATCAGGGCATTGTCTACCATGAAAACATTCCAGGGATTATAATTGCAAACATTTATGGCAGGTTAGACAATAGCTATATATTTTTGTTTTCCCAAAGTGCCTAAATATAGAAGTAATGCAAACATTTTCTAATAAATTGGTTTTACTAAAAAAAAAAAGTCCAAATTAATTAAACTGCTCATATGTGAACCTGATTCTATAATGAACTATTATAATAAATCAAGAATTAAAATAATATCCCCGTAATGAGAGTAAACTAAACCCAAAACATAAGTTCTACAGATTTGTCTTCAAAATCCATAAAAGAAACAAAGTTGAAAAAGCTACTATCATCTGAAAAAATGTAGACAGTTCTATATTTTTTTCTAATATTACTGAGAGCGGAAACACATGGGTAAGGTGTTAATGGGTGGACATTTAAAAAATGTAATGGGGGGCAGCTAGGTGGCACAGTGGATAGAGCACTGGCCCTTAAGTCAGGAGTATCTGAGTTCAAATCCGGCCTCAGACCAAACACTTGACACTTACTAGCTGTGTGACCCTGGGCAAGTCACTTAACCCAAATTGCCTAAAAAAAAAATAAAAAATGTAATGCTAGATCTGTTTCTCATAGATACCCAATCGACCTCCTTAGTTGATATCTGCCTCCCCCCACCCGCATTTTCCCACTATCAAGCTCACCATATATCTAGCTCCATCACTGTCTCTCCTAGAAATGCAGTGTCAATTTGGGGAGAGGTATAAAACACCCATAATCATAGCTGCATTTTGACACAAAATCCGAGGCTTCTGTGCTGCCACTTTGGTAAGTGATGCTAACAGCAAAAGGTCTAAAAATATGCATTTTCATGAATGGCTATAACTTCACATTCAAGTTAGAGTGTGTGTGTGAGTGCTAGCCTATCTACAAGGCAGCTTAAGTCACTGTACTGAGCCAAATTGGTAATTTTCTTCATAAAAGACTTCCAAATTCAATCCCAAGGAGTCCTGAAGGCTTTCAGATACAGAGAAAGTTTAGTTTAGACAGCATAATTCTATCATTCTACTTCTGACGAGGAAGGCTTTTGAATTGTATTTCTGACTCTATTTCATTTATATGAAAAATAACCAAATCTAAGATGAAGAGAAACAACTGATCAATATAAAAGCCCGCACTGATGCTCATGCCCTTATAACTCTGTACATCTGTCCCAGAAACAGAAAAGTATGAAGTACAAGCATCTCTAACACTGCATACAAAGGAAATTTAGACAAAGTCCTACTCCTAATAGCTACTAAACAATAATACCCTACTTTATTCACAGGTTCACAACCCCTGGATTTTTCAACTTTGTTTCTTTTATGGATTTTGAAGACAAATTTGTAGAACTTACATTTCAGGTTTAATTTAATTATAGGAATATTATTTTAATTCTTAGTAAATAATAAAGTAGGGGTTCTTTTTAAAGAAAAATAAAAGGCCTTCCCCCTCCTTCCAAATCTAATCAGGCTCATATGAACTCTGAGGGAAACAAAAATCAGGTATTCGGAGAATATGCTTTTAAAATCTGAAAAGTAATTGCAGATCTTATCCGATTCAGGTGGAAAGAACAAAGACTCTCTCAATACAGCTCCATTCCTGGTAATCTTAGGAAACAAAGTCTTTACAACAGTTATCATAACTGCAAGGTTCTGTCATTCAAAATCTTTTCCATTATTCTTTCTTTAGCCCTGAGAGGCTGATCAACATCCTGGCCTGAGTGAGAGACATAGGGCAGTGCTATGTAGTGGAAAAACCACTAGGTTTGGAGTCTGAGGAGGTGGATAGGAAAATTCTGGCTTCACTGCTACTGTACATATATCCTTAGGCAAGTTCCTTACCCTCACTGGGAGACTCATGTTTCCTCATTTTGTAAAGTGAGGAAACAGAATAGATGATCCAGGTTTAAATTTCATATTTTCAGTACACAAAATCTCAGCAGCTAGATACCCACCAAGAGTTTTCTGTCTCCAGCATGTGCAAGCGATAGCTTCCTTTCACTGGGCCGTAAGATCAAGTATTAGGGAAAGGGCTCAAATTTTCCTTGCAGGGCACACACCTATTTTTACTTTTTAAACCAAGCAATTCACAAACAAGATTTTAAAAACAAAGCAAGAACAACAATTATGTAGGCCAACTTTCAGAAGAGACCCTGGAATTAAGAGATAATTTAATAAACATTAATTCAATAGGTAAATGATAATTAAATGATTAAATGTTATGGTAGACATTTATCCCACACTGAATGGACAAATGGGAGGGTTTCTATGTGCCCAAAACTAGTCACCATTTTGAAAAATGTCAAACTATTGAAAATGGTACATATGTTACAATGCAGGGTGTAGTGTAGTGGACAGAATTATTGCATTAGAAATCAAGCAGATATCAGTTAAATCTTTCCTGTGACAGTTTGTTGATTGAAGTTAGTGACGTGTTACAATCTAGGTTCCCACAGGCTAGGTGTTCCTTAACATATTGCCAAATGTTTACAATTTATCCTTGTGCCACAGCTTGTTCCCAAGTTCACTTGAAAGTGAATTAGCTTTGAGTGACCACTGCATTCAGGTGGGTGCCATTAACAGCCAACACTTTTGCTCTGCTGCCTTTGGCCTTTAGAGGGCAATTCTGTTCTTGCTATTTATTCGAAAACATTTTGGTTTTCATGGATTGCTGGAGGTTTTTCATTCCCCTCCCCTTCTTTTCTGTAGGTATGAGCCTCTCTCTGAAGGTATCAACTGTCAACCAGTAAAATCTACTGTGATGTTTATCAGTACTCATTACTGTCTATGCAAGCAATTTCATAGATCAGGGAGAAAAAAAAAACATGCAGGTCAGAAAGAATCATTAAAGGTGACTTTGGCCTAACACTTCAATTTTAAAAATATTTACTAGGAATCTACCATATGTGAAGTACAGGGGGATATAAATGATGATGGGTTGCTTAAAAAAAAAAACAACAAAAAAAACCACTGCATTTAGGATGCAAATCTTATGTGGGAATACACAGCCACTATAATTCCCATGGCTGAGGTTCCAAGGGAGCTTAAATTCTCAATTTAAAAATATGCTTGATAAAATTTTATGAAACCTGATGACTGCTTATGGTTTCCTGCATGCTCTTTATTGAGATGGCCTTCACTGGGGGCTGGATTTAGAGGGCAAGGGCAGAGACCTGAGTAGTGGTTTGTAATTTAAGAGCAGAAGATAATCCTATCCCTCCCATCTCTTACCTCCTCATTTCTAAATCATCACACTCACTGGGGGTTATCCTGGCTCACTGGTCCTTCTCTTCCACTCCTAGCTTTATTTTAATGTCTTCACTTCTCCCTTCACTGTTTGGAACTAGCCCTTGTCAAAATCACCTCTCTCCTTTCCCACACCCATAAGGGCTGATAAGATACCACAAACACTGATGCTCGTGGATGCTTATTATGCCTTTCTCTGGCATGGTCTTTGGCTGCCCTAAGGCCCTGAATTTTATACTCTGTATGATAATAAATGATAGAAAACCAACTTCTCCCTCAACTCACAAATACAATCACAGAATAGAACCCTAGCCAACAAATAAGAGAAAAGTGTTCATAGGCTGACAGGAGAAGGAATTGACATTTTTGTATTTAAATTTTAATTAAAACACAGTCTGCTACAAAATGGGGGCAAATTCTCCATAGATAGGTTGGAATTTTAGAAACTCTGGAACTCAGTGACTTTTACCACCTATTCCCCCCAAATAAAACCTCATTCACCATCTTCCTTATAAGTTTATTGGGATAGTACTGCCTTTCTTAAAGTTTAGGCAGAAAAAAGGGGGTATGACAAAGGGCCAAGAGAATCTTAAAATCCCAACTCAAGAAATATATTCTTGTCTTAGTTGTATGAGGCCCTACCTAGAAGTTGTGAAAACACATACACACACACACACACACACAAATTTTAACAACTATTATGGATATGTTTTACTTTGTTTAATCCAATTCACAGATGCTTTGGGCATTCACATCATTACAGGGTGTCCCAAAAGTTTTAGTGAAGTTTTAAGGTATTTCAACTTGAAACTTCATTAATCTATTTAAACCTAAAACTTCACTAAGGCTTTGAGACACCCTGTATTTTAGTACTTGATTCTTCCTTCAATAGCCAACAGCTGAAGGCCAGATTAAACAAAGAGACCTGTAGGTTGACACGTTCAAGTTTACAGCTCTGTTCACCACAGGGGCTCTTGGTGCACAATGAGGGAGCTTATGGGGACCCTAGTTTGGAGTGGCTTGCTGAACTGGTACCCTGCCTTCAAGGAAGATCCTGTTCTGGGAAGCACCTAAAATACTTGGGTCATTTAAGTTTCTTAGTTGAACGAGTCCATCTTTACTCTTCTCATCTTCTTTCCTAACAGCTAAATTCACACACAGTCCAGTCCATGATCAGTTAACAGAGCCTAATTTCACTTCTTAGTTATTTCAGCTGTTTCACTTAAGATCTAAGGTTTCCTTCTCTGGAAATACAGTAATTGAAAAAATTCTAGATCTGAATAGGGGCAACAGCCCTTAAAGATTCCCATCTTTAACAAGCAATTGGCCACTTAAAATTTTAGCAGTTTCATACGTAGGCCTTTCAGTCAAGACCAAAAGGATCTAAAAAGACATTGCTAAATTAGAAGCATTATGAAACACAAACAGATAGTGCCTGTCATTTTTAATTAGCTTTTCTCTTGCATATATGTGACAAAATAACAAAAGAAATCTTCATTTTGGGGCTTTATTTAATTTTTTTTTCTTTTAAAGATGCTACATAGTTCAACAGGATTGGTCATTTACGGCATAGAACTAATTTACAGTCAACTCTCAATTATCTGCTTTGTGGGGGAAGGTTTCCCCTGATTACCAGACCCTCATTTGGGGTGGGTCTTCTCTCTCCTGCTTCCCAGTTGGCTCCAGGACTATCTCCCCTAGCTACTTCTAGAATACTGTCCCCTCCATACTACTGGGATAACTTTCCATGCTGCTACTCCAATTACGGGCCAAACTGGGGGTGGGGGGGGGGAGAGAGAGTGAGGGACTGAAGCCAAGCACAGTGAGGAAAGGTGAAATAGGATAAATTCAAGAGTGACATTAAAATGACATTTTTTTAAAGGTTATCTGCACTATGGCTACCCCCCTCCATCAGCAGGGTAATCAAGAGTTGACTATTATTACTACTGGTATAATTTCCCTCCCTTCCCCAAGATAGATGTTATTTATTTACACAGAAAAACATTTCCTGACCGTTGTTTTCCAATGTTCAAATAAATCAAGAGTCCATTTATGTAGTGGCCCCCCCCCCCCAAAAAACAGTAGGAGACAGAAGGATCCCACAGCTCTCTCCAGCAGCAATGACAGGTCAACCCACCAGCCTTAGAGCAGTGATTTCTATGCCATAGCATTAGTCATAACCTTGTAACAATAAGGAAACATGAGATGAAATACATTAAATAAGTTAAATAGGCATTAAACATCTCTGAGTAACAGTTTAATTCAACTAAATGAACCAACAGCAGTTTAGCTTGGTCCCTTTAAGAGAACAAGGCAACGACCTTTCTCCTAAAATGTTGTGTACCATTAATTGATATATGCCTCATATTGGTGACTAGCACATTCAAGGCTGTCACTTAATTCTTTTCAGCTTCTGACTCGATTCACTTAAGTTCCCAAAAAATAATTGGTAACTTGCACAGAACTGAAGACATGGACAAACTCTTAAGTTTATGAGCAGTATGTATGGTGGATTAATACATTTTACAGAGATTCCTGCCCCTTCCTGCTTAGCTCTGGTTCCCACTATCAGAAGGGGGGAGCTCTAGCAGTTAAGGAACCAGTTTCTCATTTTAAAAGAGGTAATCCAGCAACATGTACCAAGGTCTAAAAATGTTTAAAATTGCATTTACAACTTATCATCTGGGTATTAACTATGATTTTCCTTTTCATTTAGTAAAGATCATTCTTTTTGCATTTGGTTTTTGCCCCGATTACTCACTGTACATTTCAAACTTTCTAGATTATGTTATGTTCTATTTGTGCAGGGGGAGGGAGGGGTAATTTAAAGGCAAGACCTGTGAGATGTCATACATTAATTTCTTTGTTATGAATAAGTTTAAATCCCATGATATGGCAGATCCATCAATCCGATTTACCAGCCTTTGCATGCTGCCTCTATAAGGCGATTTTCCCTATAATTACACCAACGATGAAGAACAAAACGACCAGAGCCAGAAGTCGGGTACTAAGCCCGTCTTCCTTCACAACGGTGGCTGAGGTGGAAGCCGGGCTGTTACTCTGCAGTGTCTTCCTCATCCGTAGCCCATCTTCTTCCTGTCCAAACAAATCCACATTTACCAAAAAAACCCAATGTGCTAGAAATAAGAGTTGGTTGTTTCTGCTGACTATATGGTTATGGATTGACTGGCTTCACCTCCCAATAACAGATTTACCACTCACTATCCCTGCGACAGGACACAGCCAATCATGACAAAGAACATTACGTCAGTATTAATGCTACAACTATTTGTGGGATGATAGAGTTAAGTGCTGGAAGGAACCTTAGCTAACATCTGGTCCAGGGTGCATTGCAGATGTTAAGGCCCATGAGTTAAGAATTTTTTTTTTACATTTTTAAATAAAGTTTTATTGTATTAAATAAAATCTATAAACTATTCTTAGCTCTGTGCCAGCTAAGCCATAGCTGGCTGACCCTTGATCTAGGCCAGCTTCCTCACCGAAAAGAGGTAGGAAACTGAGGCCACGAAAAGTTATACAATCACACAGCTAGTGGAGCAGTTACAAAGAGAAGCCAGGTCTTCTGACTCCCAAAGTTAATGCTTCATTATGCCACAGTGTGACAGAGTGGGAAAAGCACTGGCTTTGAATTCAGAGGGCTTGGATTCAAATCCCACTTCTGTCTCTTATTCCATGTGTGACCTTGGGCAAGTAACTTCATCTCTATCTCATCTGTAAAATGAAGAAGTTGGTTTCTAAGATTCCAATTAGCTCTAAATCTATGATCCTATAACACAGAAATATATTGTCAGTCATGATGCCTGGTTTACTTCTCCATACATAATTCATATTTCCAACCTTTTCTCTGGGCCTCAATTTCTGCCTTGGTAGAATGGAAGGAGTGACTAGATACCTTTAATACCCTTTTAGCTCTAATAGCCTCTGTTTCAATGATAACCTGCTAGCTCTGAAGGCAGAAGTACAATAAGAAACCTGGAGGTTAGAAGCCCTGGAAATTTTCTAATACAGAAATAGCTGAAAGCAACAATACTTGTTGATTCACAAAGAGGTGAATTAAATGAAAAAAAAAAAAGTTGCATTTTTTAATATAACCTCAAATATGATTTTTATCTCAAACTCCTAAACTGCTCTCCACCCCCATACACACATGCAGACACACTATTCCCTGTGAGAGGAGATATAAGAAATCCAACAGTGCAAGAATTAAGTGGGAGGAAAAATCTCCCTTCACTCTTCAATGACTCCCTATCACCTATTGGCTAATCAGACTGCAGCACAATTAAATCACTGTTATGTCGTTAACTTCAAAATCCAGCATGATAAAGAATACATTTTATTTACTTTGTGTAGAGGCTATTTCTACTTGTCACTCAAAAAGTAGAAAAATCCATTTCTGAGGAGGAATACACTAAAAGAAAAGGGAGGTATGTGTAATATATATATATATATATATATATGTATGTGTGTATACACACACACACACACACACATATATCTCCTTTTTTTTTTTAATTTTGGGAGGGGAGGCAAAACTAAAAAATATCCCACAAACCCTTAAGCTTCACATTCAAAATATCCTTTTCTAATAAGTTATTTGTGCTTATAAATTACAACTGCTGCAGAGAAGGAAGCTGATGACAGATGACATTTTCTCAGGAGTCAATGTGCCTAAATCTAAGCAATGTGAATGAATGAGAAGGAAAGTTTAATCCCAATGGATTCCCCAAGCAGCTCTGGGATGGACAGAACTGTACTACATCCAGCAGAAAGGGGTAGGAGTTGAAGAGTCTAATATTGTTCCTGTGCCTGTGTGCAGAGAGAAGCAAAGAAAAGAGATCTGTGCATTCACAGAACTTACAGTTATCTCTGAGGAATAATATACACATAAACATCAATAATTTAAAAGAATAATACGTGTTGTATAGCTGTAAAAACAAAGTTCTATGTGAGTGGAGGTCACTACTAAGTTTGGGAGGAAATATCAGGGATGGCTTCCTGTAGGAAGCAGAATTGAAATTGTTTTAAAGGATGGGTATGAATTGAGTTGGGGAGAAGAATGGAGTGAGCTGCAGTATTGTAGGCATAAGGGCTGTGTAAGCAAAGATAAAGGTGAGAAAACTGTGCAATGTAAAGGGGATGGTAGTTATAGTCTGGCTGAGGCACAAAGTACAAGAAAGGGAATATAATATCAATTGACAGCTGACATTTATACTATACTTTCAGATTTTCAAAGCATATCAAATACATCATCTCAAGCCTCACAACAACCCTGTGAGGCAGGTACCACAGATGTTATTATTCCCATTCTACAGATAAGGAAATGGAAGCTTAGGAAAGGGAAGTGACATGCTTATGGTCACATAGCTAGTAAACATTGGAAGTGAGATTCCAAGCCAGGTTTTCTTGATTGTAATTCTTAAAACTCTACCTATTGCAACATATTAAGAATAGGCTAGAAAAGTAGGATGGTGCGAGATTATGGAGGAACTTGCATGCTAGGCTAAGGAGTTTCAAATTGACTTGGTAGGTAATAGGGACCCCATATAAAAGTATTTGAGTAGAGGGGTGACATGACCAGCTATATGCATAAGAAAGATTGATCTGGCAATGGTATGAAGAATGAATGAGGGACAGAGGAGATGGGAAGGAGAGGAGGAGAGAGACAGGGAAGAGGGAGGGAGAGGAGGAAAGAGAAAGGGAGGAGAGAGAGGCAGGAGGAAGAGGGAAGGAGGCGAGAGGCAGAGACAGACAGAGAGAGAATGTGAATGAATGGAGATTAGAATTGCAGCATAGTTCAGGGACAGTATTAAAGAAAACAAGTTAGAGTGGGATTTGTTATAATAGAAAGGGAGGGACATGTGAGGTACTTTGGCACAAAAAAAAAGTTTTGTTTTAGACATGCTGAGTTTGATGTATTGGTGGGACATTTAGGTAGACAGGTCTTCTGGGCAATTGGATATATGGGGCTGAAATAAATCTGAGTCAATAATCTGTGGTGATACACTTGTGGAAACCATGTAGGAGTAGATAAGTTTACCAAGGAACAGAATTTAAAGAGACAAGAGAAGGGAGAAATGGGCAGAAATTTGGAAATACATACTCTAAGAGGTTAGGAAAAGAAACTAATAGAGAAGTTAGAAAAAGAATTGTTGAAGAAGTAGGAGAAACAAAATGTAAAATACCTCTGAAAGAGAATTCATATTTGTAGAGTGCTTTAAAGTTTGCAAAATGCCACACACACACACACCCCAACTCACTTGAGCCTCATGAAAACTCTGTGAACAAAGTAAAAGCATACTTGTCCTCACTAGACAACTGAGGAAACAGCTGTTCAGAGGGCTTAAATGTCACCCAGATAGTAAACTGTCCAAGACATAATTTGAAATCATGTTTTTTGACTCCAAAGCTAACACTATGCTATGCTACCTTCTCAAGAAAGGAAAGAGCAAAGCAAGAAAGAGTATTAAGAAACAACGGACGGTCAATAGTGTCAAAGCTACAAATAAGATCAGGAGGATGATGGGGAAAAATGTCAATGGAGTTAAAGACTTGGAAACCATTGAGAAAAGGTTCAGTAGAGTGGTGGGCTAGAAGCCAGATTGCAAAGAGCTAATGACAGAGTGGATGGCACAGACATGGAAGCATAGATAGGCAACCTTTTCCAAGAAGTTTAGGTCTTGGGGGAAGGTAGTGATAGAATAGGACAGGATAGAAGGGTAAAGGGAAGCTTTTGTTAGGACTGGGGAGACCTGACCATTTTTATAGGAAGATGGGAAGGGTTCAGTACAAAGGGAGAAACTGAAGATGCATGAGATAAAGAGGATAACAGCTTGACCAAGAACCTAAGGGATGTGGAATCTAAGGTTCAGAGAAAGGAATTAGCCTTAGTGATGAATAAGAATATTTCTTTCTCTGAAAGAAAAGGTAAGCAGAGAACAGGTGATGATTTGGACATATTTTGAGGAATTAAGGAAGAATTGCTAAGGCATTACTTAATCTTCTAAGATAGACTCAATCTTTTTGGTGAAGTACAATAAGAGGTTAGGTCTTCTATCATTAACTAAGTGGGAAAGGGCTGAGGTCAGAGGCTTGAAGAGAGAGGAAACAGGTAGTTGAGAGAAGCAGAATTTAAGAACTGTATGGCAATAGTTGACAACCCAGCTGAGGTTATGCAACAAATATACTACAGTGGTAGAGGGGCTGCTGTCTGAGCTCAATTTTTTAACTTTGTCCAGTAGTCAGGAAGCAGGAAAAAATAAACTACATGGTGAGTTTTATTTGGGTTTAAATATTATCAGCAGGACACAAACAATAAAAGTTCAATGGGACAAAGGGTTTTAAGGAAACTGAAATCATTAAAGAGGCAAATTGTGTGATCAAGTATAGATATTAGAGGCTACTGAAGCCAGAACAGGGATGATACACAGAGAGAATAAGAGTCCAGGGACTGGAAGCTGTACAGAAGACCAACAGCAGTTTTAGTCAGAGAAAGGGAAAGAAAGAAGTTGGAAGCTAGAATGTTGTGGACTAACAGTGGGAATTGAAGTTGGGCAATTCTGAGAGCTGGAGAACACTCACATGATTAGGCTAACTTGTGGCATATTACATGGGGTGGAGAAGGAGGTTGTTGGATTTGAGGACATGGAGGAATCATGTAGTTTGGGTGTTAATATGACACATCAACATGGATAATGAAGTCGCTATTCATGATGTAAGGGAAAGAGGAGAGGAAAACCATGCATCAGGTAATAAAATCACTATGAAAGCTAAGGAAAGGACCTGGAAGTAGGTACTTCCAATAACAATGACAGCAACATGAACATGGGAAGAGGATGGTATAAATGAACTGCATGGATGTCAATGGAGGGAAGGGCTGTAGAGGGAAGACAACAGTGGTCTGGGCAGGAAAACTAGGACACTAACTCCTTTTTCCTGGTCCTGAGATGAATGGAAGGTGTGGTCCCCAATGGAGAAGACTGTGCCAAAAAAGAAAACATATGCGAAACCAGAAACTGTTGCATGACTGGAGATCCTGAATAAGATTTAAAAATTTCGACTTAAAAATAAAAATCCACATCATTCCTCCAACAATACTCAGAGTCTGAGATGTTTAATTAGAAACATCCTTCACAAAACCTTGGTTGAAAGATTTCTGTGTCTGAAAGGCTTCACCATTGTTGAATACTGACTATACAGTGTGCTCTACCATTCAGCTAGGCAATAACACTTCCCCCTGATATCTCTCTCAGGTGAGCTCTCCCAGCATTTTATCTCTCATATATATTTAGGATCATAGATTTAGAGCCAGAGAGGACCTTAGAGGTCAGATAATCCAACCCCCTCACTGTACATATAAGGAAACTGAGGCCCAGGGAGGTTAAGAGACTTACCCAAAGTTACACTGGTAGCAAATGGCAGGACTGAGATTTGCTCCAAATCCAGCATCCTTTCCAAAGCTTGTGCTGCCTTTCTTAGAGGACTTTAATTTTTATGACCATTATCTGTCTCATCCCACATCTCCTCCCCTCAAATAGACTTTAGGACAGGGAATGCATCTAATTTAATCTTGAAACCCCGTCCCGTCCCCCCCCCCCCCCCCCCCCCCCAATCCCCTGGCTTGCCCATCATAGGCATTCAGTAAACACTGGCTGAACTGAACAACTGTTCCCTGTACGTTCCAAAGCCAGAGAAGGTCTGTGCTCACCCTCTAGGAGAATGTCAGAAAACCCTCTTTTACCTTAAATTGTTTGTTTTCCTCCTGTAACCTCTGAACTTCTACTTGCAGCCTTTTACATTCTTCCATTACTTTCTTAGCTTCAGTATCATCCAAAGAAGAACTTATAGATTTAGACATAACAGAAGATTCTGTCTTGGTTGCCGTTGTGGACATAATTTTATTTATTTCTACATCATGCTGCTCAAAAGTAAATAAGAGAAAAACTGTCAGACTAAAAGACTTGGGGGGGCGAGCAAAATTCTCAGTAAAAATTGCACATGGTAGAATTTCATCCATGTGGTAAAGTATCAAATGGATCATTTAATGTAGCATTTTAGCTAGTCAGTATCTCAATATCTGTTTTACAGGCAACTGGACCCAAGAAATTATAGTTAAGACTAGAGAAGGAAATCATGCTGAGACTAATATTTCACAGCATGGAGGAAAAGTACATCATACTATCAAACTCCTGCTACAGAAAAATTAGGATGCCATAAATGTATAAGCTGAGGAAGAATTGATGATAAGTGATTATGGGGAAAAAATCTGGAAAAAGTCTCCATAATGATTAGACGAAGGACAGGGCTGAAGACAAGGTGATTTATTTTACTGAAGCACAGAATTTTAGAGCTGGAAGAGACCTTGGAGGTCATCTAGCTTCAACTCCTTTTACAGATGAAGGAAAACTAAAGTTCACAGAGGAGAAAATGAAACACTGAAAGTCAAACAGCTAGTTAGTTAGTGGGAGGGTCAAGGACTAGCATCCAGGTCCCCTAAACTCCCTGTCCAGTGTACTTACTGAAAGGATGAAAAATAAATAATTGTTAGCAGTTCCAAGAAGCAGGCTGATGATCTTGCAAAGAGGAAGTTCTGAGTTGGTTCAAGGAAAAGATCACTGAAATACCATGAGTGAAGGTGGTATAGATGAAAGGCTTAACTCTGTTACCGCAACAAAGTTAAGCAACATCTGCTCCTTACCTCTAGATAGTAATCAGTAATAATTTCAAATAGGTTAACTTCTTCCATCATCTACTCCCCAGTGGTATTATAGGATCAGAAGTCTAGAGGTAAAAGGGACTTCAGAGGCAATCAAGTGTAACCTTTCATTTTATGGATGAGAAAACAGAGGCCTGGGGAAGTTAAACAACTTGTCCAAGTTAAGGTAGTGTCAGGGGCAGGATTAAAACCCAGGTCTTTTGATGCCCATGCTAGTGTAATTTCCACTGTATCATGATGCTTCCTATCCTGCACATTTAAATTACTGTTTAAGGTTTTAGGGAGGACTCTGAAAAGCTGGAGTACAGCAAGAGTAGGGCAGCTGGGATGGCAAAGGGACTTGAAATCAGGTTAACACTTCTGATCAACTGGTTTTGATGTTTTTAGAAGTATGTGTTGATGTGGAAGAAATAAAATCATCTATTGAAATTCATAAATTTATCTCAAGCCTCAAAAGCAGGTATTTGGACAGAAAAATGTGGCTGAGATAAAGACACTAGGGGAGCGGTGGTTACCAGCTTCAGGCTGCACTCACTCTGTGATTCACTAGGCCCTCACAGCCTACCAACCTGCCAGTCAAGGCAGCAAACTAACTCCTTTCACTGTTTTAACCTCTCAACCATTAAACTTCAACATATAACTTCACATCCTGTCAATCCTGGTTTCTTGAGAGAAGGAAAAGTTAAGTGTTTCCAAAGCTGACTTGCATAAAATCTCATTTATTTGTTGACTTCAATTTGATTTCTTTAAACATCAACCAGAGGAAGGAAATAATGTGCTAAATGAAATCTGAATTTTGTGGGGAGCATAGTATGTGAACAAGAATCAGCCCAAAACATTAATCCATCATTAACTCCAGAAAACTACTTACCGGTTTATCATTCTCTGCTGGCAATTCAAACACACATCTAAGTTTTGAATCCATAAGATCTTCTGGTTTTGCCTCCTTCCACTAAAACAATTTAAATTTGATAATCAGGACATAATAAAGCTGCTGGGAAAAGATTAGGACTTTCTTCCTGTAACAGTTTCAGGAAAATGTACTTAATGTAAAAGCCCAAGTGAAGACTTTAAAAAATAAATGTAGTAAATAAAGTCTGCAGTAAAAAAAAAAAAAATCATAACATTAAATATATTCATTTATGGTAATACAATCACAAATCCCAAAGCCTCACTATCTTAAAGCTTTCCTAATTTAGTATAAAATGTTTCTTCAGGGATTAGGTACAAATCTTAGGGAAAAGATTCCAGTGGCAAAGAGAAAATCTTTTCAAATTATAGTCCTTAGTAAACCCTTTAATACCTATTGAGATAGGTAGCATCTACCTTTCTTTTGCTCTGTTAACATGTTATGCCAAAGGAAGTCCTACCTTTGGTTAGGATGTTTTCCCAAACCGTGCTCTGAAGAACCCTGATGTTTCATGGGATGTAAAAGAAGGGTTCTGTGGAAAAGTTTTAATGTTGGTGATCATACATATTAGGATAAGAAGAGAAGGGAAAGCTCTCTCTTCCTTGAGTTTGAGAGAAGAAAGAGGCCAGGTATGGGGTATACCAATCAGGGAGATATTAAACAAAGGGGAAAGAAAAAGGAGAATTGTCTTTTGTAAGTGGGAACAGGCCACCCTGCACAGTGTCAGGGAAGATTGCTGACATACCTAGAAATGGGTACATAATTTATTCATTTTTATTTTTAGGCAGTTGGGGTTAAGTGACTTGCCCAGGGTCACACAGCCAAGAAGTATCAAGTGCTTGGTCTGAGACTGGATTTGAACTCAGGTCCTCCTGATTTCAGGGCTGGTGCTCTATCCACTGTGCCACCTAGCTGCTCCGAAATGGGTACATAATTAAGGCATGAAGGTGGGATACTGGTAGCAAGTGTGACCATGGCTGAATTTGGAAAAAAAGCCTCAAGGAAAAGTAGCCTGGAAGAGCAGAAGCAAAACCAGCTGGCAACAGCAAAGAAATGTTTGTTAATTCCTACCCCTCCACGTGTTTTGAACCTAATCACGAATTTATAAGCCAATGGCACTTAAGGACTAAACCTTTTCCCAGAGTCAAGATCAGATCTATTCCATGTTACCATTATGTGCAGCAGTTTTTATATTAAATCAGGCTTAATTTATTTTATATTGCAAAAAAAAAAAAAAAAATGCCTCGTGCCACTTTAACCTAGAAGGCACTTCATACTCCTGGTGCTAATGGAGCAGCCTCTATGAGTTCCATCAATACATTTCAAGCCCAAAAGTAACCCTTTGCCCAATCAGTCAGGCAAACTCCAGGCTGAGAAAACAAAATTAAGTTACTTTTTACACCATGGCCTTTTCTGCTATACCAGTTAAACCTGCTATTATTTGGGTGAAAACATTTCACTGAACATTTTAAATTTCAGATTGCTTTCCCCCTATAACTTAGGACATGTCTAGGCTGAGCTCTCTCTCAGCTGCTATTTGCTGGTGAAACATTCAGGGAATAAAAACCAATTTTACTATCAATCCTAGATAAAATAATTTGTTAAATTGGGAAAAGCATATACATTTCAAAGCAAAATGGAAAAGACTCTGAACAATCAAAAACCTCTAATACCCCAATTTACCTGATTAAGGAGTAGCATAAACTAGAAAATCAAAAGGTAAAGTATTTGAGGGGCCTCTTGTTATTAACTCTATGAAAGGTAAAATAGCCTACCAACACCATCCAGTTCTCCCTCAAATTTGAGAGTGAGAGGTTAAGTAATGTGGAAGCAGCAATTCTTTAATTCATCTCTACGTGAAACCATCCAAAGTTTCTAGTTACAATGTTCCACAGGTTAAAGCAAAATTCTGCCGGCTGGCTATGCTCTGATGAAGGAAGGTCTGAATGAAAATGTTATATGGATATACATAGGGTGGGCTACGTGTGGGAATAGCCTGTAGAATAATGCTTTGACAGATCTATCTAAAAATAGATGTATTTATGAAAGATAATTTAAGTGAATGACAAGTAGATAACTGAATTAGCCTGTCTCCATTCCCTGGATGAACCCACTGTTCTATTTTAGGTTGGCTGGCTGTAAAGTGTTGAAAGCTTTGTGGGACATATAATTTGTTGCATCTGTTTATCCTAAGGTGACCAGATGTCCCCTTCTAAAGGGATTGCCCTCTTCAATTACATTTTGTTCCCTTGAATGAGGATCTCCCTTTTATAAGCTGTAACTCTTCACCCCTCCTTTTTTTCCCAAATGTGTGGACAGAATGGCACCTGTCTATGTGAGTCTTCTCATTTCTTAGGTACTAAGTCTGTCTTTTATTAGGTAATGTGCTCAGATCGCATGAATGCTTTCTTTCTTTTTTCTCCCCATAGTATAGTGTAATAAAAAAAGATGATTGCATATGAAACTGCAAATCTATTATGTACAACTTGCTATTCCTTTTAAATATAGAATAAAGTTATCATATAAATTTCTTTTTAAGGGGAGTCCCTCTAGGACTACATAGACCCATCATCCCATTTTTCCCTCGTGTATTGATAGCATTTGAGAAGTTATTTGCTACTACATCCTTATTCAAAAGAGCAAGAGAGACAGATAAATATTTGGTTATTATGGTGAAAACAAAATTGTAGGGTTGAGATAAAACTGAAAAAGCTTAGGTCCTTAGATTCTTGATGGAGAAAACAAATGAAGAGCCCATTCAAACTGCCAGGGTCTATGGACCTCCCCACACTGGTTTTTTTTTGGGGGGGGAGAGGATGAAAAATGATAGACTTTAGGAAATACTAGAAAAATAATCTAAAAACTATGAAAATATCACTCATACCTAAATGACTTTTGATTTATTATTTGATTTATTTATTTTTTTAAGACTGCAGATACAAATCTGTGCCTAGGCAGTTTTATTTAATTCCTGAAAAAAAAAAAAAGAGAGAGAAATGTATTCAGTACTTACTACTGCTTCCATATCTGAGGTGTCAGTAGGAGCAAACATAGATTGAACCATAAACTTGTGTTTACTTTTCTCATTAGGATCATAATCAAAAGGCTGTAGCATCACTGAGGAAGAAAACATTTCATTAGATTGAATCAGACTTGCATTATTTTTGGCCATTTGATAAGAATAACAATAGCAAAAAGGCAGCCCCATACACATTTCTTTTTTGTGGGGGGATAAGGAGGGATTAGGAAGAGATGAAATCACCAATTCTTTAAAGTATCTACATTTGCACAGTACTTTATAGAGTTGGTCATATAGCCGGAAAAGGCTAGTTCAAGCCTTGTACCTGACACATACTGACTAGGTGACATTGGGCAAGTTGTCTTTTTTTTTTTTAACCTTTCAGTGACTTAGGCAACTCTCTAAGACTACAGAAAGAGTCAATCACTGCAAGCTCCCTAAATCAATGAAATCATAGATCCAATCTGTATCTCTTCCTAACATTTAACATTGCTTTTACATGCATCTAATTTGGGCATCCCAATAACCCTGTGTGGTAAGGAGAGTAAATATGATTAGTCCTACCTTGCAAATGATGAGACAGACAGAAGGGTTAAGGAAATAATACCACATAATATCTCTTTAGGGTGTGAAAGTTTCCAAACAGTTTTTCCCCCCTCAAAATATTCCTACAAAGTAGATAGGTATTATGCCTGTCTTGTTGGGGTTGAGGGAGTGGTGGTGGCAGAACTGAAATACAAGAAGACTACATGACATGCTCAGGGTTACAAAGGTAAACATCAGAACTCGAATGTGAGTCTTCAAGATCAGTGCTTTATCCACTACAGCATATTGCCTCTTTGAAAGGTTAAGGACCCACAGCAAAATGGAGGCCCAGATGGTTGCAGAATCTAAGCTGTCATATTTCATACTTCCTAATATGAATTACTCAAAACAGGTGAAGAACTGAAAATACAAATGTACTGTTTTATTAGAGAAAAACAGATTCAAATACTTGAATATTCCACTCTTGCCCTTTGAATTTAAGAAGCAGGTAATCATGGCTTAGAAAGATAGCATAGTCTAACGGACAGTATGACAGAGCTGGAGCTAGGAACACCTGGGTTCAAATCCCACATCTGGGTGACCATGGGAAAGACACAAATTCTGAGCCTTGGCTTTCCCATATGTAAAATAAGAGGGGTTAGAACAGACCATCGAGGGCCATCTTGATGGCCTCTTCCAGCTCTAAATGAATGATTATAGGTTAAAATATAAGGACTTTTGAAAAGCATTTTAGATGTTTAAATATCATAATAGCTAACAAAGAAATGCTTGCATTATATTCTGTTCTCCCAAGAGAATGAAGGAAATAGTTTTCACTTAAGCATGAGTACTAATGGGACAGCTCAGTGGTACAGTAGATAGACAGCCAGCCCTGGAGTCAGGAAGACTCATCTTTCTGAATTCAAATTTGGTCTCAGATGCTTACTAGCTGTTTGACCTGGGGCAAGTCATTTAACCCTGTTTGCCTCAGTTTCCTCACATTGAGAAGGAAATGGCAAACCACTCCAGTATCTTTGCCAAGAAAACCCCAAATGGGGTCACGAATGACAGAAATGACTGAACAACAGCACCAAATACTAATAAAAGCCAAAAAAGAAAATAAGAAAATACTGTCTTAGGTTTATACATCCACCCCCCCCCCCCGACTCTGCCCCCACTTGCACACACCCTTCCCTCTGAAACTTTGACCCAGGGAACACCTCTATTACTCACTGAGGGAAAAGGAATTTCTCTTCTTCATTAAAAGTAACTGAGTTTGTGTCATCATACTCTTTAAGAGTATGTCATTCATGTCAATAAATTTTATCTTTAACACAGGTTACAAGGTAATGAAGAAGAGAAAATAGAAAACACGGTAATGAAAATTTTCTTTCCATAAGAAAATCTTGTCTAGTAAGACAGTCCAAGCCAATATTTGATAACCAGGGTTGATTACATCAATGTGGGTATACTGTGGGTAAAATGATATCCCCTGAAATATAACTACACAGAGGAAAAGCCTGCCATAGCAAGGTTGGAACTAGCCCAATTGACACCACTCTTACAGGTATATTGAAAGTCGTTTTGTTCTCTGAGATTCTATAATTACATTTCATGACAGTTCGCCTTATTTTCTTCACAGAATTACACAACCTCATTTCTATATGCATCATGGAGTCTCAAGCCCTTAGTTGGTCACTCTCATATTTGCTGTAGATGCAGAGAGTTCTTTTCTACAATGAGGGCAGGAAGAGTATGGGGGAAAAAAAAATACTAGGAGTCAAATGGCCTTGGTTCAAATTCCAGCTCTTCTATTTACTAGCCATGTGCATGCAATCTTAATTAACCTCTCTGGCACTCAGCTGCTACATTTGCAAAGGGAGAGATTGCAGTAGACAATCTCTAAGGCCCTTGCACCTCTAGAACCTATTAAAATGTAAAATATCTCCTACCATATGCCTTTGCTCACAGTGTTCCCCATGAGATGTCCTCTACCTCCCTCTCCATAACCTCCTTCGCTTGTGTTATTCTTAAAACCCAACTCAAAATGCCACCTCTTACATGAAGCCTTCCTAGAACCACTTCAGTCAAGATCTTTCCCCTCAGATCTCATGCATCATTTTTTTCTTGTACCTAATGCACTTAACAACAATAATAGCTAACATTTATGTAGGACTTACTGGGCACTGTGCTAAGCGCTTTACAATTATTATTATCTCATCCAATGCAAAGTATGATATATTTGTTTGTGTGGTTGCTCCCTACTTGACTAGAAAGCTCTGTGAGGGCAGGACACATTCCACCCCATCCCCCAACCTCAAACATAGTAGATGCTTAAACATTTGTTGAATGTCGGTGGACTACAAATCCTTAGTCTTTAAAAATGCTCTTGGTATATTCCTCACAACATTCATTCAAGTGCTTTTGGCTATAAATGACCTTGTGAGAAGAGAATACCAAGGCAGTCGGGACATTTTTTATTTTTTGGGTGGGGGCTGAACAGCAAGGGAAAGGGAGAAATCAATATGTTAGAAAACAAACCTTTCATAAGATAAGTATCTGAAAGCCCCAATCTAACTAAAATAACAAAATGCTATAATTTTTAAATACTTTCATTCTTCATATAAGCAGTTGATCAAGGGAGGAGGTCACTTAGGAACAAAAGGCCCACAATTACATACTTGGTGTTTAACTTTTGCAATTTTCTAAGTATGTTTTCACTCCTACACCTTTTACTGGTAGCTTACATACCAGAATGGAAAGGATTCCCATGTGCTCAAGGTTATGGCACCCACAAGTGAGCACATGTCTTTTCAGTGAAGTACTACTGGAACCATAGCATCTCTCACCTAAGCACCAATACCAAGAGCCTGGCCTTGAGGTTCCTGTTCCCAGTGATAAACAGGCTATAGAGTTGAACTCATTTACCCCCAAATAAAATTCTTTCCTTGTCATTTTCAGTTCTTAATGGATAGATTTGACTCAGATACTCTCTTGCTCATAAACATCCAATGACTTCCTGTTAGATGTAATATAAAGTTACTTCCATAATCTGCCCCCAATCCAACTCAATTCAATAAACCTTTATTACTATGTACAAGATACTATGCTCTCTAACTCCCCTTTCTAGCCTTATTTCACCTTAGTTTCCTTTGTGTTCTCTGCAGTCTGGTTATAATGGACTTCAAGCTGCTCTCCAACTGGAACTGTTGCCTCCAGCCTCTGTGCATTCTTCACACAGGTTGACTGAATGTCTTCTCCCACTCCTCCCCACCCCATGAATGCCTAGAATGAGCACCCTGTTCTTCCTTCCTCCAACTCCTTCTCTTCTTTAATGGCACCTGATCTGAGGTACCATTTCTTCCATGAAAAAAGCCTTACCTGTTATCTTTAGCTGAAAATGTTTTCTCCCTCATCAAATTCCCTAGATCTTGTCTTTGTCCCCTCTGCTTTTTACTATGCTATACACATGTCATATTTCTTCCAGAAAAACTCAAGTCCCCGAAGGAGGGGTCTGTAATTTTTCGTCTTTTCACCCCCCTTCTCAGCATCTAATGTAATGTCCTGAACACAAAAGAGAGTAATAAATGTTTGCTGAATTCAACTGAACCAGTGGCAGATGCACAGACAGGCCAGATAAACATCCAAAAAGTAGTAGAAATGAACTAGCAAAATGATCTTATTTCTTGAGGAAACTACTGAAGCAGAGTATCTGCATCTGAGCAACTTCCCTTCTTAAAGAGCTGCCTTGAAAGGGAAGGCAAACCAAGGGAAGGGGCATTCAGAATGCGTGCCATCTTGGGGTGGGGGGAGGGGCGAGACGGGGTGAAAGTGCGGAACTCAAAATCTTGTGGAAGTGAAAGTTGAAAGCTAAAAATAAATAAATTTATTAATAAATAAAAAAAAGAGCTGCCTTGAGCATTAAGAGGTTAAGTGACTTTGCCAGGGTAAATAAATACCGAGTGAGTGAGAAAGTGAGAGAGAGAGAGAGAGAGAGAGAGAGAGTGTGTGTGTGTGTGTGTGTGTGTGTGAGAGTGTGTGTGTAAGAGAGAGAGACAGAACTCAAGGCAGGCCTCACACATTAGAATGTAAGCTTTTTGAGGGCAGGGTCTGTCTCAATTTTTTATTTGTATGTCCACCATCTTGCACAGTACTTATCACATGGTAAGCACTTAATAAATTTCATTCATTTACTGAAAGCACACCTCTGTTGTGTTTTGAAAGGGAGGCAAGTATTGTACACAGCTGAAGTGAGAAGAGAGACTATTGCAGACATAGGAAACTACTTCTGAGAAACCACAGGGAGGTGGCGATGGAATGTCACATTCAGGAAACAGATAACAGACCAGTTTGACTGGAACAGAGAATGTAGCTGGAAAGGTACATAGGATGCTATCTGCCACGTGACAGTGAGGTGTGTGTGTATGGGGGGGAGACTCGAGTATAGACTGGGACAATCATTTCTGGACAGGGTCAGCGTATGTGTTTGTTTTGCTTAACTATTCCTACTTGTTATAAGAATTTTTTTTTTCCAGTAGGGAACTACCAACAATGAAAGAGAGAGACACAGAGAAAAAGGGGGGGGAGAGAGAGAGAGAAAGAGAGAGAAAGAAAGAGAGAGAGAGAGGAAAAAGGGATCTTTGAAGAATTTTTTTAATACACAGAAAAGAGGGTGGTTCACAGGAAGATAAAAACAAGAAAGACAGCTTTGAAACTGTGCTGAAATTAATATTATTCTGAGAAGAAATGCAAGCTATATGTAATGGAGACTTGTAGCTTCATAGACAATACTCTTTTTCCAGTTTGTTGTATATGGAAATGTTTCAATGTTTCCAAGCTTGGAATAACAAAAAAAAAATTTTTTTTTTTAAAGAATAGGAAGTGCAGGGCAGTTAGGTGGTGAGATAGAGCACCAGCTCTGGAGTCAGGAGGACATGAGTTCAAATTCGGCCTCAGACATTTGACAACTACTAGCTATGAGAAAGGAAATGGTGAAGATAACTCAAAGGTGTTGAATCTGGATGCAAGTATTAGAAACATACGTGGGTCACCAAAGTCATTCCTTACTGCTACTGGAAAAGGTCTTCTCTTCCTCCTTGTTCTACCAAGGCCAGCTGCTGAGCTTCCAATCAGTGTTAAGAGGAAAGACACAGGGGAACCATGACACGAGAGTCTCTACCTAACTTGTTAACAATCTCAGGGGACCATTCCTTGAATCCAGGGCCAGCCGCAAACAAAATCATGAAACTAGTCAAATTTTTTGTCCTTCGTTGCCTAACAACTGACCAGGTGACAGATATTGACTCTTTTAATGCACTATTCTCAATTTATGGACAATCCAAAGGAAGAAACATTGAATTCATAACTAGGAGACTTGAGGTCTAATTCTAGCTAGCTCTACTCCTACTGTGTGACAGTGGTCCCTAACTTCTTTAAACCTCAGTTCCCTGACCTACAAAACAAGAAGGTTAGATTCTCATGGCTCCCTCCAGCTCCAAAACTATGATCCTGTAGCTACATTAGCTTTGCTCCCCAAAGCAGGTAAAAAACAAAAAACAAAACAAAAAAAAACAACAACAAAAAAGACACTCCTGAATTTTCCATGACAGTTGTCTCCTGGTACTGTGGTTCTCTGTGGCTTGGGGGTAGGGTAATTTGGGAAAGTTAGGAAGAAAAGGTGGCAAAGACTACAAATGTTTCTAAAGTTTGCAGACTTTACTACTCTAATAGTAAAAAAATTGTGGACTGATTAAAAAACAACAGTAAGAAATGAACACCACTAGACCAGATGTGCTCCAAGGTTCAGCTCAAACTCTCTATGATCAAATGTTATCATGCACACAGCTAGATTTAGCAATTCAAGAGGGAAACTTTTCTATAGCCCCAGGGGTTCCAAGTGAGCAGGAATGTGAACACTGCACTCTAAGTGAACAGTTGCTGGTGGTAACAGATTACCTTATCAAATAGCCCAGCAAGAGGGTATCAGGTTTCCTCCCAGAATTAGAATACTTATGAAATAAAAATGTAGACGTCACATAACAGAATTACAAGGAATGAAATAAAAATGTAGACGTCATATAACAGAATTACAAGGATGTCAATGTAAAAACCTTTAAAGTATGAATGGAAATTGTGGCAAGCCTGTGAACTTCCAGGATTTTTTCTCCCACTACAGATTTAAACGGTTACTGGAGGAAAAAGAAGGAATAAAGAAAGAAAGGAAGGAAGGAAAGAAGAAAGGAAGGAAGAAAGAAAGGAAAAAGTTTAGGGTTAATTCGGAAACATTAATGGTTCTTTCTTAAGACTCTTGATTGAAGGAGTGATAGCTAGTTTAAGAGGTCAAATAGCCACAATAAACTTCCTGAAACTTCAGAACCTTTCAATGCACTCTGCTTTTTGCTTAGCAATGGAACTAACAAGTACAAATTTACATTTTTTTGGCTTTTACTTTATGTCAAAATAAACCTGCTTATAATCTATTAGCATGAATTGTGTAACAAAGAACATTAAAGTTTAAACAGCATACTCCTTTGTTCTTTCAGCTGCATGTAAATTACGACAAATTAAATGTGACTCTTGTAGGGCAGGCTATAAAAAAGCAAGAATACATCCATTATTTGACTAGACTCTAAGAAGCTGAAATCTATCTTAACCGATCAAAAGATATTTATTGCCATGGTATTAACTGAGACGTGTTTTCAGGCAGTTTGTTGTTGTTCAGCCATTTCAGTCTTGTCTGATTCTTCATGGCCCCATTTGGGATTTTCTTTGCAAAGATACTGGATACTTCTCCAGATCAGGAAACTGAGGCAAACAGGGTTAAATGACTTGCCTAGGGTCATACAGCAAGTAAGCATCTGAGGCCACATTTGAACTCACATCTTCCTTACTCCAGGCCTGGTCCTCTATCCTCTGTGCCACTTAGCATGCTACAGGAAAAAGAGCTGGATGTAGTGTGAGAAGAGGCATGAGTTCAAGTCTTAATTTCAATATACCAGCTATGTGATCAAGAAGCAAAATATAATTTATATGAGCTTCAGTTTCTTCATATGTAAAATAGGAATACCTGTAAATATTTACAGGTTTGTTACGAGGATGAAATGAGAATGTGTACAAAATACTTGGTAAATTTTTCATGAACATCAGCTACTACTAATTTCAGTAGGATGATGATTCTGGGATACTCCTTATCCAACTGAATGCCTTTGCTATACAGTGTTTAGTTAAATAAAAATTACCAAGTAAGAATAATGGGCGTGTACTTCAGAGATTCTATTTTGTGTTACCTTTTTAATTCTTGGCTGTATATTACAGAGCTTAAATAACACTGTTGGAGAATAGAATCGATATTTCTCAAGTACTGCAACTTTTTTATTTTAAAAGCACAATTAAGTTGAATTCTTCTGGTCAAAGTCCTATCAAGCCTTTTAAGCACCAGTGTGGGTTACTCGTCTCTGACACTTCAAAGCAAACTCTATCTATGGAAAGATAAAGAAAAAAGAAAGTGACCAAGAAAAAGACAAAACTTCCCAAATTCAGCTTTCACTATCAGCATTTTTTTCTGATAAATGAATTCCCGATTGTCTAAAAGCTTTGCACACTCAGATCTCTGGCACTTGTTATAAAAGGCCAGTGCCCAGGGTTGGCCACTGCAACCAAGATCGACCAAGCAGCCCAAAGAAGCAGAGTCAGCAAAACTTCAAGAGGATGAATTATAAATTGCAAATAACACTCTAATTACATTAACTGGCCAAAGTCATCATTCTGAGAGAAAGAGCTGCTGCTCTCCTCCTCAGGCTATGCCTGGGAGTACTTTATATTAATTATATAATTTTGAAAGGCCAAATAAGACAGCCCTATGCTCATCTTCAATTCTTTGAATTTAAAACACATTTCACCAACAGGTTTAAAAAAAAAAAACTCCAACAATTTTTTACCTCCTTGGGATCACAGAATAAAGTGTAGCTGTTCTCTTTTTCATCTTCTCTTCCTCCCTCTCACATTCTGAATTTCCTCCTTTGGGAAATGCATGTACAACTAAAACGTAAAACTGAACTGCAAATAACAGAACTTTGCTTTGGGGAAATCAGAATTTGGTGAAGGTTACAAAATATGTTAAGCCTGGCATATTACAAGAAATGTAGGCATTCTTGACAGACTTACAATTTTACCAGTTTACCTACTCTATCAGTTGGCTGACAAGGTTTCTAATATGAATGGGGGGAGAGAGGGAGAGAATCCTTCACACTTAACTATCAGTGTTATAAACATATCTAATAGCTTATTACAATTTAAAAAATGACCATCACAAAGATATTTCCCCATATTATGTTTTGAAAAGCGATGGAAAGGGACATGTGATTTCACTGATACAGGGGACTCCTAGGTGAGGAAGCTTCTTCCAAAGTAGGTCCTCATTGCCTCTGGAACTTAAAAGTCTTAAGACAGTTGGCTGGGGGCTTAATGAGAGGTCACATAATATGCCAAGGTCACATAATATGTGTCAGAAACAGAACTTGATCCCAGGTCAGCCTGGCCAGTTCTTCATTCAGTATAGCATAGTGCCTCTGAAAAAAGACTGGTTTTTGAGGTTTGTTTTGTGTGTGGGGTTTTTTTTTTTGGTGGTGGTGGGGGAGTGTATCTTTATAGGGGCTATTATGGGCTAAACAGAAAGGGCATTCAGCAATTATTACAAAGTTTTGTTTGCTCTGGACTTAAAAAAAATCTGATCTTGGAAAAAAGCAAACAAACTCAAACAATATGGCAATCCTAGAAATACTGAGTAGATGGATGTGCTCATTTTCCTGAGGCCCAAAAATATAGGCTGTAGTGAAATAGTGGGAAGTACAACAGACCTGAAGTCAAAAGCCTTGGACTAGACTCAACAACTTGATTTAAAATGTGGACAAATCACCCAACCTTCCCAAGTATGATCCTTCATCAATAAAATGGGGGCAACGGTAATCCCGACATGAGGTTAAGTGAGACAATGTATTACAGCACTTTGTAAGCCAGAATGCATGTGCTCTCTACATCCATAAACATGCACACACAGATGCAACTGAAATCCAAGTTTAATACTTGGGGTGAGGATGAAGAGGCCAAGGTCATGGCTTCTTTTCCAGCTAGGAAGGGTTGCTTAACTTTCTACAGAGAAAACTCTGCTCTCTCAGAGACTGCTGTACTTCCTAACTCAGGCCTTTTCATTTCATAAGAGTGTATGACAGAATGTGAATGGATTTACACCCAAACCACCACCACTAGAGATGCCAGACAAATGCTACTCGTTATAGGTCCGAATAACCAAGGTCGGGAATCATCCTTTCACTTAAGGGCACATTTTAATACACTTGGTTCACTCACAGGGTAACAAAATTCTTTTTTTTTTTTTTTGCCTGATTTTGTGATGTGCATCATTAAAAAAAAGTAATAACGATGCTCAATGACCCCATCATGCCAACAGCTGCTTTTCAATCCTTCGATGAAAGGTACTCTAGAGTTCAAAGTAATATATCATGGGTCTTGAATTTTCCTGAAGCATTAGGTAAGCTCCCTTGAATATCAGGTTAACCAGAAAGCTGAGAAGAAGTCCTTACAGTCTTTCTGGCGGCTACCTGACAGCTAAGAAGCCTGGCTTCCCCAGATCACATCACTGATTTATAGAATTCCCAAAGCCTGGTCCCCTGGCCACCTGGATAACCAGACAACACCATGAGAGCAGGACACGGTTGGGGGAGGGAGAGAGAATTAGGAAAGAAGATAAATCTGAGATACAGACACATACACACATACTTTCTACTCCTTTATCTAAGGAGTCTTCAGAAATGAGAGCAAAATAATGTCCTAGCTGCTTCTTTCTCATATGCTGCAACATTCCTTTTGATGAGTAGGGCAATCCTAGAAATACTGAGTAGAATTGATCATGTTTTATATAACATATACTAATATATTGTATTGCAGGCTATATTTTATATATAAACTTTTTAGAAAGAGGAAATATCTACTTTTTAAGACAATGTCTTTCATGTATTTCTTCCTTTTTGGGGTGAAGGGTAGATCTGGGATTTCAGCCACATAAGGGAACTCTGAGGAAACTTCCTCTTCTAATTCAACTGAATCTGCAACTTAGTCTCAGAAAGTTGCCTGAGGCACTGAGAAGTGGCTGGCTCTAGGTTACCCTGACAGCATGAGTCAGAGTACACACTTGGACAAAGGTCTTCCTGATTCTAAGGCTGGCTCCTTATTCACTATGCCACACTGCTTCTGATTCATGTCTTTCTCAAATGGTGAACATATTCTATAAACTTAAGACAGTCAGTCTAATATAGTGGAAAGAATGCTGGGTTGGGGTTCAGCAGACCTAGGTGACACAAGTCACTTACTGTCTCTGGGTAGCAGCTTCATTTGTAAAAAAAAAAAAAAAAAAAAAAAAAAATAGGGTTCAGCTGTCTCTAAACTCCCTTTCATCTTGTGTTTTCAGTGATTGCTTTCTCTGAGATCTAGCCTTTAAGTAGCATATGGTACCATTACATTTTCTCTTAACTCACCAGAGAATGCTCCTTAAATGACCCTTCGAAGTGAAACATCCTTCTTCCCACCTCACTTTTTTTTAAGTTAAGATTTTCTTCCTTTTTACAGGTAGGGATAATTCCTTATAATCAAACTTCTTGACGGAAACAGCTCTCTCCAAGATTACCAATGACCCCTTCGCTGCTCAATCCAATTATCTTTTTCTTAGTCTTCAGCTGCCTCAAACACTCATATCTACACTGTGGACCATCACAATTCATGCTACTCTTGTAGAAAAGATAGATTGCATGGAATACAATCAGATGGCTTCAGAATTAGCTGGATGGCTGGATCAAAGAGTATCTGTTCATGGTTCAGTGTCAATATGGCAGGGGGTCTCCAGGAGCACTCCAGGAATCTCTGTGCTTGTTCCTGTGTTAATAATTTTTATCTATTGGATAAAGGTATAAATGGTATAAGCTCATCAGGTTAGCTGATAAGATACAACACTCAGGGAGAAAGCTAATATGGTAGAAGAAATGAGGGATTCAAAAGACTCTGACGAGCTAGAAGTCTTCAGACAAGAGGCTGGAGGACCACTTGCTGGGTATGTCATGATGGGGGTTCTTTCTGTATATGAGTTGGACTAGACGGTCACTGAAATCCCTTCCAACTTACAAATTTTGCTCTATTGCTTTCCCTTGGTTCTCCTACCTATCTGACCTCTCCTCGGACTTGTCCAGTGAATTATTATTCATTGTCTGCCTCCTAGATGCAAACGTTCTTCAAAGGTCAGTCCTGGGTCCTCTTTTTTTTTTGCTATAGCATCCCTTCCTTTCAGGATTTCATCAACTACCTTGAGTTCAATCATCCTACACAGATGACTCTCAAATCAAAATATACAGTCCTCATCGACTACTGGCTGAACATCTCCACCTGGATATTCCAGTGGCATTTCAAACTCTTCCATGTTCAAAATCAATCAATCAGTAAGCAGATATTTAAAAATTTGGCTTTCAGCATAGATGGATCTCTTAAAAGTGACAAATTATTAAGATATTATATAATGGCTTTTAAAGAACATAGTATTCAGCAATGGACATCATGTTTCAGGACTCTGTCTTTCCTCCTCAGCTTTATTATGGACAAAATAAAGGACTTGGTTATTAGACTCAGTAATTCTAATCTGCTCATTGTGATTATGCTCAAATTCTATTTGGACAACAAGAGTGGTTTACAAGGGGCTATTAGGATTAAGTAGCAGAAGCAAGGAAACCAAGGCCTAATTCCATTTTTTCCAGACTCCCTGGATTCTTATCACTGTTTAATAGTTTCCTTGTTTCTTTCTCTTTTTCGTCACATTTTGATTTAGGAGCCCAAGTTTCACAGAAAGACCCAGTAGAAGAGAGAGCAGAAAACATAGGAAAGGGAAGGGAGGCCACTCAATCTCATACTACTGGACTCAGGGAACAAATGTTTATAGAATCATAGAATATTAGCACTAAATGAATCTTCTTCTAGTTATTGTTGGGTTATTCAGTCACGTAAAAATATCTAATCTATTCCACTGATTCACTGCTCTATTTCTTAGCCAGCACCAGATTGTTTTGATTATTACTGCTTCATAATACAGCTTGATATCTGGTATGGCCAGACCAATTTCTTTTGCATTTTTTTTCCCACTGATTCCCTTGATATCCTTGAGCTTTTGTTCTTCCAGATGAATATTTTATTATTGTTTCTAGCTCTATAAAATAATTTTTGATAGTCTTTGGTATGAAACTAAATAAACTAATTTAGGCAGAATTGTCATTTTTATTATGTTAGCTTGGCCTAGCCATGAGCAATGAATATTTTTCCAATAGTTTAGAATTGACTTTATTTGTGTGAAGTGTGTTTTATTGTTGTGTTCAATGGGTTGATCTTGGCAGGTAGACTCCCAAGTATTTTATACTGTCTACAGTTATTTTAAATGGAATTTCTCTTTCTGTCTCTTGTTGCTGGACTTTGTTGGCAATATATAGAAATGCTGATGATTTATGTGCATTTATTTTGTATTGGGCAACTCTGCTGAAGTTGTTAATAATTTCAAGTAGTTTCACAGTTGATTCTCTAGGATTTTCTAAGTATAACATCATATCATCTGCAAAGAATTACAGTTTTGTTTCCTCACTGCTTACTGGAATTCGTTTAACTCCTTTTTCCTCTCTTATTGCAATAGCTAACATTTCTAGCACAATATTAAATAATAGAGGTGTTAATGAGCATCCTTGCGTCCCCCCGATTGTATTGGGAATTATTAGCATTACAGATATTGTTATTGTCAGCATTACAGATAATGCATGCTGATGGTTTTAGATGAATATTACTTATCATTTTAAGGTAAGCTCCATTTATTCCTATGCTCTCTAGTGTTTTTAATAGGAATGGCTGCTGTATTTTGTCAAAGGCACTTTCTGTATCTAATGAAATAATTATATGATTTCTGTTGGTTTTGCTACTGATATGGTCAGTTATGCTGATAGTTTTCCTAATATTGAAACAGTCTTATTTTCCTGGTATAAATCCCACCTGGTCATAGTGTAGGATTCTCACAATATATTGCTGTAAACTCTTTGCTAGTATTTTGTTTAAAATTTTTGCATCAATATTCATTAGGGAAATTGGTCTATAATTTTCTTTCTCTGTTTTGGTTCCTCCTGGTTTGGGTATCAGCACCATATTTGTGTCGTAAAAAGAACTGGTAGGACTCCTTCGCCTACTTTTCCAAATAGTTTATATAGTATTGGGATAAATTGATCTTTAAATGTTTGGTAGAATTTGCTTGTGAATCCATCTGGTCCTGGGGATTTTTTCTCAGGAAGTTTACTCATGGCTTGTTCAATTTCTTTTTCTAAGACTGGATTATTTAAGTATTTTATTTCTTCTGTTAATCTGGGCAATTTATATTTTTTTTAGAGATTCATCCACTTCATTTAAATTGTCAAATATATTGCCATATAATTGGGCAAAACAGCTCCTATATATATATATTTGTCATAATTTCCTCTCCATTGGGGGGGAAATTCACCTCCTTTCATTTTTAATACTAGTAATTTGGTTTTCTTCTTTCCTTAATTTAAATCAAATTAACCAATGGTTTATCTATTTTATTTTTTTTTATAAAATCAGCCTTTAGTTTTATTTATTAGTCCAATGATTTTCTTACTTTCAATTTTATTAATCTCTCCTTTGATTTGCAGGATTTCCAATATGGTGTTTAATTGGGGATTTTAAAGTTGTTCTTTTTCTAGTTTTTTTTTTTTAGTTGCATGCTCAATTCATCGATTTGCCTTTTCTCTATTTTACTGATGTAAGCAATCAGAGATATAAATTTTCCCCTAAGTACTGCTTTGGCTGCATCCCATAAAATTTGGTATGTTGTGTCACTGTTGTCATTTTAAAAAATGAAATTATCAATCATTTGTATGATTCATTCTTTGATGCACTTCTTTTTTTACCATTAGACTACTTAATTTTTAATCTTTATTCCCACTGTCCATTATTGAATGTAATTTTTATTGCATTATCATCTGAAAAGAATGTGTTTACTATTTCTGCTTTTCTGCATTTGGTTGTTAGAGTTTTATGTCCTGATATATGGTCAATTTTTGTGTAGGTGCCATGTACTGCTGAGAAAAAGCTACATTCCTTTCTATTCCCATTCAATTTTCTCCAGAGATCTATTATATCTAACTTTTCCAGAATTTTATTCACCTCCTTAACTTCTTTCTTGTTTTTTTTTTTGTTAGATTTATCTAGTTCTAAGAGGAGAAAATTCAGGTCCCCCACTAATATATTTTTATTATCTATTTCCTCCTGTAACTCATTCAACTTCTCCTTCAAAAATTTAGATGCTATACGATTTGGTTCATATAGTTTAGTATTGATATGACTTCATTGTCTATGGTACCTTTTAAGCAAGATATCGGTTCCTTCTTTATCTCTTTTAATTAGATCTACTTTTGCTTTGCTTTGTCTAAGATGATGATTACTATCCCTGCTTTCTTTGCTTCAGCTGAAGCAGAATAAATTCTGCTCCAGTCTCTTACCTTTACCTTGCATGTATCTCTCTGCTTCAAATGTGTTTCTTGTAAACAACATAATGTTGAATTCTGGTTTTTAATCCATTCTGCTATCCACTTTTGTTTTACGGATGAGTTCATCTCATTCACATTTATAGTTGTGATAATTATGTATTTTCCTCCATGCTACTTTTTGCTTGTTTATCCCTCACTCTCTTTTACACCCCATCCTTCTCACAAGTGTTTACTTCTGATCAATCTAACCTTCCTTTTATCAGTTCCCCCTTCCCCTTCTATTATCCCTGTCCCTTTTTACTTCCTTATAGTGTAAGACAGATTTCTATATTCAACTGAATGTGTATGTTATGATATCTTTGAGTCAATTTTGATGAGAGTAAGTTTTAAGCTTCGCCCGCCACCCCACCCCCATTTCCCCCTCCATTATAATAGTTCTTTCATGCCTCTTTTATGTGAGATAATTACCCCCACTAAATCTCTCCCCTCCTTCTTTCAGTGAAATTTTCTTTTTCAACCCTTTATTTTGTTTTTTTTTTTCAGGGTATCATCCCATCAAAGTCACCTTATTCCACACCCTCTGTCTACATATACTTCTTCTAATTGTTCTTATAGTAATAAAGTTGTTAAGAATTACAAATATAATCTTGCCCATACAGAAATATAAACAATTTAACCTTATTGAATTTATGTTTTCTCTTTATTTCTTTTTTATCTTTTTAAGTTTCTCTTGAATCTTGTATTTGGAGGTCAAATTTTTTTATTCAGCTGGGGTCTTTTACTAAGAAATGCTTGAAACTCCTCTATTTCGTTCAATGTCCATTTTTTTCCTCTGAAAGATTACATTCAATTTTGCTGGGTAGGTGATTCTTGGTTATGATCCTAACTCCTTTACCTTCTGGTATTATCATATTTCAAGTCCTCTGGTAAAATGTGGAAGCTGCCAAATCCTGTGTAACACTGACTGTAGCTCCATGATATCTTAATTTTTTTTGGCTGCTTGCAATATTTTCTCCTTGATTTGTGAGCTCTGTAATTTGGCTATGACATTCCTGGGAGTTTTCATTTTGAGATCTCTTTCAGGCAGTGATCAATGAACTCTTTCAATTTCTATTTTGCCCTTTGGTTCTAATATATCAGGGCAGTTTTCTTTGATAATTTCTTGAAAACTGTTGTCCAGGGTTTGTTCTTTGATCATGGCTTTCAGGTAGTCCAATAATTCTTATATTATCTCTTCTGGATCTATTTTCTAGGTCAATTATTTTTCCAATGAAAAATTTCTTCTATTGTTTTTACTTTTTTGATTTTGTTTTATTGTATCTTGATGTCTCAGAGAATCATTTTCCGCTTGTTAAATTATATTTTTAAGGAATTATTTTCTTCAGTGAGCTTTTGTATTTCCTTTTCCAATTTTATTTTTTAGGGAGTTATTTTCCTCAGTAAATTTTTGTATATGTTCCCATGATACTGACTTTTTTTTCCCCGCAGTTCTCTTGCATTACTCTCATTTCTTTTCCCAATTTTTCTTCTACTTCTCTAATTTGCTTTTAAAAACCCTTTTAAAGTTCTTCCAGGAATTCTTTTTGGGCCTGAGACCAAATTACATTTTTCTTTGAGGATTCACATGTGGCCATTTTGACTCTATAGTCCTCTTCTAAGTTTATGCCTTGATCTTCCTTATCACCATGGTAACTTTCTATAGTCAAGTTCTCTTTTTTTTCCTTCTTCTTGTTTTGTGCTCATTTTTTTGCCTTTTTTTTGGTGACGTGGTGTTTTTATGTGAGAGTTGGGTTCCGGTTTTGCATTGTCCCAGGCCTTTTGTGCTGGGGCTCTGGGTCTTACTGCTGGCTTTCACTGGGCTTCAGGGCTTAACTGCTTGCTTCCTCTGGCGGGTAGGCTTCCCTTCTGACTTGTACTGGGGTGGGGGGGAGGGGAGTCTCAACATTGGCCTCCCCTGGGTACAGGGTTTAGCTGCTGGCTTGCTCTAGGGGTGGGGCCTTGTTGCTGGGTTGCTATGGTAACAGTCTTTCTGGTGGCTGGTCCTGGAGAGGAGATCTTGTTTCTGGTCTGCTGCAGGGGTGGGGTCTTCCTGTTGGCCAGCCCCAGGATGAGGTTGCTGGGTTGTTTGTCCATTGTTCTCGAAGAAGACCATGACATTAGAGGGATGATGCTACAACATACAAGTGTTGTACAGAACATACTATACACATAGAATCTTGGCATCTCAGAGGATATAAGTTCCATGAAAAAACTTTTGATCTAAAAGCAATAATTGCCTGGGAACAGATGGAAGAAGGAAAGCTCTTTTTCCTGAGACTGACAAATGGAAGGGAGAGGTCAGACAAGGCAAGACACAGGGGTTTGGGCTGGGGTACAAATAAAGTAAAAGGCAGGCAATGAATAGTCTTTTCTCTCTTGATGTAGCATCAGCAATAAGAGGCGATGGGTGGAGGTAAATAGACTGGTATAGGAGAATTCTCATAGAAATAGGACATGAAAGTTCACAGAAAAGACAGCTCTTTTCTCTGAATCACTCTGATGTTATTCCAGCTTGTATCAAAAACATATATGTTCAGTATAGAAAAAATCCTTACTATCTTCCAAAGTTACCTTGAACCTCTGATTTATGATAAATATCAGTGACCATTCAAATCAGTGTGTGTGTCTACACACACACACACACACACACGTACGTTCTGTCAATTCAAGCTTCAGAGTATTCATAATAATAGCAACTGACAGCAACTAACTGCTTTAGTGTTTACAAACTGCTTTAATATGTTATTTCATGATCCCCACCACAACTCTGGATGCTATTATTGGTACTATTGGAGGAAACTGAAACTAAGAGGAATTATAGAACTTGCCAGGGTCACAAAGCTGTTAAGTATCTAATAAAAGATTTTTAATTCAGGTCATTGAGACTACAAATCCAACACTCTATTACACCACCTAGCCGTCTCCCATGTTGTCAATCCCTCTTCTTTCACCAAATCATTAGTTTGAGAAGCAATGATGTAGATTATGACCATCTTATATCATGCTTGAAAGCTTACAGAAGCACCCATAATATATCCTTAGAGGAACTGAAGTTATTCATTGCTGAAATATGTCAAAAAATTCAATCACCTAGTTCTTTATAATTTAAAAATGCCACTCAAAATTTGGACACGGTATCTATAGTTCTTCACAAGCTCCACTTTTCAGAAAAGACCAGCGTTTTGTGATAGGGAAAAATAAGGTCTTCAAAAACATTCCAAATTACCAGACTTGAATATAGTCTAACTCCCAACAACCTCCTCCTTCTCTAGCTTGCAAATACAATTATAAATTACATAAGAATTAATTTCAGAAATAATTTCACTAGGACAAGAAAATATTTTCATTTAACCTTTTTCCACAAAGCAAAATAATCAAGTTTATTTAGGCTCTTATTTATTGCCAAAAAGTATGTTACTTTTTGAAGGACTGTAAACTGAACCTATCCTGAAATGAACTCTTTGTTTACCATTTTAAGTTTGCTCTAACCATAGGTTGTAAACATTAAACAGGCTTTTAAAATGGAAAAGTAAAAGCTAAGCAAGATTTTAGATTTAGAATGGAAAGGGTCTTTAGAAACTCTCTAATCCAGTTCTGCAATTCTGTATAGGGAAAAAGTGAGGCACACAAAGTGGAAATCATTTGCCCAAGGACACAGGTCCTTGGACTCTAAACTTCTTTCTATCATATCTCTGAAATGCGGATGTTGAATTTTTGCTAAGGTCCCTTTTAAATCTAAATCTATGATCCTAAATCTTAACTGTTCCTGTTCAATTCTTCTCCCACTGCTATGAACTTCTTTCCTTTTTGGGGGTGGGAGGTGGGGTGGGGATAAGGAGGTGGATGGGTAAAGAAAGGGAACCAAAATAGTAAGGGGAAAAAAGAGGGGACTATCTTTAAGTTTCAAGAGACCATCCTTGAAATGCCCAATTAATCACCTGTGGTTTTGACACTTACCAGATACATTGATTGATGTTCCTGCATCAATAATTCCACTATTGGGTCTCACACAGTACCGGCGGGGTGCAGTAGTCTTCACTTTAAAACATACATTTCGGTCAGAAGGGTTGCCAAGTTTCAGGTTGGTGGTGACAACATCTGTGAAGGGACCTGTGAACAAGAGTAACAACAACAACAAAATAAATGGAGAGAGAATGTAGAGGGCTAAGGCAAACCTCAAACCATATTTATTCATAGTTCAATTACAACTTTGTGTTTTTCTGGATAAAGGGATAGCCTTCTTTATTACCTATATGAACTTTTGCCTGGAGGAGGCATGGGGGAAGGAGAGAATAAAGAGAATTTCTATAATTAGTTCAGACAACTTTTAACAACTCATTTCTAACTAGATGAGTTTCCTTGGGGAAAGAACTGTGCCTCATAAAACTCAAGGAGACTAGAAGGGTACAGTAAGTAAGCATTCAATAATATCTTCACTGTTGTTGTTGATAATGCTGAACATTATGTTCATTTAACAGACTAATCCAATTCACATTCTAGAATTTCAGAATTGGAAGGGATCGAGGTGACCACCTAGTTCAACCAATACATGCAATAAGGGGGAACCCATGACACCTCCAAATGAAAACCATTCCACCTTTGGACAGATCTACTTATTTTTCTTTAAACTAAAATTTGCCTCTATGAAACTTCTATTCACTGTTCCTTATTCTGCCCTTAAAAGCCAAGCAGAACAAGTCTGATCCTTGAGGACCTTGCAAGTACTTGAAAACCAATGATAATTTCCCCCCATAAGTCTTCTTTTCTCTAGGATGAATATCTATAGTTGTTTCAATTAATCGCTCAGGGTCCAATCATCCTGGTTGACCTCCTCCTTCGTAAAACATGGCATCCTAAACTGAATTCGATCCTCCAGATGTTGTGGTTTGTCCTTCGTTCTTGAAGAGGACCATGACATCAGGGAAATGATGACATGACTTGCAACTGTATTTGATCTGACGTAGTCTAACCAGGACAGAGTACAGTAGGGCTATTATTCCTCATTCCTAAAAGCTATGGCAATTCTTTATTTCTTGACAAGCACAATCAATTGCTAAATCTTGTCCCTTCTACCTCTACAGCATTTTTTTGATTCCTTCCCTCTTTTGTTGCAATCATACAGTCACTATTCTAGTTCAGTACCTCATCACCTCTTAGTTGTTTCTTCTGCCTGAGGTCTGTCTTCAACTCAAATCCATCCTCCTCCACACAGCTACCAAAGGATTTTCTAAAAGTACAAATCTGACCATGTCACTCCACAACTGCATTGGTGCCACATAATTTCAAGGATCAAATATGAACTCCTCTGTTTGGCATTTAAAGTCTCTCACAATGTGGCTCCAACCTACCTTTTTGCTAGGGTCCAGATCATTCCTTTTCCTTTTTTTTTTAATAAGGAAATTTCCTTTTCTTTTTGCCCTGGTTGTCCCCCATGCTTGGAATGCAGTTCCTCTGTATCTTCCGTTCTTAGAATCCCTAATTTCCTTCAAGGCTCAGCTCAATGCAACCTTCTATACAAAGCTTTTCTTGATCCCATCATAGCTGCTGCTGATTCCCTCCACAACTGCCTCATGTCATTTTAGTATGTGCTTATATAAGTAATATATATTGTCTCCCCTGGATAGGTCATAAACTCCTTGAGGGGAGGGATTTTTTCGATTTTGCCTCAGAATCTACACTTGCTGATTGACAGTTTAAGAAGGTGTCACCTGAGCTCAGCTTTGAAGAAGACAAGGATTCTGAGTCAGAAGGACAGAGTACATTCCAAGCAAGGGGTAATGGTTTGTTTAAACACTGCAAAGCAGGACACAGAACGTAGAGTTCACATTAAGAGTCAGTAGACTGATTTGGCTAGCCTGCAGAGTTAATAAAGTAATATTAAATGAAGCTGTAAACATGGCTTCCTCTCTCCTTCCCTGCAACAAACAAGATCATAGCTAAAAGGTACCTTAAAGATCATATAGTTCAACACCCTTATTTTAGACATGATAAAATCCAGGACAGGTAAATGATTTACCCAAGGTTTGTAGGATCACAGATTTTGAGTGGGTGGGGACCTTAAAGGCTATTTAGTTTAAGTCCCCTGAGTTTATGGATAAGAAGCTGAGGCCAATGACTTGCCCATGGTAAAAAAAAATAAAGAATAAAAGGAAAACATTATCTATGATATAAGGAGGAAGTTGGCACAAAACCACTAAAATTTCACTGGGCCACATAATGACACCAAGGTCACATTGCCTATACCTTACAAAAAGAGAATCTGGCTCTTTGTGGAGTAGAATTAGAAGTTACAACTTAGACTTGAAATAATGTTAGTGAACAAAGGACAATCCAGTATGAAGTTCTTCTAAGGTCAAACCAGGTTGTTCCAAAGCTCTTTTAAAATCACCATAAAGAGAGACATACACGCACTTGACAAAAATTTAAAACATTGAGCTTCCAACACTTTTGCTCCCCAACTGTTGTCCTTTAATGTATGCTATCATGTGGAGAAAGGTTAAAGAGAAGAGCTAGGATTTGAACTGAGGTCCTTTGCCTCCTTGTCTCCAAATCCAAATGTTCTTTGTACTATTGTAAGATGCAGAGCTGGGATGTGAACTAATATCCCTCTGGCTCCACATACAGCAAGTGCAGTTGTCTCCCCTACACTTTGCCATTTCTGGACCACCAAGAGTATTCAGGGAATACAAACCCAAATTAATATGAGCTTAAATGAAACAGTTAATTTCTGGAGGTGGGAAGGAGGTGTGTGTATGTATGGGGAGGGGAGGGAGTGAATTCCCAAATCACACGCAAACTATTTTTGGATTACCAATGTTACAGCTCCTACTCAAAAATTAACCAAGGATGTACTTACAACCCCCACTTCCAAAGATTTAATCCGAAGGTTAACCAGAAGAAAGACGCAACATTCACAAAACAAATAATGCTCAGAGTGATATTCCTTTGGAGCAGGGAGAAGCTGTTTACTCAACCAGCAATAGCACAGATACCCTCAAGCTGTTGTGCACTTATTATGATATGTGAAGAGGATGGTAAAGTTACTCTATGAACTGGTATGGGGAGTTTCCTCTTGGTGAGTTCCTTGCACCAGGTGTCAAAACACATGGTATGAAGACCAACACTCCCGAGTACAGACAGAACCAGATTAAAATAATCTGGGAAATATTTAACAAAATAAAATATATCAATTTACAAGCTTATTAAATGCCTCCTATGTGGCAGGCAATTCGATCTAGGTGTGAGGCATACGAAGACAAAAATGAAACAGCTCTGACCCTCAAGAAGATTATACTGTACTGGAAGTCCACAGGTGGTCCTTTACACCCAGATTAATGAACTTTCTCATGCATTTGAGAATGAGGCTCCAGTACTGCCCTGGCAGAATTTCATCTATACTGTCCCTTTATTATTTTATCAGTTTATTGGTTCCAGGTTCAAATCTCAGGTCCAAGATTTATTGGTTTCCATCCTTGAAATTCTCCCAGGCCTAAATTTCCTTATCTGTAAAATGTGGTGATAATCTCTAAGGTCCCTTTTAGCTCTAGATGCTATGATCCACGCTCACCCTCCCAACCTCACAACACCAACACACACCTTCATTTCTACTCAAGGAAAAAGTTCACACAAGCTATCAAACCTGGGTAGGGACAGGACCAAGCAGGGATAAAAACATATAGAATACTAGCAGGGATGAGAAAAATAAAATATGAAGTTCTTATACCCAATGGTCAAACAAAACAAAATATAACTCAGATATTTCCAAAGTTAAAGGCAGTCAAAAATAATGATTCCCTGGTAGTGGTATGCTTGGGAAGTGGTAGAGCCTGGAATTTGATTTTCTCATAAAGACAGCAGGAAAAAGTTGCCTAGGAAAAAGACACTCCAGTTTGACTTGTGGAACTATCTTTTCAAAGAGAGTCAGTTATATACTTCAAACAAGTGTCATTTGTAAAATGTGAAAATCAAGTGATTCCTCCAGTAATCAGTGCACCCCTCTCCCCCATACTTCCTCAGCATATTCTCTATCAGATCAACTTGGGCTGTTCACATGTTGTTTCCCCAGTAGAATTGTAGGCTCCTTAAATGCTGGGATCCTAATGCCCAGCAAATTGTATATACATAGGAGCATAGATTCAGAACTAGAAAGGACTTTACAAACTACTGAGCTCACCTCTTCCCTCTCTCTCCCTTTTCAGATGAGGAAAAGGAGGCACAGGAAGTGACTTGCTCAGGGTCATTGTTAAGTATCTCATGTCTGAGGCAGGATTTGAACTGAGGACTACCAGTACCTTATCCACTATACCAAATTGCTTCTATTTAATAAATGCTGGTTGGATTAAATTGGGATTATAATCCTTATACTTCCTTCATGGGGTTTGTAAACTCTAATACCTTATTAAATCACCCCCACTTCCTTTTAAGACAAAGAGCTTCAGGGGCAGCTAGGTGGAACAGTGGATAAGCTCCAGCCTTGGAGTCAGGAGGACCAGAGTTCAAATCCAGCCTCAGACACATGACACTTACTAGCTGTGTGATCCTGGACAAGTCACTTAACCCCAATTGCCTCACCCAAAAAGCAAAACGACAAAGAGCTTCAGCTTTGAATGTTAACAATTTCTAATAATCCCAAATATATCAAAACAACAACATGCTTTTTCTAAAACTACTGAAATTGCAATGATAGGAAAACAAAATGAGAAAAGGTGCCACAACCACTATTGAGAAGAACAATTAGTCTTTCTGCTGTTGTTCAGTTGTGTATGACTCCATGACCTCATTTGAGGTTTCTTTTGGCAAAGGGAGAAGAGTGGTTTGTCATCTCCTTCTCCAGCTCATTCCTCCTAGATGAGGAATTGAGGCAAATAGGGTTAAGCGATTTGCCCAGGGTCACACAGCTAGTGAGTGTCTTAGGCTAGATTTGAACTCAGGAAGAGGAGTTCTTCCTGGTTCCGAGCCCAGTGTTCTATCTACCTCACCACTTCGCTGCCCTATTGTTTTTTCCCCCTAGCAAAAGAAAAAAGCAGAACCCATTTAAAAGTATTTGTTTCATTTTATAAATTTATTCTCCTAAACACACACACAGAAATCAAGATTTTTCAAGTATCTACCCCTATTTCTGTCTTCTGGCTTCCCTGGTTTCTTTCAGGTCCCCCTTTTATAAGAAGCGGTTCCTGGACCTCCTCCTCCTCTTAACACCTCCCCTCTGAAATCATGACCAATTCATGCTGCATTTATCTTGTCTGCACATAGCTGTTTGCCCGAGAGCTCCTTGAGAGCAGGGGCTGTTTTTTTACCCTTCTTTGTATCTCCAGTGCTTGCAAAGTGTCGAACATGGCTAGTAACTGATAAATGCTACCTGACTGAATGACTATATTCAATTGGAAGGTAAGCTTCCTGAGGCCAGGGGATTTTTGTCTTTCAATAGGCAACTTGGTAGCACAGGGGACAGAGTGCTAGACCTGTAACTGGGGAGACCCTAGCTCTCTCCTCTCTCTCAGATGGTAAATAATCCAATATAGGTTTCATACATGCAATCATGCAAAACTTTTCAATGTTACTCATTTTGTTCAAGAATCAAATAAAAAAAAAAAGGAAGGAAAGAAAAAACCTGGCGCCTCCCTACTGTTCCAGACCTCATAAACTTCACTCCTCTCTACAATTCTGTGATCCAATGACAGTGGCCAACATGATGTTCCTTATAAATTATCCTATCTCTGTGCTTTTGCAATGGCTGCCTCCACACCTGGAATGCTCTCTTCCAAATCCTGGTATGTTTCAAAACTCACTCAAATCTTCCTGTCTCCTAGAGGGCTTTTCCAGCCTCTCCCCTTCCTACTGTCTTATTATGAACATATATTTGCGCATGAGTCCTTTGAATCTTATTTTTGCCTTTCTTTATATCCCCAGAACTCAGCATGGACTTCCAAGTTTGCTGAGTGACTGAATGGCATGCCAGTTCTTCCTTCCAACGCTTAAAAGGGACTGCTAAGTATTCACTAATTTTTTTGAGGATCAGATCTAGTTTTTATTTTTAAAAATTTGCTTTGCATGCTATCATCATTAGTAATAATAAAATACCTAGAGGTCAGGGTCAATGTTATTCTGTAAAAGAGAACTGCCCAAACAAAAACTAGCTATTTACCCACTTAAGTTTTTCCAAAATCATATTAGAATCATAAAACTGCAGAGATGAAAGGGACCTCAGGGATCCTGTAGTTCAAACTGTACCTGTCAATTCAAGTTTTGCTTGAAGACTTCAAGTGACAGGAAATTCCCTGGAAAACTTCCCTGGTTTAGTACTGGTATAGTACTCATATGTACTGGTATAGTAATCATAGTACCATAAATTTAGAGCTGAAAGAGACCCTAGAGGTCATCTAATCTAACACCCTCATTTTACACAGGAGAAAACTGAGGTCCACACAGAGATTTTAAAACCTTACCCAAGATCACTCGGTATAGACCCAGAATTTGAACTCACATTCACAGACTCCAAATCCAGCACTTTGTTACAATGTGAGAGAAAATCTGTCATTTTACCTCCTCTTCCTTTATTAATGAATTAGGATACACAAATTTGATTAAAAAACAAAACAGCAACTGATAAAGCACTGTTTAAAATCCCCATTTGCATTTCACAGAACTGTCATGTCCATGAACACACTTTTTAGTTAAACACACACACACACACACACTTTTACACAGCAACAACTTGCATTTGTAAATCGTCTTAAGGTCTGCTCTCCTTACAACTACCCCATGAGGTAGGCTATACAAATATTATAATCACTTCTGTAGAGGACACGAGGAAACACACTGATAGAGTAAGTAACATACCAAAGGTACCATTGCTGGTTAAATTTCTTAGGTAGGCTGTGAACTTTCATCTCTTGACTTCAAAGTTCAGCATTCTTTTGACTATACTATGCTAGCTTTAGGTCTCAAATATGTCTTTTGGCCTGGATTCATATGTGAAACTTCTGTGAGATAATTCCTTCTGCTCATACAGATTGTCAGCCAGTCTGCAACTTAAAAGTCTTACACAGTGAACAGAGCTGGGTCAATGAGACCTGGCCATCTCAAGTCCTACCTAACACAAACTGGCTACATAGGGTAACTCTCTAAAATATAATTGCTATTGGTAGAATATAAGCTCCTTGAAGCCAGGGACTATATAATTTTTTATCTGTATCCCCAGTGCCCAGTACAGTGCCTGGCATGTAGCTGTCACTTAATAAATGCTGGTTGCCTAATTAAAATATTTCAAACACAGAAGAAGGATGAAACATGTTCTTCGGCTTCAAAGGGAAGAGATACGGCCAACAGGTAGATATTACAGGGAGGGAGATTTCAGATCAAGTTGACGATCACCCAAAGGGCAACGAGAAGAGGCTGAAACACATCAAGGAATTATGTGAGAGATACTGTGTAAAGTATACAAAAGAAATGTGTGATTGAAAATGGAGATGCACTGGTCATATGGTGAGAGTGAAGGTTGGCTGGTATGCTACATTGGACTTCCTGTGATGTCAAGAGAATCTGAGGAAACACATTGGGTGGATCCCCTCCAGCAAACTTATGAAAAGGCATGGACAACAGTCACACAAGATAGCCAGGAATGTATCAGTTGCGTGCTGAGTCATAAGAAGAAACAACCTGGGTGGATGAGATCACAGAGTCACTAGAATATTAAAGCAGTAAAACAAGGAAAGTCTTCCTAAGAGCACAGCCCAACAATGAAATGGAGGATTTTGAGGTGAGGGAGTGAATGAAATTCATGCTTCAGCTATGGTTGGACTAGATTCATTTCAACCCATACTAAATGAATTGACTGTGGCCTCAGAGATTTCTTGTAACTCAGATTCTATACTTCTATGTGCTAAAATACAAGTCATCAAATATTTATTTTCATTTCACCAAAGGAAAAAAATTTCAGAAGGCAAATTTATGGTAAAGTTAAATTTCTTAACTTCCGCATGGACATCACCTGAAGCATGAAAGGAAGACAAGGAAATGAGAATGAGAAAAGCCTAGTATAACCCACAAAATTTTCATTTCTTTTTCCTTTTAACTATATGAGTTATGATCTTTTTATGAGCCTCATGATGTACCTATGCATGAAACAGCTATGGTAGCAGGGTCTTCCCTCATTACATGGTTTCAAGCAAAGGCTGGATGACTACTTGTTCAGTATAGAAGGAATTATTTTCCAGGTATGAGTTGGACTAGATGTCTACCTACATCCTTTCCACCTCTGAAATTCTGAGTATATGAAATTGAATAATCCTATTATTTCAATTATTCCTCAAAACAATCCCATATAGCAGATAGAGAAAATACCTCCTTTTTACAGATAAGTACAATGGAGCTAGGGGAGACTCCAGGCAGCTAGGTGGCACTATGGATAGAGAGCTGGGCTTGGAGTCAGGAAGACCTGAGTTAGATATTTCCTAGCTGTGTGACCCTTGGCAAGTCTCTTAACTTTGCAAAATGGGGATGATAACAGCACCAAACTCAGGGGGTCAAATGAGCTATTTGTAAAGCAGTTAATACAGTGCCTGCACATAGCAGGCACTTACTAAATGCTTGTCCTCTCCCTTTCTTCCCCACCTCCTCAACAATATACCCAGAGTCACACAACATAGGAAGTTCGAGAATTAGACCTTGAAAACAAAAAGGTCATTTAACTTCGAAGTCCAAGGTTCTTTTTTTTTTTTTTGAAGGTTTGGAGGAATGGGAGTGGTGAGGGGTGGATAGGGTAGAAGAAGGAGAACATCTTCCTTAAATTAGTTTAAAAGAAAATATTTTCTTTTGGAGGCAAGACCTGTGGTTTCATGGGTGTAGTAGCTCCAGGGAAGAAACTCCCTCAACCAAAGCAGATCTGTATCTTTTCTGCTACTAATCTTATCATTCTGACAAATGACACTGAAAGGTTAACTCATAATTCAGAAAACAAGCATGTATTGGAGACTGGACTTCAACACAGGTAGGAGGTGAGCTTTCTATCTACTATGGCCTAATGCTTCTCCAAAAAGGAAGATTACATGAATCTTCCAAAAATAGAGAACATAACTCTGACATTGAAATAGCACCTTCTTAACAACGTCTCTTCTGAGATGTGAGGTAGACTGTAGTACTATTTGTATTATTTCTCCTTTTCCCCACTGCCACTACTCTGTTGCTAATGCCTCCTCTCCTCACAACTGGACTACTGTAGCAGTCTGCTGATGGCTCTGCCTGCCTCAAAGGTCTCTCCACTCCACCCCACCCTCCATTCGGTCACCAAAGTGATCTTCCTAAAGCACAGGCCCAACCATTCCCCCCTCTCCCCTCCACCCAACAATAATATACAGTAACTCCCTATTATTTCTAGGATCAAGTACAAACCTCAATTTGGTTTCCAAAGCCCTTCACAACCTAATCTCTTCCTCCCTTTCCAGTATACATTACTCCCTGCCACATACTCTTCAATCCAGTGACACTGGCCTTCTGACATGTCCATGACCAAGACATTCATTCCACCTCTCCGCTGTCCCCCTGCCTGAACCACTCTCCTCCCTCATCTTCATCTCCTGGCTTCCCTACTTTCCTTCAACTCCCAACTAAAATTCCATCTTCTACAAGAAACCTTTCCCAGCCCCTCTTAATTCCAGTGCCTTACCTCTGTTAACTATTTCTTATTTATCCCAAAGATAGCTTGTTTGTACATAGTTGTTTGCTTGTGGTCTCTCCCATTAGATTGGGAGCTCCTTGAGGGCAGGGACTGTCTTTAAATGCTTTTTGTATCCCCAGTGTTTAGCACAGTGCCAGGCACAGAATAGAAACTTAAATGTTTACTGACTCCCATTTTACAGATAAGGAAACTGAGGCTCAGAACTATGAAGTAGATATCAGTGCTAAGATCCAACCCAGGCCTTCCAACCCAAGTCCAATATTCTTTATATTATAGCATCTTGCCTGTGGTGAGCAGAGAGAAAGAAATCCTTCAAGTTCTTGAACCTGCAGTGTTAAAACAATGAATGTACAATGTTCAGGTCTTCAAAAAAAGCTATGTTCTACCAAACTTCTCAAAATGATTAAGTTCCAGGTGTTCAGATATCAGGGATAGATAGATAAATTAACAGAGCAGGGAAGATAACAGTGCTTTGGGGAAAGTGACTAAATTGCACTAAATCTTTAAACACACTGTTTAAATTAAATTTTAAAAATCCTCTCATTCAATATATCCTCAAGTCAGTGTCTGAAGCTTAAATGAGGAGGCCTTACCAATGTCTAAAAGGGTTCCACCCCACCCCCCACAAAATTCAAAACAGCAATTCTCCAAGGTAGAGGGATTCCCCTGCTTTGTTCTTTCCCTCCTGTGTGACACATGGGATTAAGCTTCCAAACAATTCCGTCCTACTCAATCAATCCACAAGCACACTCACTATGTGCCAGACACAGTGCTAAGTGCAGTTCTCCAAGAATGCCTTTCCACCACTTTCCATCCCTTGGTCCGATTTCCTCAAAAGTATGTGTGTACACACACACACACACACACACACACACACACTATATACACACACACACATATATATGTATATAGTAATTATTCTGGCTACTTGCTCTACCTGAGGGGAACAGTTCCCTTCTCTAAAGAGATGCATGCTGCCCTTTCTGTAACAAGATTGTCAAAGGTAGCCTACATCGACTGTATTAATGTCTCTTTGTGCCCCAAATGTAGATTCCCAGGTGATTTTATATATATGTGCACGTAAAAAGTTTTCATCATGTCCCCAAACAAAGGAAAAATTTAATAGGAACAGATCTTAGGGGTAGACAACTTTTAAAATTAGCATAAATATATTCAAGAATATGGACACTAGGTGAAAAGAATTTTTTTTTAAATCTAATTTTTCTGGTTGAACTGCCAGTTTACACATTAAATCAATGCTTTAGAAAGGAAAATAAAATATTACAACCAATCTGATTGGTTTTAAAAGTGGCATACATTTTGTTCCCATCCAGACAACAGAAAGTCTATTTATACATCATTTGAAATCATCACACTTCATAAACAACTCCACCCTGCTACACACAGAAACAGTTTTCCAGAGGAACATCTTGGAGTCTGAAATGCTTCAAATATATTATTGCCTCATTAACCTTTGCATATCCCTGTGAGTTTTGTGGTCATGAAATATTAAATCCCATTACAATGAAAGAGAAACTGAGGCAGTTCAATTTTTTAAAAATTTTCTTTAAAAAATTGTTTTTAGGTTTTCTGAACTTCTTTTCAGAATAGCTCTTTCCCTCTCCTCTACCCAGTGAACCATGTTTTGTAACAAAGAATAAGAAAAATAATTAAGCAAAACTACCTAACATTCTATATCCATAGGTCTCTGTCTCTGCAAAAGGAGGTTGTCTTTTCTCCTCCCAGAAGCCAAGCTTGGTTAATTAGAACCACACAACTTTCATTTTTGCTTTGTTGTTTCTATTTCCATTGTTGTAGTCACTGTGTATATTATTTTTCTGGTTCTTTTTCCTTCACTCTCGTCAGTTCACAAATGTTCCTGTCCACTTGCCTCCCTTCCCGAGCTTAACCCCTTGGTGAACCAACTACTGATTTCCACACTATCCTCACTACTCTTGAATCCTTTGCCCTCCTGCACTATCACCAATTAGGCCTTGCCAAATCCAAACCTTGGATTATTCTGAGCGAAACTGGAGGAAATCATGAAACTTTTACTGGGATCACCACAAATTTATGTTATTTAATCATCACAAGTGGACCCTCACTGCAGCAAGGTAACCATTCTAATTAATCAACTGATTATCCTCTCCACAAAGGTTATTTCAAATCCTCTTTTCTCAAGCCTCCATGGCATTTCTTCCTCCTACCTTCTCACGTGAGGGCTCCATTCTTTGACTCATCTCACTTACTCAGTTATCTTCCCCAATTATCTACTCCTTTTCGGTCTTGGAAGAGGAGGCTATTCGCCTTGCTAAGGCCAACACCCCTACACGCACCCTTGACTCTATCTCTTATGACTCCTATGGAGTCAAGAGTGCACATAAGGGTGTTGGCCTTAGCAAAGGGACCAGTGAACAAGACAACAAATGCCTTCATCTTCCCCACTCTCTCACTTTCAATCCTTATCTATTGGTGCCTTCCCAGTTGTCCATCAACATAACCATTTCTCCCCCATGCTTGAAAAACCCTCATTTGGTCATACTATAGCAATTACCTATCATCCTATATCTTTTCCTCTCCTTGGCTACACTCTTGAAAGAAAGCTGTTGACACCAGGTGATTCCAATCCCTCTCCTTTCACTCTCTTCTAAATCCTCTACAAACTGGCTTCTGATCTCAATTAAGCAACTGAGAGTATTCACTCTCCAAATCTCCCAATGATCTCAACTGCCAGATCTAATGGCCCTTTATCAATCTTCATCCTTCTTGGTCTCCCAGCAGTATCTGATACTTTTGATCACATCCTCCTGGATACCATTTACTCTTGAGGTTTTCTTGAGATTGCTCACTCCTGGTTCTCCTCCAACCTATCCTTTCTTGGTCTCTTTTCTATGCTCTTCATCCATGTCACACCTAGTAACTGTAGATGTCCCCTAAGGGTCTGTTCTGGGTCCTCCCTGCACAGTTTCACTCAGTGATTTCATCAGGTTCCAGTGGTCCAGTTGTCATCTCTATGCAGATGATTTTCTAGTCTTTCATGGGAGCCACAGTCCAACATCCAATGTAACTTTGGATATCCTGAACTGGACATTGTGTAGGGATCTCAACTCAACATGTCCATAAAATAACTCATTGTCTTTCCCCAAAAAACCTTATCCTCTTCCCAAATTCCTTATTACTATGTAGGTTACTACCATCTGCCTTGTCATCCAGGTTGGCAAATGCAGTCATCTTTAAATCCTCACTTATTCTACACACCTGTCCAATACGTTGTCAAATCTTGTTGATTTGTGAACATCTTTTGTATATATCCCCTTCCCTCCACTCTTGAAACCACTGCCTAAATTCTGGCCCTCGTCACCTCTTGTCTGGACTATCGCAATAGCCTTCTAATTGGCTTCCCTGCCTCGTCTCTTCCCATGACATTCCATCCTCCATTCAGCTGCCAAAGTGATTTTCCAAAAATCCAAGTGTGACCATGTCTCTCTCTTTCACACACACACACACACACACACACACACCTCCTCTCTCAATAAACTCTAATGGCTCCCTCCAGAATCAAGTATAAAATGTTCTGATTGGCATTTAAATATCACAACTTGGCCCCTTTCTACCTTTCCAGTTCTTTACTCCTACACACTCTCTCTCTCCCCACCACTGAGTAACACTGGCCTGCTTGCTGTCTCTTGCACATTAATTCCCTCTCCCTTTTCCATGTTTCTACACTGGCTATCTCCCATGCTTGGAAACCTCTCCCTCCTCATCCTCACCTCCATCTTTTGGTTTCCCAGAGTTTTTTCAAGACTCAACTTGAGCTCCACCTTTCACAGAAGGCCTTTCCAGATCTGCTCACCTGGCACTGCCTTCCCCTCTCGGATGACCTTTCATCCCCTCTGTATATACCTTGAACACACCTAGGTCTTAATACAGGAGGCAACATGTAAATAACGTGAGGTCCTTGAAGGCAGAGTCTGGTTTGCTTATGTTTGAATCCTTTGAATCCAAGAATCCCCTCTTCAAATAGTGCTTAGCTTAGCTTAGGATAGGGCTAGGGAGAGGGGACTGGATTTATTATTTCCCTGGCAGAAGGAGCTCTCAGACGAGGAAACTCCCTCTAGCAATATGATCTGGCACTTTCTTGGCAACTTAAGAGTCTTAGGGAGTTGCTACAACACTGAGGGGTTACATGACTTGCCTTGGGCCAAACAGCCAATATTTGTCAGAAGGGGAACCTAAACTCAGTTCTTCCCAGCTCTGAATCCAGCTTTCTATCCATTTGACCTCACTTTCTCTAATTAAGTACTTAATACCAATTTATCAGACTAATTCATAGCTCCATTAATGGTGTGCCTGTTTTTTTCTACAGCCCCTCTAACAATAACTATTTCCATGCTTTGTCATCTTTGAGGCATTCAATTCAATAAACATTTATTAAAGGCCTACTACATTCAAGGCATTAGGATATGTACCTGGAATAAGTAGTTGGTGGACTTCTTTAATCTCAGATGAGAAGTTAGCAGAGACAGACTGGATTAAACCAACCTAAAGACCACATTACCTATGCTATGTAGATAAAGAGAACATTAACTTCCAGATTATCATGCCTGGTTACTGCTTCTAAACACACAGTTATTTCAAAGGTAAAATGGACAACAAGGCTCTCTGCTGGAGAGCAAGAATTCATAGAAGGCCCAAACTGAGAATATGCTTTCCAAACATTCTATAGGATTTGGAGTTAAGTTGTCCTCCCCCAATGTTCTTTTCATAGTCTATTCTTGCCAAGAATATCTTGTGCATACAAAAAAAAAGCCTGAATGCATAGTTGCTAAAAGACAATATTTAGTATATTAACAACCATGATTGTGTGCTCTGTAAAAACCAAGGTTACCTTGGTACAAATATGTTTAGAGGAGCAGTGCTATCGTTGTTGTTCAGTTGTGTATTCCTCATCAAGACCCCAGTTGAGATTTTCTTGGCAGAGATAATGGAGTAGGTTGCCATTTCCTTCTCCAGCTCATTTTACAGATGAAGAAACTGAGGCAAACAGAGTTAAGTGACTTGCCCAGGGTCCCACAGCTAGAAAATATCTGAGGCTGTATTTGAACTCAAGAAGTTGAGTCTTTCTGAGGCCCAGCACTAACTGCTGTGCCATTTAGCTGACCCTAGAGTAGCTCTAATCTCATTTAAATAAAAACATAGACCCCACCCCCCACTTAAAACTTGACAAAAGCTATTGAAATACTTGAAAAACTGGAAGACACTGTCTAATATGCAGAGGTTTCTTTTCTTTAATGGATTTCATGTTTTTAAAAATTGAAGTCACCAGAAACTTTACATAACAGCTTCATACTGCATGTATTCTATATGCGGAAGTGAGAACTAAGATAGGCATAGCATGAAGGAAAAATAGCTATACCATATTTGGTCTTAATTATATGCAGCTTTTCTAAAAGGAATTTTAAAAGTTTTTAGAAACTAGGTTTAAACATAAACTTCTGCTCACATCATAGAATAACATGTGAAAAAAGAGAAAAACTGTAAGCCATATCATTTAACTTGTAGAAAAAAAATGGACCCTAACTTTGGTCGTTAGAGGGGATATAACTTCTTACAGAGGACAGTTTCAATGTGTAGACAATAGCAGCAAAACTTCTAATATTCCACAAGAAATGGAATAAACTCCCTATGGTCAGACAGACCATATAACTACTGAGACCTACAGGTGGGAAGTGAGCATTTATTCCTCAATCGGACAACATTATAAATCAGAGATCAAGAATGACACGGTCTACCGAAAGACAGTATCTGGCAGAGCTGAAATTATCTATTGAAGACAATTCCTAAAGTCATGACACGCTGCTTCCTCGAATCCTGAAGAAAAATGGCATGGTATTCAGGATTTGCTACCTTTCTGATTTAACTTGCCTTTGCAAATCATGAATAAGAAGCAGTGAAACGTGTTTTTGCCTTCTAGTATAAGGTCAGGTTAAACTCTGATGAAGTCAATAAGACAGTTCTAGAGAGGGGTAGAGCTAGTTATTAAAATTTTCAGTGTGAGCATTTATATCTTGGAAATAGGCAAATGCTACAAATCAAGGCTTAATTTATTATTTTGTTGCTCGTCTAGACTTAAGAAAGTGATGGAGAATATGTGGATGATGCAGATTTTAAAGTTTAAATTGTATCTGCCCAATTTTTTAGACAGTTGTTAACAGCACACCCCTAGTTGCAGCCCTGAGAAAACAGGCAAATGCTTTGCCAATGACACTACACAAACTGGATGGGCTAACAATACGAAAAATAAAGCTGAAGGCATAGCCCAAATAAGGCATTTATTTATATACCCTGGGCTCTGCAGTCCCCTTCAACTCCCCATGTTTGAAACCTGTACTCCCTGTGCGTGTATCATTACTGTGTTTCTTCTCTATAATACATCCAATTTAGAGTTAGAGAATCAGACCTGGAAGTGACTTTAGCAATCATCTAATACAATTCTCTCATTTAAAAACAGTAAACGGAGGCTCAAAGTTTATGCCAGGGCTGGAATTAGAAATCAGCTTTTCTAACTTCAAGTTCAAAGAAAGTACAGCTTTGCCATGGAGAGTGGGACTTTGCAATATAGAAAAATTGTGTATTTATATCAGTTGTTTTGTCCATCCTAGATGGCTGCCTACCTTGCCAAAATTCACCACTCTCTCAAATAGATAAGCTATCAACGGGTAAAATGTATGCCACTGAGGGACACTTTTTTCGCCCCTCCCAATCACATTCACCTTTTCTTCTTTTTCTTCTACTTCCTACTCTTCTACTCTCTGTGCTAAACCCAAGGGATACAGAAAGAGGCAAAAGACAGTGACCTTAAGGGAGTTTACAATCTAAAGGAGGAGACAACATACAAATAGATACAAAGCACAGCATACAAAATAGGAAGTGATCAACAGAGGGAAGGCACTAGGATTAAGAGGGATTTAGAAAGACCTCCAGCCCTCCCCCAACCAAAAGAAAACAAAAATTTTAGTTGGGACTTAAAGGAAGCCAGAGAGGTCAGTAGTCAGAGCAGAGGAGGGGGAATGTTCCACGGACAGCCAGAGAAAATGCCTGGAGCGAAGAGATGGAGTGTCTTGCTCACAGAATGGCCAAGAGGCCAGCTTACAGTATGGGAATCCATTAGGTCCTGACCAACCTGTGATTTCACTGGTATACAGAACTCACAATGTGCAAACTGATGCACATCAACAGATCTCTGAAACTTATGTCTTATTGCCTGGGACACTGAGAAATTAACACAGCTAATGTCTGTAAACGCTGGACCTAGGGGCACCTAGTTAAAATCTGGCCTCAGACACTTGACACTTACTAGCTGTGTGACCCTGGGCAAAACACTTCCCCCCCTTCCCCGCCCCCCCCCCCCCCCCCCCAGAAAAAGAGTAGGACCTGTACGCAAGCATTCCTGGCTCCAAGGCATTAAGTCATACACTGCCATTTCTGTTATAGGAATATCATCTAGGAATTCACCTAAAATTTTTTTGGCTCTCCTTCCCAATGAGGTTATTAGTAAGTTTGCTATCCACCTAGTAGTAAGTAGTGTATCCTTTTTATTTGTGTTACAAACACAAAATTTAAAAGCTAGAAGTGGCTCAGAGGGCTAAACTAATACAACAATAGCATTTACAAAATAATGCTTTCAGGGATTTAAAGCACTTTACATGTTATCTCATTAGGAGACACTCACAAATTAGAACGTGAAGAAGAATCTCAAAAACATTGCAGACAGCTTCCACTTAAAGACTTCCAAAGACAAATCCCACTGCTTTCCAAGGCTGTCCATTTCACTTTTAATTCCAATTCAACAAAACATTTATTAAGTGCCTACTATGAAAAAGGCACTGAGCTAGTACCTAGGGATATAAAGACCAAAATCAAATTGTTCTTGCCTTCAAAAAGCTTACATTCCATTTAGTAAGCTTCTCCAGGGATAATTTCATCATTCCCTTTGTATTCTTAAGCCTATATTTGTAGATTCTTAGTGCTTGACTGAGGACCACTCCAATTATTATAAAGTATTTTCTACTCATCAAGCCTAAATCTACTTCTCCAACTTGGACCTAGAATTCCTAATTACGACCTTTAGGAACAAGTAAAATGAACCTAATCCCTCTTTCACATGACAGCTTCTCAAATACCACTATCATGTCCCTGCTAAGCCTTGAGTGGCTGAGTGGTGCTTTGGAAAGGTAGATGAATTTGGAACCAGTCACTTAATCTTTCTGGACCCATTTCCTCATTTAGAAAATGAGGGGCCTGGATTAGATGGCTAGCGGTAAATCTACACTCCTTCTTTGGGCTAAAAAAAAAATCACCAATTCTTTCACCTTATATTCTTAGAGGCATGGCCTCTAGTACTCTCACCATCTTGATGAAAAACCTAAATTTTCCCAAGGTAGCTGCCCAGTAGAACACTTGGAACTCTAGAAGAACCCTGGCACCAGGGCAGAGGACAGAGGAATTATTACCTTCCCCATTCTGGATACTGCACCTTTTTTAATGCAGTCTATTCAACTGGGGCAGCTTAGTGAGACAGTGGATAAAGTGCTGGGACTGGAGTCAGGAAGTCATGAATTCAAATCCAGCCTCAGATAAGGCTGTGTGACCCTGGGAAAGTCATTTAAGCCTGTTTGTCCCAGTTTCCTCATCTATAAAAATGGCTGGAGAAGGAAATGGCAAACCACTCCAATATCTTTGCCAGAAAACCCCAAAAAGGGGTTGGACATGACTAAAAATGACTAAATAACAACAAATTCAATTCATTAAGTTCCTACCATCTGCCGGGTACTGTACTAAGCACTGCAGATACAAAAAGTGGCAAAAAGTAGTCTCTGCCCTCAAAGACCTTATGATCTAATGGAGGGGACAACATGCAAACAAATATATACAAAGCAAGCTATACACAGGACAAATAGGAAATAATTGACAGAATTAGGAAATGGAATTAAGAAGGGTTTAGGAAGGCTTCCGGAAGGAGGTACGATTTTAGTTGGAACTTAAAGGAAACCAGGAAGGTCGGTAGCCTGAGAAGCAAAGGCCAGAGGGTGTTCCAGACTTGAAGGACAGCCAGAGAGAACGCCGGAGGCAAGAGATGGAATGTACTGTTCATGGAACAGCCAGGAGGCCAGTGTTACCAGACTGAAGAGTCTGGGGAGTAAGGTATAAGAAGAATGAAAAGGTAGAAGAGGGCTAGGAGTGAGGTGATGAGGATATTATTAGCTGTTCTGGCTGTCATGTCATCTAGCTTGTAGCCCACTGAATGCCCTCTGATATTTTCAGAGGGACTGGTATCTAACCCTATCTCTCCCATCCTGTCCTTGCAAACTTGATTTTTTGAACCCAAGCATAAGACTTTACATTTTTTTTTCTTAAATTTCATCTCTCAGATTTTTTGTCTTAAATTTCATTTCTCAGATTGCTCTAAATTTATCTCCTCCTAATTTCTGGAATATGACAGCCCACATGGCATAACAGAGCCCTAGACCTGAAGTCAGAGCTAGCACTGAATAAAGACTCTACAGTTGCTAGTTGACTTTGGGTAGGTCTTCTGTTGTTGTTCAATCATTTTCAGTCACGTCTGATTCTTTGTGACCTCTTTGAGGGTTTTCTTGGCAAAGACACAGGTGTGGATTGCCATTTCCTTCTCCAGCTCATTTTATAGATGAGGAAACAGGCAAACAAGGCTAAGTGACTTGCCCAGGGTCACTCAGCAGTTAAGTGTCTGAGACTGGATTTGAACTCAGGAAGATGAGTCTTCATGAATTGAGGTCTGGTGCTCTATGCACGATGGTGTCACTTAGCTGCTCTTTGGCTGAGTCAGTTCCCCTTTAAGAATGTCATCTGTAAAATGGTGATATATACATACACACACACACACACACACACACACACACACACACACACACACACA
>NW_020940358.1:13966757-13975440 GCF_900497805.2 Vombatus ursinus
ACACACACACACACACACACACACACACACACACACACACACACACACACGACTGATCTGACACCCACTGGTATTACTGAGGCCCTAAAGTGGCATTCAGGACTCAAGTGGTTATAAATGTTATAAAGTGCAATTTGCAAGAATAATTTTAAAAAATTATTCCAGTCATTTCTAATTTGATAACTGCACATTAGAGCCTATTAAATGCCATACTATTTAAAGAGGAAGAAGAGAATCAGATCAGGTACCTTTCACAGGTATTGAAGGGTGGGGTGGGAAGGAGGACCCAAACAAGGGAAAGAAGACATCACAAAAGATAAAACTGATAATTTTGATTATATGATTATTAAAAAGCTTTTGTACCACATGATATTAGGATAAGGGAAGCTATTGACTGGGGGGATGGGCATAGAGGGGAAACTATCAAATATCTATGCTAAGGGTCTGATATCTAAGATAAAGAGTGAACTAATACAAATGTAAAAAAAAAAACCTAAAGCTCATTCACCAATGGCAAAATATTCAAAGGATACAAACAATTCTCAAAAGAACTAAAAACTGTTAATAAACTATTAGCAAATTATAAACTATTATCAAAGAGTGTTACAAATCATGAAGGGTAAGAGATGTGCAAAGCAAAACAACTTTGCAGTTTTATCTCACAGCAACAAACTGGCAAAGACAAAAAGAGTCCATGTTGGAGAGGCTTTAGAAACAGAAGCACATCAATACTGCAGACAGAGCTGTAGATTGGTCTAACCACTCTTAAAAACAATTTAGACTTAGTTTAAAAGTGACTAAGCTGTCAAAAGCCTTTTATCTGGAGATCCCACTGTTACCCAAGTCAAAGACAGAAAAAACTGGTCCAATCTACACCAAAATAATCCTAGCACTTTTTGTGGCACCCAAGAACTAGAAACAAAGGATACACCCACTGATTGGGAAATGGCTTAAAATAAAAATGTCCAGCATGAATGTAATAGAATGTTACTGTGTTGTAACAACCAAATGTGGCTCTAGAGAAGAAATGAGAAAACACACATCTATCTCTCCTTTCTTTGCAGGGGTGGGGACTGAGGAAATGAAACACTGCATATGCTGTCAGACTTGGTTGATATATTGGTTAGTTTGCTTAACTGACTAACCCTCCCTCCATGAGAAATAGCTCATTGGAAAGGAGAGGGAGAATGAACTATTTTGAAATAAAGGTAATATAAAAACACACAAAAAAATCAATAAAAATATAAAACTAATAGCCTCCCACACAATCTCAAATTTTTCAGGTATTATTAACTTTGGGGATTATACAGTACTAAGAAACACCAAATATTCACATCATTAAAATCCATGTACTTTACAAAACTCATCACAATCATGGCACGTAAGGCAGCAATGATGATAATTTGTCAATGAGTACAAGAAAAAAGCGATCTATTTGACTTTCTGGGTCTTAGTCCTTTCTGATGGGGTAATGGGACCTGGACCCCTAAAAGGAAAAGACCAAGTTTTTGAAGGCAACCCAGTTCCTGCATTTTCCCATATACTGACTACATAATATTCCTTTCACTATAGCACCTGGCACACCCCAGACTACTCACCAGTCCTTAATTCCATCCAGATCCTTTCACTGCCCTTTCTGGATATAAGCATCAGTCTCACCCCCATTAAGTTGCAGATTCCCCAAGAATCTCACTAGTACTACTGGCATCACAACAAACCTTGCCACTTTGAGTGGAAGATAGTTTGAGTTGGAGAATTCATTCTAGGTGGACTCTGCCCTGAACCTTAACATTTCAGGGTGACAAGCAACCCCAAACCATATCACTTCCATAAAATAAAACGATGTTCTATGTAATCTCTAAGATGAAGTCCACATATAAACATTCGGTATTCACTCAGACTTCTACTAAAACTAGGTCTCTCTGACCTTCAAATACCTAAAGGCTTTGATACCTGGTCAATTTTCTAAAACATCTTTCACTTTAATTTTATTCCCGTTTTGGCAGGAACTGCTTTTCCTTATCTTCTCCATACAGTATGAAACAAAAACAAAATAAAAAAAAATCTTCTACTCCACTGCTAAGGAAATATATATTCCCTAAGATTTTCTAATTCTTTTTAGGTCTGCAGAGACCACACAGGACACACCCAGTATCCCATACCACTGGAAGCAGTTCTAATCTAGGTAAAAGGTCCTGATGATAACATCTATTTTCTTCAAGTACAGACAGCAATAATAGAAAAAAAGGCAGAACCTCACAGGACCTTCTCCCAGGAGAGTTTTTATCTATTTATTATGCTTTAAGAGTTCAACTTTCTCTCCCCTTTTTTCCTTCCCCCTAAACAGCTGTCAATTACTTAAAGCTAGAGTTGGGATTTAGGCTAATTGTTTGGGAGTCCTGTGCCTGTTGAAATGCTAAGTATGCATTGATATAAACAACCCATCTGATACCAGCAGTGAACTATACAAATCTAACAACACTTTATTCTGCATGCTTAAAAGACTAGCCAAGAAGAGGAGAAATGACACAGATAATCAGGAGTTGGTAACACTCTACTAAAGAATATAAAACAATTCTAGGAGGGAACTTCTTTGACTTTAGTTATTAATATAAATATCAAAAATGTAATTCATCTGAAAACCAATGGGAAAAGGGAGTGTTTCCAGGAGATTTTCCCACTGGTATTTTACCATTGGGAAAACCAGCAAATCACCCCAATTCTATCAAAACATTACACAGACATCAACAGCTTATGATTAAAAATAATGCTTAGTACCTAGAAAAACACTACACAGGTAGATGCTATTTTGCTATACTGATACATTTATAGTATTTTTTAAAATAATCTACTTTACATGATCATTCAAGGTTCTCTTTTTGCAATGAAAATTAGAATCCAATAATTCTTGTTACACAGTAGAAGCCTATGGTTATATCTGGTCAGATGACGTACTTCAAAAAGCACATAGTATGCACTATCAATAGGCCTGAGGAATCTTGGATACATGGCACCATAGGAAAAAAGCCGAAGAGATAAGGATCGAATACTGGAGAGCACAAAATGAGGACATTAGCTCAGGTAAAAAAGCTCATAATACCATGGGGCAACTTTGTTACTCATACATAGACTACCACCGAAAGAATAAAACTAGAGTACTAAATTCAGTGGGTTAAGGCTCTGCTAAGGCAATGAACATTTATTATGCCTACTGAATTTATGTTCTCTCCAAGAAACTTTAGGGCAGCCATGCTTTGGTGGATGGAAGTTGGCACTCAGCATCTACCCTCTTCTTTTTGCTAAACATTGTACTTATCTGTCCTGATCGTGGCCATTATTCCAATGTCCATTTTTTCAAACCCTAACATGGAGATGAGGTACTTAGGTAGCGCTCTTATGTGTAAATTAAAATATCATTGGGCCAGCTAGGTGGCACAGTGGATAGAGCACCAGCCCTGGATTCAGTAGGACCTGAGTTCAAATCCGGCCTCAGATATATAACACTTACTAGCTGTGTGACCCTGGGCAAGTCACTTAACCCCATTGCCTAGCCAAAAACAAAACAAAACACCAAAAAAAAGAAATTAAAATATCATGTTCCAAAAGTCTAAGTTGGATAAATAATGATAAAAAATAACTAATAATTTTTTCCATCTACTGGCCCCTGTAACCCTATACCCTCATTTTGTAAGGGTACATATGGTAAGTTAAGAGTTATTTGTATTTTGCTGGAACATCTAAAAGAAAATGCCATATAATGGTTATAGACAAATGATGGTGTTAATAATGTTTAAGAGCTTACCTTTTGAAGAAATGTCAATTCATATTATTTTAATAAATGTAAAGAGATGAGAAACTGCCAAGTAATATTAAAGAATATTAACCATCATGTCCCATACCACCCATATTTCAAAGAAGTATCACCACTACTAAAACAGCACTCATTTTGCAGATGATGAAATTGAAGCAGACAACGGTTAAGTGACTGGCCCTGAGTCACACAGCTATGTGTCTCAGGTGGAATTTGAACTCAGGTCTTCACTCTAGGTCAACTGTGCCATTTAGTTCTATCAACACACATTCAAAATGTTAGAGTATAAATATAGTTTATACTGTGAGTGGCGTATATTTCTACTCACCAAGTGAGCAAAAGAGCATAGTTTTAAAGCTGGGAGACAGCTTGATTTAGTTTTTAACCTCCTCATTTTAAGATGAGGTGGGATTTAAAACTAGATCCTCTAACTCTGAATCTGACACTTTTTGAACTTTACTACAAAGGAGAAAGGTGCTTTTGGTTGTAGTCCAAATTAAAGAACTAATGTTGTTTATTAAAGATATTGTAATTAAGAAATACCATAATTAATTTAATTCATTCATAGGTTTTTGTATTTTTACTCTATCTAAAGTTTCTTATTATGAAATTTATGCAGGAAGATGGTAAGGGGAAGAAGTGAAATTCACCTTCCTTAAAAAAAAAAGAGAAGAAGAACCTGGCAAGTTGATTTTAGAGATTTAGTAGTCTTTACCCGCCCACCTCTGAGTCAGGCTTTGGTTTGTTTCCATAACAGTATACACGGATTATCTACTTACTTTAAAGGGAAAAGAAAATCCTCCGTAACATAATCAAATTAAACCACCACTACTTTTGAAAAGCTTATGTCAATCACCTGCCCAAAGTCTCCCATCCCGATTCCAGTAACTTTGCTGCCAAAACCTCTTCCCCAAGCCATTACTCAATCTCAAGTATGCTTTCCCCTAATTAGAAGGGAGGCTCCTTGAGGGCAATGATAGTCTCTAATTTTTGTATCCTTGGTGATTGCCTAACAATAGATCAACAAGCATTTATTAATTTACTAGTGTCAGGCTCCGAGTTAAACTGGGGGTGGGGAGGAGATTAAGAAAAGCAAAGAAAACCTAGGTCCTCAAAGAGCTTACTTTCTAAAGGGGGAAGCAACATGCAAACAACTATGTATGTAAAAGATATGTCCACTGTATACATATGTAAAAGGTGTATACAGCATAAATTGGAGTTGGCACATAATAAAACTTAATGAATGCCTTTTAATTTATTCATTCAAATATGATTTATTATGTTTCTTATACTCCCTGAGGACCAATGGCAAACACTGGTGAAATCTGTAAAAGGTCTGAGACTATGGAATAGAACACAGGTTGTCAATAGACACGGATATGGAATTTATGACCCTTGCTGGCCTCATTAACTTTGAATTAATTGACCTACTTCATCCACGTGAATAAAACATACCTACCAGGGCTGATAAGAGCACTGGTTTTCAGAGTATGATCCCCGGACCCCCAGGTATCCTGAGTTCCTTTCAGAGGGTCCTCCAAAACAATTTTCATAGTAATAAAGATATTATTTGCCTATTAAGATACTCCTCCCTTTTCCAACTAAGTATCTTTATGAGGCTGAATTTTCTTGAGATACTTCAACCAAAATAACATATTGCAACAGATTAAATGTAGAAACAGATATGAAAATCTATACCTGTCTTCTACTAAGCTGTCTTCTATTAATTCAAACATTAAAAAATTTGCAAAAATATGCAAAACAATGACACTTCTCACTAATCTTATTTTGGTTTGAAAAATATTGTCATTTTTTCATAAAATGTTATTATGTTAAAGTTTAATGGATTTATTGTTATTTTAAAAGTAATTGATATTTGTTTAAATTATCAGTTTTAATTAGTAATACGATAAATAACAACAGCTATAATTCAAATCAACTAAATTCTTTGAGAACCTCAATAATTAAGAGTGTAAAGTGGTCCTGAGAACAAAAAGTTTGAGAACCACCATAACAGAGTAAGAAGGAATCCCTTTACAATTCTTAAAAAAGAGCTCTACAAATATAAGACATTGTATAATAGGTGGAATCTACTTTCTTAAAGAAAAAAAAGAAAATGAAAAACTGGCACTAGCCCACATCTGGAGCAAAAGGATTGGTCAAAAAACTTCCTAAAAAGACTTCCTTATTCTGAGAAAAGAGATTTGTCTGGGAGTGAATAGAGATGGATAAAGACATGGAGTAGGCCTTGGGAAAGGGTAGGTCACATGAAAGCTGACAATAGGGTAAGAGCAACACAAAAGACACACTTTAGAAGCTTTAGAATCCCAAAGTCCCCAATTTCTAGGAATGGGTTTCCTTATTCTGGTCAGAAAAGCTTCTGTGTTATTGCTGACATCTAATAAATACTTCACAAAAACTAACTCAGTATTACTCCCTTTACATCTTACTTCCTCCAGAAATCCACCAGCCTGATCAATTTTCTTTGTTTTAACATTGAAAAACACAAGACAGTGCAGTAATGTTTGAGGCTTAAAATACGTCTGAGCAAGATAATTGAAACATGTTCTAATTCATTTCTTCTGTAGTAGCATATATATATTGCAGCACACCCACTCAAAAATATAATAAAAAGAAGTCTTAGCATATACAAATCAAAGTCATTCTTAGGTTGCTTATTCCATAATAATGAAGAGTCTAATATATAATATCTGTTCAAAACAATGAATATTTCTGCTGTTCTCTTCTTCCCCAAAACATCTTACACATTTATCCTTCCCTTTAAGGTAGATATGATGAAAAAGCCAGCAAGGTTCGCTTGTTTCTGCACTGTAATGATTTTGATCTCTGCAGAGCAGGGATTGCTGATGAGTCTCTAGCTAATTTTGTGGTTAGGTTCCGTTTATAATTTAAGCATTACAAAGATATTTTTAAATGCCTTCTGCATTCCTGTCTAAGCTCCATAGGCATTTGTCCTTCATATGCTACTCTTCAGTTGACACTGAAAGTGTAGTTGCTTTGAGTGATGTGATTTCAGGGATTCTGACTCTCCAGCAGTAAAAGCACTAAAAAATGGTTTTCTTCCTCCTCTTTTCTAGAAAGCCCATTTCTTGCCTTCACTAAGGGTTTCCACATAAAGGATGAATCATATGACAAGGAAGATGGAACATTGAGCACAGATTACTTGGGATATTTTCATAAGATAATTTCGAGCTGGAAAGGACCTTAGAGGTCATCTAGTTCAGCTTCTTCATTTTACAGAAGAAACTGAGGCCAAAAGAGAGGGGTTCAGTGGGATGCCCAAAGTTCGGGATTTAAATCCAAGGTTCTCTGACTCCAGATTCAGTGTTCTTTGCATTGTACCACAATGACTCTCAAAAATCTCTCTTCTCTAAGCAGAGTGCCACCTTTGTAAGTGATAATTAACAAAAAAAGTAATTTCTTCAGTGGCATTTATGGCACCCAATTCAACCTTAGTTTTCGGAAATTCACTAGGAGCTACTGCTCATTGGCATCTAACACTTTAGACATTGGTCCCCTTCTTTAAAGATATAGTTTGTCATCTTTTCTTACAAAGACACTAAAAAGATAATCTATCAACATGTTAACTGGAAGGCACAGAATAGGTTTAAAGAGAATAGCAAGCAGATAAACAGACTTCTAAAATGACATTAGCCCTCCTCTAGGGCCATGATTATGGCCTGCCAACAATTTTCTAGTAACCTTTAACAGAATTCCTCAGGCTTTCCACTAGTTATAGGTATCTCCTTTCTCTTCTACAGGGGACTTAGGTAAATGAAGTTGGGATGTGTTAGAGAAGTAGTAATTAACACCTAAGGAATGATTTTGAGGGAGAACAGCAACATAGTTTTAACTGGAGACTAGCCAAACCTATGTTGATAAATGAAGTTTATCCAGGCATAAAAATAATGTGCAACTATTTGTGTCAGCCCTTATTATTTCACACACCTGGGTGATGCCCCTTAGGAACAACTCTAATGGAAATAACTGTTCCACCAATGTTTGCTAAAAAAAAAAAAAAAAATCAAGTCATTACAGTAGATTGCTCTGTTTCAGTAAAGTAGCAACTAGCCTACATGCTTTGAGAGCTGTTATTAAATGCAACGTCCCATATGACAGCATTAAAACACCACCTCTTTTGGCAGCTTCAACTATGTGGGGTTAATTTTAAATAGGAAACGTTAAGTCCCTGCACATTCAGGAGTCAGTGTCTGTTTTATGAAGCAAAACCACAGCAATAGTTTTAGAATGTTTTCTACCAACCCGTCAAGGGGGGAAAGATAAGGAAAACAACAGGTAAATGTGATGTATTGACAAACACTGGGCTAAAGGTCCTAGGTTTCCTTGCAAATACAAATTAGAACCAGTTGCACACGTTGCATTTGGTATCGCCTCTTCCAAGCTCCCGGCAGCCCCGACAGTTTTAACAGGAGCAAAGCGAAGAGCCACCAACACCAAAAGAAAATAATCATTTACTTAGGTTGCCTCCAAGAAAGCTTACACTCAACTCCCTGGCAGAAATGGCTACGTAAGAACACCGAAAGTATGCAGAAACCGGGGCAGCTTCTCTAGGTATAAAACTGGGCAGGGGGAGGAGGGGAGCAGATGAAGGAAACAGAATCCTATAAAGTCAAGTCATTTAAAAAATAAACTCCAAAGGAGAAAGGCAATAGAAATTTCACATTTCTCTTTGATGCACGACATCAGAATGTCATGAATATGGGGCGTTGAGGAGTGGGTTTGGAAAATCCCCACCGCCAGGTCCCGCACAAACCAGAGCCCAGAAGCTCAGCCCTTCCCCCACCCCCCCACCCCCAGCTCCCGGCACCCACCCAGTCCTCCCGGCGCTGA
>NW_020940358.1:13975450-13975953 GCF_900497805.2 Vombatus ursinus
GAGGAGGAGGCGACTGTGATGATGCAGCACGAAGAGGGCCGGAGAGAGGCCGGAGCTGACGTAGCGATCACTGCAAAAGCCTTTTCCTTCTTTAAACCCACCTGGGCTTTTTCCAGCCCGGGGAGAATGCGCGCGTGCTAGGTTTGACTGGGACCGAGAGGGAAGAGCTCGCGCGCAAAGGGAAGCCGAGAAGGGCCGCGCGCCCAAGAGAGAGGGCGTGGTGCTTGGGGCGGAGCGCGTGGCTGGTGGTAGGGGACAGAGGGGCTGGGACCTCCGAGAGGGACGGGGTGGGGGGGATTGAGAGCCCCAGAGATGGCCACGGCGTGGGGCGCGGGTGCACACGCATTGGAATGGGGAGCAAAGGCGCGCGACGGCACAGCCTTGGCACTGCTTTTATTTCTGCAGACCACCCCTAGCTCTTTCTTGGGTGTCGGCTGCCGGCTTTTACCATTCTTTACACACACACACACACACACACACACACACACACACACACACACACA
>NW_020940358.1:13975963-14114261 GCF_900497805.2 Vombatus ursinus
CACACACACACACACACACACACACACACACACACACACACACACACTATGATAATCAGTAGCAGCGGTATTCAAGTGAATATGAATTTTAACTCTCAAACATGTGAATGAACTTCGGCGACCTAGGTGCAAGTGTATTATTCAGATAATACCTAATGCTTGTATATAACCTTTCAACAGTTTCTACAACCACTCATTATCATCAGATTCACTAATCGGTGAGATAGGCTGGGCTCGGAGAATTCCCCCCATTTTAAAGATGAGGGAACTGAGGTCAAGAGAAGTCAATTGATTTGTCCATCGTCATGCTGCAGCTAGGTGGCGCAGTGGATAGAGTGCTGGCCCTTGAATCGGGAGGACCCGAATTCAAATTCCTCCTACGACACCTACTGTGATCCTGAGCAAATCACTTCATCTTGTTTGCCTTAATTTCCTCATCTGTAAAAGGAGTTGGAGAAGGAAATGGCAAACCACTCCGGTATTTTTACCAAAATAAGCCCAAATGGGGTCAAGAGGAGTTGGATGTGACTTAACATACTATTAGTAACAAGTGGCCTTTAACCCGGGTTTTCTGCAGCTTGGGACAATGACCTGTGTTAGACTCTACTGCCATTTCTGTATATTAAGTAACAGGTGCTCCACAATCCACTGAAAGCCTCTGAAGGTATCTTCAGACTATTACATCAAATATAGGTAAAGTGGAAGTCAGGAAAGGGAAAGACTATGAAATACTTTCTTCTATGGAAGTTCTCTGAAAAGAAACATTTTCCCAGTTATTCTCTTAGATCAATTCCTTAATATAATAATAATTTATCAGTGTTATGACAGTGATTTATCTCTGTAGGGAATTAGGATCTGTAAAATCTGGTTCTGATTTTTATTTTTGTGCCTAAGCAGATCTAGGGCTTTTCATTGGCAGGAATGTTTTAACATCTAACAGCAAAAGATGATGAATCAGCCTATTAAGATTTGCAACAAGGAGGGAGGAAGATTGTGTTGAAACATTAAGGAAGTAGGCTACAGTATATATCTGCATTATTTATAATGTATCCCACCTCTTCAGCTGTTCCTGTCCATCTTAAGCTTCTCTGTTTATCTTTAGCAGGCCTCTTTCTGATCCTGTTTAATGTTTTACGTTCAGTAGCTTAAAAAGACTCTTCTTTCTCATTTCATTACATAATTTAAATCATTTTGCTTTTCTTCATTTGCTTAAAAAAAAACATGGCCTTTTGAAGAATGACAACTTTGGTTTGTCTATATTTAAAACATGCAATATGAAAAAAAAATTAGCATTTTAATTATGGGCCACATGTTAAATGACCCTCAGCCCTTAGGAGATATACAGCGTTAGCATTATAAATGCAAGTACAAATCAGCTCATATGTAGCAGTCAAGACTCTGTTACGTCAGCAAATAATTAAGCATGTCAAACAGCAGGCTTACATGTATGAAATCAACTTTGTCCAGAAAGTGATTTGTATTTAACAATCACTTCAGATGCTATTTTTTTCTACTTCTTTAAATGTTCTTTCACATTTGACAGCTCACTTTAGCCTGTATATCAGTTTGCTACATTTCAATACTGAAGAGGCTTTCCAAGTTAAGATTTTTCAACTTGAACTCAGTCACTTAGAACAGCTGTACTTTTAAAAAAATTAATTTGATCTCTATAATCTTCATATAAGAGGCTTTAAAACTTTCTACCCAGAAATTGGTAAATATTTGACAATTATACCCCATCTTATTTGTAAAAAATTGTCATTTACATTTCACAGGGTTGTTGATGGTCAGCAGCATCTGATTCTTCATGTTTTTATGGACTATCACCACACCAGACCCTTCTATCCTCCACTATCTCCCAAAGTGTATCCAAGTTCACATTTGTTGTTTCCATACTATCTATCCATCTCATTCTCTACCATCCCCTTTTCCTTTTGCCTTCAATATTTTCCAACGTCAGGGTCTTTTCCAAGGAGTCCTATCTTCTCATTATGTGGCCAAAGTAGTTAAGCTGCAGCTTCGTTATTGACTGACTTTCCAGTGAGTAGCCTGAATTAAATTATTAAGTATTGACTGATTTGATCAATCCTTGCTGTCCAAGTGACTCTCAAAAGTCTTCTTTAGGACTAGAGGGATTCAGTGAGAGCTAAATGAATATATGCAAAATATTTTGCAAACCTTAAATCAGTATAATAAATTTCAACTATTAATTATTAAAGGTACTTTCTGAATTCTAGTACTGTGAAACTGCTAGAAAATACTAAGAAGTTTCAGGCAGCACTGTTTAAAATGACTATCTAAATTCTTAGGTTCCTGATTAAAACAATGGGTCTGTTAACACCCTAATTCATTCTGACAAGATGTCACATGTAAATTTCTTTTTGCTACAATCTGAGTCAAGAGCCTTCCAGGATATGTATTTTCTTTTGTGGGCCTTTTGAAGAAATAATTTAATGCTTGTAATGAAAGATTTAAGAAAATTGTTGCTTTGTTTCCCAAATGGTATTGACCTTTTCAGCATAACAGCATATTTTAAGCTGGTATTGACTGGACTCAAAATACCTGCAAACTTTAAATTTAAGCCTTAAATTTTAGTTATCTCAATCACTACCTCACTAGAAGTCTGGTGCTTAATTTCAAATGAAAGTTACTAATAAATTTGGAAATTATTTGAAATCTGAAAAACATGTTCTAGGCACTGCCTGCCCTTCTAAGCATGTAGGTCAGTACTGTCGAGCATATTGCAACAGTAAAGGATCCTGATTCCAAAAAGCTAAGAGAAAATGAAAACATCATGTTGTTACTTTTTCCTGTCATGAATAGTGGTATATAATAACAATATTCACATATAGACTGCAAATGGAACACTAGCATCTCTGATAAACTTCTAAGTATGAAGTGAAATGAGTCTGGAACTTTTAATTTCATGACTGTTTAACCAAGTCAACTCTACCCTCAAAAGAAAGGGCTAATCTTGGCCTTGGTAGTTTTGGTCCCTTTCTTAGCATCATAAGGGATGAGAAAGACTAGGACCATACAGAAGGACGACCTAGAAAGTAACAACAGCTGGTTCATTCTTGCAGCTTGCCCATGTTACAGCTGTCAGTTCTGTAGCTAGTTTCCCAACTCTGTCTTGGAACTGTCTTAGATATGGTATTTGAGAAATCATGATTTGGAAGAAATATGTGCTCCTTAGATCATACAACAAAGAAAAACCATTCTAGAAAGCAAGTCTTCATGTTTGTAAACATGATATTTTATTAGTAAAATGTGTACATCCATTCACAATACAACATAAACCTGCAGTGATTTAGCACATCATTCGTTACATTATAAAAGTTTGTAGATTGACTCAGCTGAAACAATGTAGTTTAAGATATACCAAATCAACTTTTATTTGCAAACTACCTACCTATGGTATGAGTATAAACAGAAAAATCTTACAGCAATCAAAATCCTGGTTTCTTGGTCAGCTTCTATAAACAATACAGACATCATACTAATGTTTATACATAGACTCTTAGGTCCAGCCTAAGATAAAGACTGTAAAAATAAAGTTTCAAACCATTCATATAAGCTTGGCAACCATCACTACAATATTTCATCACTAGTAATCGAGCTACATGTCATGCAGTAAAGCAATAGCTGTAGATCTGTGCAGTTTAGAGTGCTACAAAGCAACTATAAACAGCTTAATTCTTTTTTCATTATGCTATTATAAAAAGGCACAAATATCTTAACCCTTGCATCAGACTTTGGAAAGGCATAACATTCATAGGAGAAAAAAAGATTTGCTGGTACAAAGGGCTAACTTTTGATCAACATTTCAAGATCTAAATTCAAGACAGTTTTGGGGGGGAATATATCATACTTAAAATACTCTGCTAAGAATTAAGCTAACTTTTGACATTTGAAATTACTCTCACTGAAAGTGAGAGACACTTTAGAAAATAGAGTAGATGGTGTGCCATAATTTGGTGTTTCTCACACCTCTCTGAAAACAGCGAAATTCACTTAAAATTAGCCTCCACGTTTTCTGACAATGATAGTTGCTTCTTTAATCTTCAGTTGGAAGGAGCTGTTAAAAAAGTTTACCACTTTAAATCACATAAGGCAGCACAGTGTGGAATGTCAGGACAATAACATGTTTGAAGGTACAATTGACCTTTAGAGGAACTTTCACCATAAGCATGTGAATGTTAATAAAATAAGGCAAGAAGTATATTTTACACAGAAGGCAAGAGGTAAAATTCTTTAGTACAGAGGAATGCTAAACAATCTTGTGAGGTTCCCAAAAAGTAAAGACCATGACTAGACTTAAGTCAGAATAAAAGGTTTTATATTATAGGACAATAAGGCTCTGTCTACACAATGCCACAACTGTTTGCAAATGAAAATTCAGCCAAGCAGTTGTTTTCTCTTATTGAACATCAACAATTAGTGTGAGAATTTTTTTGTGTGGATAAGTTGCACATGTGGAAACTAAGATTAGCAGGTTCTATAATTACGTATACTAAAACAGGAGGATAGAAGTTAAAATTTGCCATCAAGAACAACAGATGGACCTGTCCTTTTCATCAGTAAATGGGAAAAAATCTATCTATAATACACCTAGTTTTACTATAAATTTAGAATATTAAAAATATATATGATTTGACCCTATGACCACAGGGTCATTGAATATCAAAACTGGAAGGGACATAAAACTCACAAATCAAATATAGACAGAATTGACACATTTCCAAAACATGAAATTAAACCTAGGTAGTTGTGATAAATATTCATTTTAACCCCAAAGTTTTACAAATTTAATGAAAGGATCAAAGGTAGATTTATTATTATGCTACATTTTTGGATCATACTTGCATTCCAGAAGTTTTGAGATCCTCCTTTGGGAAGACCAAGATATCTTGTTTTGAGCCTTTATAAATTATATGGTAAGATTTGGTGGGAACACATTTATGTTTCCATTAAAACTACAATTTGAGAATAAAGATCCCTCACCCTAAATGCTTGATAATTCTGATTATTTCCTCTAAGCTTTTTCTTTATGTTATTTGCTTTATAAATTACTGTAAAATTCAATCAAATCTTGTGATAATATAAGATAATCATGAGTATTTTTGTCAAATGACGAGGGGATCATCTGATCAATTCATTTTTCAAAAACCTTTAAGAATTAAGAAGCCCTTTTTTGAAGCCATTTATAGGACCATAAGTATTTAGAAAATAGAAGTGAGCCAGCAGAAATGAATTCTTAGTTACAGAAAGAACCTCAGGATATTTTTGTTTCAGTTAGGAAACAAACATTTTGATGACATATTGGGCACCATACATAAACAGAAAATCAACTTCTCTTGACTAATTTTTTTAAAAGGTTATGGTTTCATTTCAACATTTGATATTAAGTTAATCATAGTAATAAATAAAATGTTAAGGGGTACAGATGTAGATAGATCATAAAGGTTAAGGCTTTATTTCACTTTTAGGTACTTTGGTTTAGGGCCAACATAGCTTTATGATTATCAGTTGCACTCTAACAGAGAACAAGCATAAACATATTAATTTCTAATGTTCCAAAAGATCAAGCTAATCTATGCTAACTGAAGTTTTGCTAGATTTTGAGAATTGTTTTCTTCTAAGAGAAGTGGGCAAAAACCCTCAGGAAGTAAAAATTATGGATTACATTTCTTTCCCTCATTAGAGGAACTTGATCACAAAAGTCTGGTTTAGCATTCCTCTGGATATAATGTTAAAAAAAACTCAGGTCCCTCAAATATTTACCATTTTCTGTGTCTATTATCACATAAAATTAAATGAAAATTTCACACTATTCTATTATTATTTCTTCTAAGAAGTTTAAATCTTTTAAACTTTATTTTTAGAAATCAAAATAAGCAAATTTCTGCTAAGTCAGGGTTTGGATTTTTTTTTGTTTTGAGTTTTTTTCATTTTTCTGATTTTTCTCAGGAAACACTCTCATTCCCAAGCTACTAAATAGTATAAAAATAATAAAAATAAAAAAATCTTTGACAATTCCTTGGAAAGGAGTTTTAAATAAATCATCTGGACCCATTTTATCTTCGGCTGAACGTTAAGATTCTACATTTTTTAACAAGCTAGAGTTACGCTGTCCTGAACATTAAAAGTGCATTTTGTTTCTCCCATTTTAATGTTGAGTGTTGAGGTAGAGCTCTACTTGTAAGTGAAATGGAAACAGAAAACATGGTGTTAAAACCCTATAGAAAAATTTGGATAAAGGTTTTACATTTTTCACATCAATTTCTTATTTTGTTATCCAATAAAATGTAAATTTCATTACATCAAGGACTGTTTTATTTTTATCTGCATCCCTAGGGCTTAGCACAGTGTTTGGCATAGAGGAAGTGCTTAATAAAGCTTAGCAAATTCAACTACTGATTTATACTTGTGTAAATATGTATATCACATATGTATATTTATACCAACAAAACTTAGGCTAAGATTCAATGACTAGTTAAGTATGGATGTGATGGGAATGTAATTTTTAGTTTTTTAAAAAACCTAACAGCAACACTTCAATGATGAAATTCCAAAGTAATACAGTACCTAAAAATAATTAGGATTTTGGTGCTAAGTCCTTTTCCCTTAAATGCTGAGATGTACAAAATATAGTGGTATGTTATTTATAGGAATATTTAAGTTTGTTGAGGTATGAATTTTTCGAATAGCTTTTCCTCTGGGAGAAACAGGATTCTAATACTACTTATATTAAACCCCAAAAGTTATTTACATGCACAAGTTATTATGCACCACCAATTACTATTTTAAGAATGTATGTATCAAGTTCTCTGTGTGTTGGGAGCAAGAGGCGAGAAAAAATTTGTACAATATCTGTTTTAATGCAGCCTCATATTGTAAAACAAGCATATAATTAATGAGCAGATACCACATTTCTATCTGTTAGGACTCAGACGCCAATTACTTAATCACAACCAGAACTACAACTTGTTTTAAAAAAAGAATAAAACACTGCCTTTTTACACTCCACACTACAGTACTAGAACTTATTGGTTTGACAATACATTTAAAGCAATGACAACACTTAAATAATTCTGTAAAGGGTTTTCCATTATTCAAAATTTTACAGTTTCATTTAGAATGCCTAGATCTATTTTCTTGAACATACCTGAAAATGAACAAGACTATGAAATGTGAAAGTTGTTTTCTTTTCCTTTATATGAGTAAATCAAAAATCATTATGCCAAGCAACAGATCACCAATATCCAACACAAAAAAATTTTTGTTCTTTCATAAATGGCTAAGTTAGATGGAATAAGCAATAATATGTAGCAATGTATCTATGTATGTATATTTTTAAAATTATGAATAAAGTTAAATATTGGCATTTCAAAAACAAACTCTCAACTTACTCAAGAAGTATGTTAGAAAAAAAAAACCTGAACTTTAAAATTTGAATGAATAATTATCATTTTCTTTTATAATGTACATAAGTTAATAGCAAAACCTGGAGGGGTTAGGAATTTAGACTGTGGAGTAAGTCCTAATGTCTCTTCAACACAGCCCTCTACCCCCAAATTGAAAATCATTTCTAAAAATGACTAGTTACAGTTATGTTGTAATTATCACTAACCAAATTGATATTTGTAAATCAGAAAACATTTAAAAGTTCTAGAGACTAGCTGTTTCTAGGGTTAGGCAGTCAGAATACAAGTCAACTTTTTTAAAAGGAGCAAACATAAATTTAGAGCAAATAATCTAAAAAAAATCCTCAAAACCTTTCCAATTCCCTGTCATTAGATGGGAGTTAAAAGGAATTCTATAAAAGGCTGAGATAGGCAATTGTATGATGTTGTTTCTTTCATTTATTTTTTATACTCAATGATATCATTAGTGTAGGGAGGGTATTCTGAATGAGAGACTCCCTTCCTGTCCCAATTACTGAATGGAACCTTCTTTACAACTTAATCATTTTAGAGGGTTGCCCAGGGCACTGAGAGGCTGAGGAACTCTACTAGGATCCAATAGCCAGTACGGATGTATTAGAGATGAGAATTAAACCCAGGTCAAAACAACTCTCAATCTATTATGCCAAGCTCCTTTCACTATGTTTCAACATAGTGAGTTGTAACAATATGGTGTAAGACTATGCAAAATAGGTAGCACAAATCATTTGTGGTTTGATTTGTAACCATTTAAAAATGTGTAAAATAAAATACTGCCTACTAAGTTTGGTATCATCTTTACCTGTCAGAAAGGCATTAGAAATAAGAGACATCATAATTTTATCTTCAATGGATAGCAGTTGCAGAATATTTGAGGTTCCATTCCTATTTCCTTTTATGGTATGTGGAGCATCACAAGCTGTTTTATGCCAATTTCTTGGATAGCTGGGTAACAGGAAGAAGGGTAAAGAGAGAAAGAGAGGGCAGCTAGGTGGTGCAGTGGATAGGGCACTGGCCCTGGATTCAGGAGGACCTGAGTTCAAATCCAGCCTCAGACACATAACACTTACTAGCTGGGTGACCCTGGGCAAGTCACTTAACCTCATTGCCTAGCCAAAAAAAAAAAAAAAAAGAGAGCGAGAGAGAAAGAAAGAGGTCCTTGAAATGCATATGGAAAAGTTATGGATGCATAAACTTGAAGCCATTCATCCTGATAAAACATGGGAATATATGCATTTTTACATATGGTGTAGAAGTAGCAGAAAGCAAAAATAGAAATGGTTTGCTAATGGCTGCTGAAGGGATTTACTTGTGTAAAGATATAACATTAAATGTTACAATATTATTATAAACAATGAAGTGCCTTAATATCATCGAGACACTAAACCAGACTAGCAACATGAAATTCAGTTGATTTGGTGGCAGGAATGTAAAACTTAAAAGTTTTTATCATCTTTCATAGATATAAAAAAGGCAGGAAGGGTCAAAAGGCATTCACTGTCTATTTAGTAATCAACCAACTTCCAAGCACAACTTTTGTATTTTGCTATTTTGTGAGTAAGGGCATGGCAAAGCAACAGAAATACTATGAATAGAGAAGCTGAAGTACATAAGAGTATATGTAAAGTTAATGTCAGATTCCAATTTCTCCTGAAATTTAAGAGCGGAGCTTGTACGTTTTCCTTCCAAGTTTGTTAACTAATGACAAGAAAACATTAGGTAGCTAAGATCTTTTTTTAATAATAATGTCAGAACTTTCATTATGTGTTGCTTCATTCTGATATGTCTAAGTCAAAATGAGCTTAAAATGTTTAATGTTCTAAATAATTTTCCATTAGAATCCATACATACCATGTGTGTACATAAAACAATTAATTTGTTGTTCAATATAAGGGTAGTTCTGATTTCACAATTTATAGTTCTAGCTGCTTCATTCCTTAATCTTGAAAATTCCCTTCAGTTAAAAAACTAAAAGTGGAATGCCAAATTAGACCATGAATAAATTTTTCTAGATCGCATAAATGCTTTATTTTTAAGTTATATGAAAAACTCATTTCCCTAAGTGGGAGAGAAGATTACCGCTAAGCAGATAAAAGTAAAAGGATACTAAAGGCTAAGAGGGACTGCTAAAATTAAAGATGTGTTAAAAAACAAAACAAACCCCCCCCCCCCCAAAAAAAACCTGGCTTTAGATTTGACCTGAGGCTAAAGAGTAATTAATTATTACAGACATCAGGTAAATGACTTAGGCTTTGCACTTCTTTCTCTTGCTCCAAGCTAGGTTAGAGTGGATGCTGTCAAGGTAGTATGTAACCTAATATGCTTATCCACAGTGCAGCGGGGCCAGTGGGTAAAATCTTGCAGTATTTTCAATTCAAGTGCTATTTATTCTTTTCAAAACAATATCACAAATGTGCTTCAAAAAGTACACTTTTTCCTCAAAGAAAACTTGAATGGATGAGTATACATAGGCCTCAAATGGGATACTGAATGAAAAACTGAATTTTCTATTGTATTTACAGAGTTTATAATGCTTTAAGTATGGGTCTCATAAATATAGTATAAAACTTTACATGTGCTAAACAAAAAATAATTATTTCCCCCCAAAATATTTGGGTTAAATAAAAACATTGACAGCATTTATGCTACTGTTTTTTTTTTATTGCCAGTCAGTTCAAAACATTTTCAGTTTGCTATGTGTTCACCTATGTTATCTACTACCACCATCTTGATCGTGAGAGCTTATTTAAAAAGGTGCCAATGATGCATCTGCCTAAACATAAATTATAGTAAAAAAAAAAAAAAAAAAAAAAAAAAAGGATTATTTAATGTTTTCAATTCATTGCATGTATCCATCCATGGCTAATACCTTCAATGAAAAGTGCTTCAGGGATGGTAGGGGATGAGATCCTTTCCATCAGTTTTATAAATAACTTATTATTTTGAATACAAAGTAACAATTACCCTCCTTTCACTACGGCTATGCACTCAAATTTTAAATGGTACAGCTCACTATAGCAATGATAATGGGAAGAAAAGTAATCTAAGTGTCAAAATTACAATTTCTACAAGGCTTATTTTTTTCAAGAACCACAAAAGTGCTCATTTTCCCTTTACAAAACATGACATAAAATCTTGATTACAAAACTATTAAACATTTTAATGCTACTATCCATACAATTACACATTCCTCTTCAGTAAAGTCAAAATTTCAAATACGTATTCTCTTTGACTACAAGAAATTCTTTACATAATAGAAGTAAACAGACTGAAATTTCACAACTGCAGTCTTCAGGAAGTCAACGATACTAGAAACAAACCGGTCGATTTCTGTAGGCTCTCTGTGTACGATGATCACTCAGGTGAAAATGCAAAACATATATACTCAAAACACCCCCATTAACTTTCAGGACCACCTACTTTATAATTAAGTCTGAGTTGCTGCATATCAGTCAACAACAGCTTCGCTTTGGCTCTGAAGGCTGTCTTCTTAATTTGAAGCCTTTACCACTAGATGAGGGATTAGTATCTGTTGATGGAATTCTTCGACCTACAGCAAAAGCAGCCAAGACAAGGAAATCAGATGATTTTAAATGTTCAATTCAGCCTTGTGTAAGTAACCAACAACCATCTACAAAAATACAGTCCGAGTTTTCTCTTTTGCTAGTTCTTAAAACATAAACTTAATTTTACGCAAAAATGGTCATACAGAAGAAGACTAAAGTGAAATAACTTTGGAATATTAGGGAGAAACTATTCATATTTTAGAAAATTCGAGTTGGGTATTTTCAAAGAACATATTTTAAAGTAGTAATTATCAAACACCAACGTCAAGGCTGTTGTGTTATTTACAATCAGAAAACCTGAGTTCCAGTCCATGTTCTTCCAATTCCAAGCTGGATAGCCTTGGGTGTGTTATTTAACCTCTAAATCCTTTCTTAGCTGTAAAATGGGAAAATTATCTGCACAACCTACCCTACAGGACTGTTCTAGGGATCAAATGTAATCATGTATGTAAAGCAATTTACACCAAAAAAGCACAAAGAAATGTCATTCATCAGTGGCAAAATAATAATATTATATATTTCAGCTCACTGTGACACTTAAGATTCCTTTTCTGAATTTATACATTAACTTTCTTTTAAAAAAAAAGTTTTATTGATGCCTTTTGCTTTGACTTCTCATTTTTCATCCTCCACCTATGTGCCCTTATTCTTATGACCAAAAAACAAAACAAAACAAAACAAAACCAAAAAAAAAAACCCTACCAGTTCGGGAAAATCAGAAACGTATCAATCATATCTGACAGCATATTCAAAATATATTAGTTAACAACTTTTGATTGAAGAAAGTATAACAATTTACTTTTTAAACTACTGGGCAAACTTTAAATTCTGAACATTTAACAGAATTCTGTAATATTCCTCTAAAACATCCTGCAACAAGAGTTTTCTCCTTGGTATCCATGTAAGAGTTAAGGTCATAAAGGTCATGATATTTAGGAGAGGTATATTTTATGAAATGTTGAATCCCATTTAGCAATGTCTTTTGAAGATACCAAACCACTGTTATATCGAAGCTTGGATTTTTATAAAATAAATTTTCCAAATGTGATACCTCAATTTCTTTTTAACTTTGCTTATGCACTTTCAATGACCTTGGATAATTAATTGCAATATGTTCACAGTGATAAATATGGAAAGATGACAGCTCATGTGACATTAAGCTCAACTGAATAGACTGAGACTGGATAAATCATTATATTGCTCAGTGATACCCTTCCCCAACCCTGTTAAGTATTGAGAGGTATAAGCTGCATAATAATGTGCCAAATCTGCATTGGTAGAGGGAATTTCATTACAGGAAGTTCTCTATGGCAATAAAATTAAAGTCCATTTTTCTGTAAATGGTTACTTACACACACACACACACACACAAACTTCTAGAGATGAGATGTCTAATAGAGTAGAGGCAGACTGTGAGCCATGCTCCCAGGTGAGGCCAGAACCAGTTTAAAATGAAATTGGGAAACATTTAACAAAATTTAAAAAAATACAACACAGATAATGCTAGTTTGTGGTTTTCTAACTCAATATGCAGCCTGCATAGACCTATTTCTATTTGAGTTTGACACCACTGATCTAGAGGTTTAGAATCGCTCCAGCAATAATAACAATGAAAGACAGAAAGCAGTTAGCTTATAGTTGGAGATTGGGAGGACAAGAACACAGAATTTTCTTACCAAAGTGATCATTTCAAACTAACAAAATAGATAAGCTTATTTGCCAACATTATACACACTGAGTACAAGATGACTTACTAATTTCTATAAAGAGTTCATTTATGTTTATCGCATTTTTAGCGCTGGTCTCTACAAAAATCGCATGGATGGAATCAGCATAGTCTTTAGCATCTCTTTCCATGACTTCCCTGAAAAATAATTGTAAATGAGACAAATTTTAATGACTAATATTATAAAAGTACTCTTCATCCAGTAATTAACAAGATTTATGGCTACAAAATCCATTATGAAGACTGATGACTGATTGTGGTTACTCCCTTAATATTTGGTCCTCTTCAACTGTATCACTTTTACAAATTTATTTTTGTAATACTAGTAATTTATTTAGCAACTAAGGACCAGAAAATGGCAGTTTGTTTCCCAAATAGGAAGCATGGGAGTTATTAGCAAAGTTGGATGAATGACAACCTTTTTGGGCCTCAGGTTTCTATAAAATGAGAGGACTGAAAAAACTGGGCCTATTTAGCCTGATGAAGAGAACAATTATGGGAGAAACAATAGCTGTTATCAACTATGTAAGGGGCTATTATGTGAAATAGGGATTACTAGACTTACTCTGATTGGCCTCAGAGGTTATAACTAGAAATGCAGAGTTGTAGAAGCAAAATTAGGCTGGACATAAGGAAAAAAAATTCCTAACAATTGTTTTGAAAAGGAGTGGCCTGCTGCAGTTAACAGGAGGTTCTAGTCCTTTCCACAGATCTTCAAGAAAAGACTGGAGGCCCATTTGGAAGGGAAGCTGTACATCAGACTCTGGTCTGATGTGGGTTGATCTAGAGGGTCCCAAAAGGTCTTTTGAGCCTTCAGATTCTGTGACTAGATGATTTCTAACCATAAGTGAAACTATGAGATATAATTTATAGATGCCTGTTTTATTTAAGAAAGGAGATTAATATCCATTTTCTATATCAATGCAAGTCTCCTGGGAATATAATACCTGTCACTAAATAGCTATTTTACTGTGGACAAGTAAATTAATCCTTCTGAGTCTCTGTTTCCTCATATGCAAAAATGAGAGAGCTGGGCTAGATGATCTTTAAGGTCCCTTTTTGCTTTAAAATTGGAGAACTCTATTAACCCAGATCAGTAGCACTCCTGTTTAATCAGGTTTTAAACCTCACTCATTTCTGTAATGTATTTTCATATTTTTGCAAATAGTTTTATTTAAAGGATTTCAGGAGGACTCATGATGAAAAATGCTATCTGCCTCCAGAGAAAGAATAGATGACATCTGAATACAGAATGAAGCATGTATGCTTTCTTTCTTTTCCTTCCCTGCTTGCTTCCTTTCCCTTTCTTTTTTTGAGTTTTCTTCTACAAAATGACTAATATGGAAACGTTTTACATGACTGCACATGTATAACCTATATTAGAATGTTTATTCTCTAAGGGAGGGAGAGAGAAGGATAGGATTTGGAACTCAAAACTTAAAAAAAAAAAAAACCTTGAATGCTAAAAGTGTTTTTACATGTAATTTGGAGAAAAAAAATATTATTGAAAAAATAAAGGAAGGGGCAGCTAGGTGGTACAGTGGATAGAGCACCAGCCCTGGAGTAAGGAGGACCTGAGTTCAAATCCGGCCTCAGACACATAACACTCACTACCTGTGTGACTCTGGGCAAGTCACTTAACTCCAATTGCCTCATTAAAAAAAAAAAAAAGGAATTCAGGATTCCAGCTATGTAAGTATAAAAAACAGAACAAAATAAAATAAAAATTTCCACATGGGAATTCCTTGCTAATAAAAAACAATTTATTTTGCAACTAAATTTTCATCATGCAACTTACCTTACATCAATAAGGTCACACTTATTTCCTGCAATAGCAACAACAATATTAGGTGGCCCATGCTGTCGAAGCTCTTTCACCCAATTCTTTAATGTTGAAAATGTTTCCTATTGAAAAGGAAAAAAAGCATTCAAAAACAGCAGCAACAAATATAAATTATTCAAAAATTCAAAAAGAACCTCTTGTACAGGCATCAATTACCTAACATTCTTATTTAGTTCCATGAAAATATGACATTAGGTGAAACCACATTCCAAGGGCAGTTAGTTCCACAGAAACAACAGCATAAATATTATAAATGGAAAATCTGTTAATGATATTACAGCAAGATTCTATAACTTTAAGGTATTTGCTTACAATATACCAATAGCACTCTTGCAAAACAACACAGCTCAGGGAACTTTATGATGAGTATGCCTAAACTCTTACTTCTTTTGTGATGTCATAAACGATTATAGCTGCTGCTGAGCCTCGGTAGTACATTGGTGCTAAGGCACGAAACTGTATGGAGAAAAAACATGGAAAGCTCTTTTAGCACATGAATTATAAGCATAATTATGACAGTGAATTTCACTAGGTATAAATTCAATCTGCCCTCACACAAATGGGAATCTTTGTCATAATCCAAACAAAGAAAGTCAAATTATTTCACTGACAACTCTCAATGAAAACAATTTTAATGCAATATTAACTCTTAGGAAATAATTCAGCATACATTGTTTTATATGAGTAAGACATGTCCCAAACTAAATCTATTTAAGCTAAAACATGTAATTGAGTTCAAAATCATGAATAAACACATTTTTTCCAATAATCCTTTAAATGTTAGTTCCAACACTATCATTATAAAGTCAAAATAAGATAAAACAAACCCACAACTTATAACATGCATCAAATGTACTTCTAAAGGGAAATGCAAAGAAAATGGAAATTCTGAGAATCAGTTTCTTCTCCAAACTTTTTTTTTCTATTTGATACAGGAAGTTACTCGAAGGAAGAAAAGGAAGGTAAACTTAGTCAATACTGCTGAAGTCTTCTTTAACCTTTCACTTTAATACTATACACTCTGCTTTCTGGACATGGTACCATTTTTCATTTATGCTTAAGTCACTAATTTTTTTGGTTAATTTTTATTGTTTATGAAAAGCTCAGTACATAATGTTATATTGTATCCATTTTAAATTTAAGTTTGAAGTTTTATTTTTTGTAAAATTCTCTCTTAAGTATTGTATTTTAAAAAGCTGCCACAAATGATATATGTCTGGCTTCTTTTCCCATCCCTAATTCACTTATTTCCTTCCATGTCTTCATTCCTCATCCTACAACAGCAGAGCACTGCACACCACGCCCTACCCCATCCCCACCCTACCCCGCACTTAGCTTCCTTTTATGCATTATCTTCTCCCATTAGAATGTCAGCTCCTTGAGGGCAGGGTCTGTCTTTCTTTCTACTTGTATTTCTACCCCTAGTACCTGGCACATAGTAATTGCTTAATAATTGACTTTCAGAAAAATAGAATCCCAGATTATACATAATGCTCCAAATAGTGTTGTCATCTATGCTGCTCAGTATTTTCTATAAAGTTGAAATATTAAATAACTTTCAACACAGTGGATTTAGGAGCTCTGAGTAGAAAAGACTGTTGTACCCAAATAAGGATAAAGCAATCTCTAGTATAGGCTAAAGACTTAGGCCAACACGAAAATGTCCGTAACATTCAGAATATAGTTTGATCTTTAGTTGAAGCCTTGAAAAAACTTATACAGAAAATCACACACACACACACACCCACACACACACACACACACACACATACTTACTCGTTCTTGTCCAGCCGTATCCCAAATCAAGAATTTATGTAGCTCATTTTGATATTGGACAGTCTTGGTCATAAAGGATGCTCTATGAAGGAAGACATAATCAAATTATCATAATTATTATTAACAAAATATTATTACAATAATAATCACATCAAAATTATTATAAAATGGTCATAATCACTATGACTATGTTTGAAATACAATTGGGCATTCAATAGGTCATATTCTTTAGCCTCAATGCTTAGGAAATCAGTAAACCAGAATTTCAGAGATTTTAGATTTAGAAGAGACCTCAGGGTCCAGTTTAATCTAGACTCCAAAAACAACTTCTACTACAAGACAGCTGACAAAGGTCATCTAGTCCTTGACTGAAGGCCTCCGATGGGGGGGGGGGTAGGTGGGTAGGAAGAGAACCCCTAACTTCTAACGTAGCCCATTCCTCTTTTGAATAGTTCTCATTGTTAGGATTCTTTTCTTACATCAAGCTAGGTCTGATGTAAGAAGTTGCCTCTTTGTAACTTCCTTCCATTCTCCTAGTTCTTCAGAGCCAAGGAGAACAAGTCTAACCCTCTACCATTTAATAACCTCTTAAAAACTTAAAATTATCCTGTTCCACCTAAGTCTTCTTTTCTCTAGGATAACTATACCCAGCTCTTTGTACAGATCTTATGCCATGGAATCAAAGTCCTTCACCAACTTGGCTGCCTCACTATAAACTGTACACCTTATGTTAAAGTTCTTCCTAAAATGTGATACATATAAATTTAGAGCTATATTCCCAAAGTCATTAAAATCCAATACCCTCTGACCCAGCAATATCATCACTACTAGACATACACCCTGAGGAGTTAGAAATTAGGGAAAAGATTTATATGTACAAAAAATACTTGTAACAGTATTTATTGTGGTCAAGAACTAGAAATAAAGTGGGTGTCCATAAACTGGGAATAGCTGAACAAATTTTGGTATACATAACTGAATTAGTATACCATTAATAAAAATGTTAAAACATAAAAGTGCCATCATAAACAAATTATATGAGCAAGGAAGACACTACTTTTCAGATCTACAGATAGAAGAGTTCATAACCAAACCAAGGATAGAAAAGATCACTGAAGATAAAATGGACAATTTTGATTACATAAATAAAAAAGCTTTTGCATAAACAAAACTAATTCAGCTAAAATTAGAGGAAAAACAGTTAACTGGGGAAAAAATAATCTTTGCAGCAAATTTCTCTGATAAAGATCCCATATACAAGATAGAGAATTAATTCAAATTTATAAGAGCCATTTTCCAATAGATAAATAAATGGTTAAAGCAAATAAACAAGCAGTGTTCAAAAATAAGTGATCCAAGTTATCAAGAATCGTAAGAGAAAGTGCTTCAAATTATTGAAATTACTTGAGAAATGCAAATTAAAGCAACAGTGAGGCTCCACTTCATATCCCTAAGATTGGCAAAATGACAAATAGGAAAAAGACAAATGTTGGAGGACCTGAAGGAAAGCAAGCACACTAATGCAGTGCTGATAGAACTGTGAATTAGTTCCGTCACTTTGGAAAGCAATTTGGAAGACACTAAACTGTTCATGCCCTGTGACCTTGAAATACTACTTTGAGGCCTATAACCTAGAGATCAAAGAAAGAGGAAAAGGATCCATATGTACAAAAATACTTATAATAGCTCTGAAAAACTGGAAATGGAGGGGGTACCCACCTTTTGGGGAATGGCTAAACAAATTATGGGATATTAGGAGGAAACTAGTAAGGAAATACTATTATGCCCTAAGAAGTGACAATAGATGTTTCAGAGGAACCTTTATGAAATAATATGCAGTGAATGGGTGCAACTAGAATAATTTATATGACAATACTGTAAAGGAAATAAATTTTGATCAATGTAATGATAAACCATAATGCTATAAGATTAATGTACACTTTTAAAAAACACAGCGTAACATAAATTCAACTTCATAGACAGTCCTTTTTTATGCTTTGTATACTGGAATGTTTGTGCTTGTTGATTTAAGTGAATAAAAAAGGCATTCAAAAATAATAATATGGTGGCCAGATATGGTTCAACTGGAGGAAAGTATAGCAGAATTGTTACATCTCTATTCCTAGTAGAGATGTCTCTCTTAACGCTGTCTAAGTTTGCATTAGTTTTTTCTGACTGCTGTTATCATACTGTTAATTCAAATTGAACTTGCAGTCCACTAAAACCCCTGTATCTTCTTCAGGTGATGTGCTGTGTAGCTATTACACACACACACACACACACACACACACACACACACACACACACACCCCCACACCCACCCGCCTGCCTCCAACATTTACTGAGCCCAAGTATAAAGCTATGTGCTTATCCCAGTTAAAATACATCTTATTAGAGTAAACCTAATTTTTTTATCTTGTCTAGATTTGGATGCTGACTGCCGCTCTAATGTGTCCGCTATCCCTCCCAGGTTTGAGTCACCTGCAAATCTGCTAAATATGGTACCTGTGTCTTTATCTTAATAAGTGACAAACATTAAACAGGACCAAACCAAACATAGATACCTGGAACACTACAGTTAAGACCTCCAAGTTGACAAGGAACCATTAATAATTACTCTTTTAATCTAGTCATTTACCCAGTTCAGAATTCATCTAGTTGTACTGTCATCTAGCCAGCCTCTCTTCATATTTTCCACAAGAACAGCATGAGATTATTTTAACAAGGACTTAAAATCTAGATAAAGTGGACGTATGGTATTCTTTTGCTCTACTAGTTCGATAACTGTCAACAAAAGAAATGAGAGTAGCTTGCGTGATCTGTTCCTGATGAAGTCACATAGGTTTGCAACCATAATTCACTTATCTGGATGTTTGCTAACCATCTTATTAATAATTATTTTTGATAAATAAATTTTATCTTTTGTTTTTACATTTCCTAAATTTCCCTTTGTATCACCTTTTATGCCTCTCCACTTTGAGAACCATCCCATATAACAAAGAATTTTTTAGAAGAAAGAAAAAATTCAGTAAAACTTAATACTTTTAAAAATCCAAAAATATATGCAGTGTTTCACACCTGTGAACCTGCCACCTCTGAAAAAGACTGGAACTGTCATAGCTCTCTTTGAAGGCATGCTTGCTCTTCGTAATTCTGCATCTTTCATTTTGGATTCTTTTGCAGTTATTGTCCTTTCCATTTACATTGCTGTAATCATATGTAATGTTTTCTTGGCTCTGCTAATTTCACTGTGCATCAGTTCATATAAGTCTTCCTAAGTTTTTCTGTATTTGTTTTATTTGCCATTTCTTACCATACAGTAATATTCCATTACATTGAGGTACTAAAATTTGTTCAGCTATTCTCCAATCAATGGGCACCTTTTCTTTTCTTTTTTTAGCTACCAAAAAAAGTGTGACTATAAATATTTTTTCTTTTCATCAATAACTTCCTTGGGGGTAGATCTTCAATCATTCTTTCTAAAACTTGGCCAGTAACGCAAATCAAGCTCACTGGCCTATAAATTTGCAGATTCCCTTCTTTTCCCTTTTTTGAGACTCAAGAGAACATATACCTTTCTACAGTTCTGTAGAATTCCTCCCCTTTTGGCCCATATTCTTTTCCATAATTAATTAATGACTGGTTCATTAATCACATCTGCCAGGTCTTTTCCGTACCTAAAGATGTAGTAATCCAGTTCACTGAGCTAGAGGTGGAAGGGATCTTGAAGGCTCTCTAGTCCAATCCTTTCTTTTTACAGATGAGGAAGCTGAGGCACAAGGGAACGTAAGTGATTCTCTCAAGGTCACACTGCAGTAGCATCAAAGGCAAGATGTGAACTGACTCTAAAGCTAGTGCTCTTTCCAGTGTACTTTGCTTTCTGGGCCAAGTGACTAGAATACAAAGGCAACAGAGGGCTTTGTAACTACTGACTCACTTATTTTGTATCATCCATTATTACAATTATTCACTGGATTTCTTCTTTACCCATAGTTATTTATTCAGGATCAAAAGGAAACTTTTAGCACGTATGTCCAATATAAAGGAAGAAAAATGCTTAGATTTAAAATGCAAAATCTTTTAAAAAATCATCTTAATCTAAGAAGTGTTTTGGTACCTGGGAACGCCATCCTTTATTGAAATCTGTAAATATTTTTGACAATATTGTCATAGACAAAATCTAAAAAGCAGCCAAAAATAAAGAACATTGTATGTTCTTTATAACATAAAGATCATAAGATAAATGTTCAGGTCTTTGTAGACATGTCCTGTTTCCCCTATAAGTAAGCTCTTTGAAGGCAGGAATACTATGTTACTAATCTTCTAATTTCACAGAACATCTAGAACAGTGCCTTGCATCTATTAAGTACTCAAAAATTACTAAATAAAATTCAAACTATGTGTAAAGAATTCAAGAAAATATACATGGAAATTTATGTTAATGTCACCTTCTCGATATTGGCTTCTGTAAAGTAAGTCACCACAATAGTGCAAACTATGAAAAAATTAGAATTATGGAAAGGTATAGAATAAGAATTTCTAGATGTTATATTAAATGAGTATTATTTTTGAACAGATGGTATCTACGTTAATCAGTAGCCTTTACTAAACTGTTATCCGCACAAAGTTACTCAATAAAAGCATGCATAATTTTTGGAAACATTTACACATACAATTGGGACATAAAACATGATTTTTCATTTGGGAAATGATTTTGAAATACTGTAAGGTACTCCTAGGAAGATTTTCCAACTGAATATAAATCCAGAACATTATTTTCTACCAGTTATAGTGGCAAAATTTTACTTAAGCTCAAAATAGTCACTCAATAGAAACCTACCATTACCTCAAACTTAATCAGTTCAGCTGTTTAAAATACTTAAATTACCAGTTAGTCAAGGAGTTTGCATTACAAACAGCTGGGAAAGACATGTTATAATTAAAAAAGAAAATTTCAGCAATGTGATTAAAACTCTGGTCATTGCTTCTCACAAACCATTACACTTTAATGAAGCTTAAGAAACCAAGCATAACTGTACCCTACAAAACAACACTGCCAAAACTGAAGCAGAAGAATGGGGAAACCATCTAGAAAAATTTGGAAAGAATTTCTTAAACAATTATTTTTTTTCTGTGAATTCCTAATTTGTGCCATCCTTACCCCCCTTACCAATTCATGGGAATGATTAAATATATTAAACACATTTGCCTAAAAATTCTGATATAAATGCACCACATGGGATGGAAGTAAACAGATAAAAAAGCTTGGAAGGATTCTTATTAAACTGTATTGCATAATCTGTCACCTAGTACTACTTTCAATTCTTCTTTCTCTCTGCAATATATTCCCTCATCTCAATAAGTTTTGAATTCATGACACTGGCCAAAAGCTTTTTTATTTTTCCATGCCAACCACAAAATTTTCAGTACCTGTGATCCAGCATAAGAGGAATTTTCTGATCAGAATTTTTGAGGTGTAGACAAATAACAAGCAGAATCACTGGCCTTCTCCCTCAGCTTTAAGCCAGGTTCCAATTCAAGAGAAATCACCCTCCCAGGATGTAACAGTTGTAACAATTTCTAAGGAGTGTTTCTGGCCCTATCCAATTCAGCAATTAATTCCTCCTACAAAATAGGAGCTAAGCCACTATTTACATCTCAGTTAACCCATCTAGCCTGCACGGTCATTTTGCTAGCCCAGTGCCTTTCTCTTAAGTCACTAACCTGTGAAGTCTGATTTTTAGTATGGAAATTCCCTTTATCAAGCTAGGTCCTGTAACTTTTCTAGAGAAAGTGACTTAATAGGGCTCAGAGCAGTCAATCCCCTTGTCTATGATTACACAGCTAGAGTCAGAAGATGGATTTGAAAGTAGATCGTGTTGCCTCCTTACATGTTTGGTTTGGCCTTTGTGATTTCATTGGTGTAGAATTCCCTGTGGGACAAAAAAGTAGATCTTCAACTTATAATCTTAAAGCTGCCTGGGGCCCAGAAAGTTAAATGACTTGCCCAGGATGACACAGCTTATATGGGTAAGAAGCAGGATTTGAACCCAGATCTTCTTACTCTCAGACCAGCTCTTTTCACTATGTCATATTGCCTTTCAAGTTACCTTGCACTTAATACAAAGGTTTGCTCAACTGAAATAACAAATTTGTATGCAGTGCTCTCAAATATGGCAAATCATTAGAGAAACTGAGCAATATATACCTTTTTGTGCTTTTATTTTTAATCATTCCTTGCAAATACCTTTTCCCCATTTTGACAGTAGGAAGTCCTTACTTATATCAATCAGGCTCTTTTTGTCTTCCATTATGACAGTGATTTCATTCTTTCCTATGACTTCAATTTCAATCTAAATACGGACATGTTATAATTTAAAAAGAAAATTTCCATATTTTTAAATCCACATTTTGTGGGGCAGCTAGGTGGCGCAGTGGATAGAGCACCGGCTCTGAAGTCAGGAGGACCTGAGTTCAAATCTGGCGACCAAATACTTGACACTTATTAGCTGTGTGACCCTGAGCAAGTCACTTAACCCCAATTGCCTAAAAATAATAAATAAATAAATCCACATTTTGATTTTAAGCTAAGTATCTGATACTATCTCAAAGTTAACATGGAGAAAATAACTTGGTTTTCTTCTAATAATCCTTAAATGTTCTAGCTGTCAACCATGGTGGATTACATTTATTTTTCTAGTTCCCCCATCTGAAAGCCTGTCCTTTGCTCTTCTTATATCTAATTTTGCACTACTTCTACCTGTACCTCATCACCCTACTATCCTTCTAAATACGCAAAGTGAGCCCTGAAATAAATTGGGTATTTTCACAATTCTTTTTCTCAATTTCTTTTTCAACCTCTAAAACACTTCCCTGACAATTATTCTAAATAATTTGGGAGGTTAAAAAAAATTCTATAATGTTGCTACTTAAATCACACACAAGGTCCTTTGACATCCAAATTATACAGCTTCATTTTCAAAAGTTGTTATTTAATTGCCTAGGATAACCAAATTTCTTTTTCAAAACCAATCTCTGCTCCCTACTCTGTTCCAGGTAGATCTCAATATTATCTCTCAGCTTCAATTTCCATTTATACCATTTCCTGAACTTGGACTACCTCCTACATATTTTTCATGGTATGCTGTAATGCTACCTCTTACAAAGTACATAGCCTAAGTTATAAATAACAGTAAAATTTTTTCATAATATATTTATTTCATCACACATTTTTCTGAATTTTTGTTTATAACTTGCTATAGTTATGGCTACATAAAATCATATTTTAGAATAAATCTCTAGAATGTAGGGGTTTGGGGAATGGCAAATGGCACAGATACATCCAATTGATGACATTAACTTCAAGGATCTATTTCAATAGAGTGAGTACTTAAGTCAAGGAAAATTGCAACCTTTCTATACTTTAGTGGGCAGGTTTCTGAAATTGCCACAGTGGAAAATTCATCACCTGCTGGCCAAAATCTTGGTGATGAATCTTTTCAAAAAAGTTTTGTTGGTTCTCAGATGTTAGACCCTGATCACCAAGTTTCTACTTGATAGAACCACCAGGAATTGTGTTCTACTGAAACAGCCTTCAAGAACCTGGGTGACAACCATACCACAATAGGCATCAGAAGAGGACTTCAATAGAGGAAATCTTCATCATATTACTTAAAAATTTTTCCTTTTTGATTTAAGGAAACAAATTTCCTTCTAAGTAGGTTAACATATCATCTAAAAGATAGTACTTGTAACCTGTGTAATGTGTTTGGGTGTTATGTGGGTTGAGTCACTTCAGAAATGACTCAGTGTAAAGTATGTCACTACTGAATCATAAATACTACTTACTTCAGTTTTCAATCATTTGTAAGATTCCTCTGCAGGTAGTAACCCGCCATCCTTTATTACTGGAAGACTGATGGGATCATACATTTAAAAAGACATGCACATACATGGTTTTTTCCTTAAGGACTGTGCAAAGGTATCACTATAGCAAAGGCTAATGGGCTCAATTCTATGACTCTGAATATGAAGCAACATATTTTAAATAAAAAGAGCTATAAAAAGAACTAGAAATTAAAATTTCTCACATCAAATACATCAATATTTCAAGGATATGTAATCTAATTAGTCTAAGTACTTCATTGCCCCTCTACCACTCAGTTGGGGGAAAGGGGTTCTTAACCTGGGGTCTACAAACCTGTTTTGAAAAATATTGTGATAACTGCATGTCAATATAATTAGTTTCTTCTGTAGTCCTATATGCTCTATTTTATGCATTTAAAAATATTGTGAGTTGAGCATAGACATCACCAGATTGCCAAAGAGGTCCATGACATAAAAAAGGTAAAGAAATATTGACTTAAGTGGTCTTTAAAGGTTGTATGGCTAAAAAATTCACCACCTTATCACCAACTGGGAGAGAAGTCTTTCTGAACTTAGGCTGTTCCTCAGATAGCAATCTGTCATAGAACTTGTACTCAAAGCACTTCTAGTTTTGGACTGCCAGAGCTTAACAATCCACGGGCATAATCTTTCAGAACCTAGAGTTACCTATATGTACAAAAATATTTGTAGCAATTCTTTTTTGCAGTGTTAAAGAAGTAAGGGAATGACCAACTGGAGAACGGCTAAAGAAGTTAGGCTATATGAATGCTATAACATTGTACTATAAAAGTAATAGTTTTTTTCTGAAACAATCCCTTCTAAGACTTGTTCTTTTGAGAAGTGATTTAGAGTGAAATGAGCACAACCTACAGAACAATTTTTACAACAAAAATAACAATGTAAAGACAAACAATTTTGAAAGAGGTAAGAACTCAATGATGGATCATGACTCTAGGGTACAAATAAAGATGTATACTACACACCCTACAAAGCTGCAATAGATTTAGGGTGTAGAATTAGACATAATTCTGAAAATGATCAGAGGGAGAATTTGTTTTGCATGAGTAAGCATACATTACAAGGGTTTTGTTTTTATTTTTTCCAATGAGGTAGGGGTGGAAAGGGGAAAAAAATAAATGCAAAAATTACTATGCAAAGGTACCCTCCCTCCCAAAACCAAAATAACAACAACAAAGAAACCAAAACCCAGGGTCACCTAGAGGCCATAATCAGGGTAGATATTTAGTGGAGGTTACAATATATGATGAAATTATTATTCTCTATCCAGATCATCTTTTGGTTAACAGAAAAAGAGCAAAAAAATTTATTTTATTTTAACACAGGAAAAAAAACTACAAAGAAATGTAGTAAACATCTTAATTTGGGGGTTTGATGACAATAGCTCTATTGCTTTACAAGGAATCTACAGTAATGGAAACAAAGTAACAGAACCTCTCTCCCATAGCAGATATTTAATGTTGTAAATAGTTCACAGGATCATAGATTTTGAGCTGGAAAGGACTTTAAGGAATCCAGCCTAACCCCCCTCCCCCCACCCTATTTTACAGATGAGGAAACTCAGGCTCAGAGAGGACAAGTGATTTGTCTAAAGTCAAAAAAGCCGTAAATGGAAAGCCACAATTTTTACCCAGACTTTTTTTTTAAACTATAAATCCAGCTCTCTTTCCATCACTATACCATCCCTACATTCTTGTCTAAAGCTCCTCTTCATGCCCTTCATCCTTTCCCCACTAACCTTAGTACTGACAGTCATTTGGTCAGCTCCTTCCTACTGCACGCTCAAACTCCAGCATATGCATGCATACAAACACACACACGCACCCCTGCTTCCCCCCTCAGTGGTAGTAGCTGAGGTGGTCAGAAGAGACCAAGGGACAAGACATGCAAAATCTCCATGTCTGACATAGAGAGGAGGTCCTGCCTCCACCAAGGAGTAAGACTCTGGGCCTCTCTTTCCCTCCCTCTGCCTCTGACTGGGTAGACAGCAGGGAGCTCTTCCCATATGCACTACTTAAGGAGGGACTCCAGGGCAGGCAACTCATCAGCTCCTACCTGGTTGGAGGACTTCACGGCTCTCACTTTTCAGCTTCTTTATAATGTTATCTTTTCCCATCAGACTTGGAGCTCCTCAAGAGCAGGTATATTTTTTTGCTTTTCTTTGTGTCCCCAGCACTTAGTGCAGTGCCTGGCACAAAGCAGATACTTCATAAATGTACACTGATTGACCTACTTCCTCAGCATCCTATCTACAGCACTTAGGAACAATTTTTTTCTTGGTGCTAAAGTTTTTCTGCCTGTTCCACAGCTCAAGTGGAGCTGAGGTTACAAAAGAAGGCTCCCTGTGGCTACTGTTACTTTCATGCTAGGAAATTTATTAGCAATTTTTAGAAAATAAAACTTTTCAAAGATCTCCCTATGAGCCAGCAAACAGCATTAGTTATTACTTATAGTGTGTGAATTATAGGAGAATTTGGAGAGTGAAGTTGTATTTTTCAAAAGCAATAGAAACCTTCTAGTTACTTTTAAGAGCAAACTTGCCAGAAAGGGCTATGCTTATGAAGAAATCACTCCATTTCCATTTGCCTCATTGTAAAGATAAACTATCCTCAAAGGTTAGTAGTAATCAAAAATTTTATTTCATTTATGTGCACATACATACATTGTGGTCATATATGTGGGACAAGAAGGGAACCTAGAAGTCACCCTATCCAACTCCTTTATTTTATAGATGGGGAAACTGGACCTCAGAAAAGTTAAATGACTTGTCCAAAGTCAAATACCTAAGGAGTAGGAAAGCCTAGATTGAAACCCAAAGCCTCTACCTCCAAATCCAGCATTCTTTCTACTCTTCCATTTATTGATAAGCATGTTTACTTTACATGAAACTTTCATGTAAAAAGATATTTTTATAAAATCAAAAGGACATTAATTACCATGACAATTTTCTGACTGTACATCCTAAAGCTCTCTGGACCCTCTTCTCTCTCTGTGAGCTCTTACTTGGTAACTTCATCAGGGCTCACAGATTTCATTATCAACTCTATGAAGGCGACTCCCAGATCTATATATGCAGGCAGTACCTTCCTCCTGAGCTCAAAACAGGTACCTCCAATTGTCTGTTGGACACTTCCACCATGGGAAAATCCAAATATGTGCCAAAGTAATCTCATTATATTTCTGCAAAAGCCCACAACTCTTCCAAATGTCCCTATTATTTTCAGGGTCATCACCATCCTTCTCATGTCCAAAACCTTAGAATCACCCTCAACTACTCATTTTCCCTCCCGCCACACATTTAACCAGCTGCCTAATTGTGTCATTTCTACTAACATAATCTTTCTCAAATTTGTCTCCTCTCTGCTCTGGGTTACCACCACTCTAGTTCAGGTTCTTATCACCTAGTCTGGAATATTGCAAACCTTTAATTGGACTTTCTATTTCAAGCCTCTCACCTCTCTCTAATCTATCCTCCACAGAGCTGTCAATGAGATTTTTCTAAAAGGCAAGTCTGACCATGTCACTCCCCTACTCAACCTCCATTGGCTCTTTACTACAACCAGTATCAAATCTGAACTCTTATCTGGCATTTGCAGATATTGATAACCTGACCCCAACCGCCCTTTCCAGAATTATATATTACTTCCTTTCCTATCTTCTGACCTTTGCCCTCTATAGACTAGCTAAACTGATCATCGTGTGGTTCCTCACATGTGACATTCCATCTTCTGTCTCCAAAATTTGTACCGGTCGTCCTTCATGTATGGAATGTACTCCTTTTTTTACTTTTTTACTTGTTTCCTTCAACTTCACTCAAATGCCAACTTTACAAGAAGGCTTTCTTGATTTTCTTTCTCCTAGCCCCACTCCCCCACCATTCACTTTATATTTATTTTGTATATGCAAGTTATGTCCCCCAATAGAACGTTAAGTTCTTTAGGGCAAGGACCATTTCATTTTTCTCTTTATATGCCCAATGCCCTGGTACATAATAGCAGGTGCTTAATAAACTTATTTCTTATTTATAGGGGAGTTTCAGTAAAGATCTCAAACTACCTGAATTTTTATAACACTTTCATTTGAAAACATTTTGAAAACACTTCTAAAATTGATATTAAATAACTCATTTCTTACCCTATTGTTGGATTGATGTTTGGATCAAAACTGTCTTCTACAAACCGCCATACAATACTTGATTTACCTACACCTGTATCCTGAAAAATAAGGATTTTGTGAGTGAATATTTATTTATTACATTAATAACCATTGTTTTGGTGAAATTCTAAAATTTCTAATAAAAAAAAACTTCACAAGAGTATATACCAAGGAAACATCCATAAAAACTCAGTGAAACAAGTAGGAAATTTCAAGCTATTTAAAAAGAGAGGTTTTTGTGTAGTCCAGGTGGGGACCCTTCAGCCTCGAAGTCTAGGGCCTCAAGTTCAGCCCTCTGACTGAGTCAGGGCCGCAACTGAGGTCCTACCTCGAGGCCAAAGGTTCCCTACCCGTTGTAGTCTATAAATGACAAGATTCTAAAGAAATAATTATTTGTTCAAAAACCGAAATTTTTTATGAGTGAAAAATAAGATAAGCAAATCAAGAGCTCCAGAAGCAATTTTGGGTAAGTTTTGACTATTCCCAACCTTACCCTATTTAGTAAAAGATTAGATATACAACATGTGCAAAATCTTTTAGGGACAACTCAAAAGAGCCCAAATACCTCCTTTCAGGCTGTGGATGGTATGCTTCAAACTGCAAATGTGACCAAAAGAGTCAGGAAGCTGAAGTGTAAGCATCAATTTTGGGTTTCCTGATAAGATAGCAATCACATTTTAAATTCTGCATCTTCACATTTTTTTTTTTTGCACATTAAATGTGTAATTTCAGAAATGCATTCCACAGCCATAAATTTATTTAAAAAAAAGGCCAAAAAAGTTGAACAATTTGTAAACAGGTAACTTTCTATCACTTGCATTTTGTTAAGATTAAATGCACTAATCCTGGTTTAGAGTAAGTTGTTTGGGGAAGTTAATTAAAAAAAAATTTTCCAGAACAACCAAAGAGGTAGGTAGTATATATACGTAAATAAGATGGGGAGAAGTCATGAAAAGGCGTGATGAGACTCCTTCTCAAGGTGACTAGAACAGGTGGGAAGGCAGGGTTTTCACTTTCTTAATAAGAATTCAGAAAAACGGAAGATAGTGATAGGGTTTCATTTCTTACCACGGCTAGCTGAGATAGTATTTGTAAAGCACTTACCACAGTACCTGTCACATTCAAGGCACTTAATAAATGCTTGTTAAAAGTTTAAAAAAAAAAAGAAAGAAAGAAAGAAAAGAAAATCCAAGTGGGAGGGAAAGAGTAAGGGAATGGGGTAAGGGCCGAGATTGCATGTAAAGGGCTGGCAGTCAAAGGGGCAGGTGAGTGACAGTGGGTGGTTCAGAGAAAATGGAGTGGGGGGAAGGGGAGGCTACCAGGTGCCCAGGAGGCAGCTGACTCTCCAAAGCGGGCAGCGGCTCGGGGGCTGCGGGGGGCTCGGTCCTCCCTGGGCGCGCCGTGAGGTACAAGAGGCCCAAAGGAGCGGAGGCCGGGCCGGGCCGGAGGGGAGGGACAAGCAGGCCTGCCTCCCGCCCATCCCACAGCCCTCACGGCGGAGCAAGGGACCACTCACCCCCAGCAGACAAACTTTCAGCTCTCTCAGCGCCATGTCCGGGGAGCCTGGCCTGCCGCCGCCGCCGCTGCCACCGCCCTAAGGAGGAGAGGGAGTGCCCCGGCCCAGCACGAACATCCCCCGGCCAACCAGGCTCCAGCCCCCGGCAGTGGGGGAGAGGCGGCGTCGGGAGGCCCTGAACGCCCTCCCCGCCGCCGCCCCGCTGGGGCCTCTTCAGGCTGGTGCCGCCGCCGCTGTCCCGCGTGAGATGGCCTCTCCTCCCGCCGGGGAGCCAGCCGCCCGCCTCAGCAGCTAGAGCCGCAGCCGTGCCGGCCGCGTCGCCACCGAGGAGCCGCCGCCGCCATCTTGGGGAGCCCGGCGGGTCACCTGACCTGCCCTCCCACCTCGGGAGCCACCTTCGCCTGCAGGGAGGGGGGAGGAGGCGGGTGCGGGACGCCGCTTTTCCCTAATTTCCGCGAGCTCCGGGCGGGGAGGAGCCCCACCGAGGCCTTCTCGTCACTCCTCCCCCTCAGCCCCAGCCCGGTGGCCGGCGTGCGGAGGCGGGGCGAGGGGATGGGTCGGGAGGAGTTGGTCGCTCCTCCCCTCCGCCCGGCTCGCCCAGTGGGTCTCCCTCCCTCTCCCCCCGCCCCCGGCCCCGCTTCCTTCAGGCCCATTTCAAGATGGCGGGTGAGTGGAGCTAAGACTTCTTTGGCAGCAGCTGTGGCTGCTTCTTCCTCCTCCTCCTCTCCCTTCTCCTCCTTCTCCTCGTTCTCTTCCTCCTCCTCCTCCTCCTCCTCCTCCTCCTCCTCTTCCTCCTCTTCCTCCTCTTCCTCCTTCTCCCCCTCCTCGTCCTCGTCCTCTTCCACCCTCCTCCTCCAGCCTCCCGCTCGGTTCGGGCGGGCGAGGCTCCAGCCGTAGCCCCGGCCGTCCCGGATCCAGCCGTCCCCGGGGTCCCCCTCCTGCCCTTCCCTGGCCCCGCTCCCGGTGCTCCCCGCGCCGCTGGTGATCTCTTATCTCTCTTGGTTTTCAGAGATCCCCTTGTATTTTGTGGACTTGCAGGATGACTTAGATGATTGTAAGTAACAGTTCTGGCTTCCTCCCCTCCCTCGTCCTCCTCTTCCTCCTCTTGGTCCCTTGGCCCTCGGAGGGCCTCTCCCTCCCCGCTGCCCTCCCTGCAGCTTTGGGGGTGAGGGTGAGGCGAACCTCCTCTTTCTCCACCCCCCCCTTCTCCACTTGTATTGTGAGGGTGACAGTTTCTCGGTTTATGGAAGTGACGGGCTCCCCACTCCTGTCCGGGCCCTCTTTGGACATGGGGGTTTGGGGGAGGGGCGTGCACAGGGAAAGGAGGGGTGTCTCTTCACAACCATTTTGGGGAGTGGGCACGATCCTTCCTGCATTCTCCCAAAAGGGGAATGGGCGGTGATGGGGGGACGCCTTGTGTCACCTTGTCCATCTTGGGGGAGGCATGGGTGTCTGCTTGCAGACATCAGGATAGTTCTGACTCCAAGTTTATTTAGGTTGGGGGGGACATGGGGTGAGGAGGGGGAGTCTTCGACTTCTTGAAGGATTCCTTGTTTCTTCTGGTAGGAGGGAGGTTTGAATTGCCTTGTTTTTTCCCGTGGGACCTTTGAAAGAGTTGGAGACCCAGAGTAATGTACGAGTGTGACTGAATGAGGAGTTTCAGTACTGGCAAAGTAATTAGCGATTTATAAAAGTGCTCTTGATTTATAAAAGTTCTTGATACTGTGGAATTAGTGCTGGTTTTTGTAGTCAGAGGTTCAAATTATGCCTTTGTTACTGATTTATCCCTGTGACCCTAGGCAAGTCACTTTCCTCTGGGACTGGATTTCCTCATCTGCAAAATGATGGGGTTGGACTATGTGACTCTTAAGAACCCTTCTGTAGCTATAAGATCCTCTGATTTGGATTGTTTCTGATTTCTTCATACTTGTTACTTATGGATCCCTCCCTAAGGAGAGAGTTTGTTTGTTTTTTTTTAATAGAATCATTTTAAAGGCAGGTATTGAATTAGATGCTTTGTTGGGAAATTTTTCACTCGTGTTTTATAAGAAATTGGTACTGTTTCATTCCATGCAGAAATGGGCAGGTGAGAAGAACGTTAAATGCCATTGGCATCATTAAAAATTGTTTCCTTTAAGAAATACACACATTTAGGGGCAGCTAGATTTGCAATGGATAGTGCTCCAGCCTTGGAGTCAGGAGAATCCGAGTTCAAATCCGATCTCAGACATTTGGCACTTACTATCTGTGTGACGCTGGGCAAGTCACTTAACCCCGATTGCCTCACCAAAAAGAAAAAAAAAAGAAACACATTATCTTCCCTGATAATGCTCCATTCTATCTTTAAGGAACGTATTCTATTTTTTGGGTATGCGTGGAATGAAGAGGAGTCACTTTACAAGAGTAAAGAAATGGTTTTTGTTGGCTTCCCTTTAAAAACATTTCTACTCTTATTAATGGTACATACTAGGTATCCGAGATTTAAAAATCAATGTTGGTAAAGAAGACAAGTAAAGAGAAACTTATAAGACAAGATACCTTAACTGGATCCAAGGTTATCTTTGTGAGGAGGTGCGATAATTTTGTTTTGGTCCTATATATGTGCTTTTTATCTATTTTTAATTAGGTGCAGTGGTGTACCTTTTGACTTAAATTCAGAGCTTTTAGTAGATGCTTACCAAATATTTGTTGATAATGTTTGAGATTTTATTTTCTTAGTCTTTATTTTGTTAGTCTTAGTCAAATTTTACTTTTTTTAGTAGTATGAAGCATGATGACTTGCCCTTTAAGTCAATCATATTAGAAAAGTGTATATTAAATGAGCTAGCATACTAAAACAATGTAAGTTCCTTTCCTTTAAAGTAGCAGGTATATAGATAGCTTTATATCTAGCGCCATATTTGGTTTTATATAGGTTAAATGGAGCTTCCACCTTGGTAGCTTTTAAATGCTAAAGACATCCTAGTCATGATAAAGGTGTTTATGCAATTGGTAGACTAGAGCTCTGTGCTGTGGGCTTAAAAAGATGCCCTCTGAAAGATTTTTTGTGAAGATTCAGAATTTAAATTTGTCTCCAAGATGTTTTGTGTATGTACAAGTTTTATTTTATACACCTGTGTTTAGGGATAATTCTGAAATCTTGGATTCAGACCCTAACATTTGCAAACTTATGTAAAGATGACACTGTAGTTCTAAATGATTCATGGCAGGGTTCTAATATTTTTGGAGGTAGCTTATGATGAAGTTTATGATTTGTTTTACATGAGTGGAGCTATAACTGCCCAGTTTGCATGAAAAATGATTGTGCCTGTAGTAATAATATCCAGAATCAGGACACAGGTTTAAAATTAGGATTAGATAATGCTTAGTATACAAAATTATAAAATCATAGAATTTCAGAAGAAGAATCATACCCAAATAAATTGAACTTTGTGAACAAATCATTCTATTTTAACTACTCTGTTTGCTCCCAGGTTGGCACTAAATTGTCAGAATCTTAAAGTAAATGATGAAGGAGATGGTTTCAGAAAAACCTAGGAAGACTTATATAAACTGGTGTATAGCGAAGTAAACAGAACCAGAACAGTTTACACAGTAAGAGCAAAATTGTAAAGATAAATCAACTGTGGGAGACTTAGTAACTGATCAGCACAATGACCCACCACAATTCCAAAGGACTCATAATAAAACATGCTATCCATCTCCAGATAGAAAACTTACGGACTCAGAGTACAGAATGAAGCATTTTTTTTCCTCTTTTTCTTGTTCTTCCCCACCCCACCCCTAAACCCCCATGGAAATTTGTTTTTCATGACTTCCTGTTTGCAATGGATTTTCTATTTCTTGCCTTCTCAATGGGTGGAGGGAGAGAATTTGGAACCGAAAATAATATAAAATTAAATTGAATTTTAAAAAAACAAGAAAAAAAGAATCTTAAAGAAACGGATTTGACAAATGTATGTTGAATTTCCATTCCACAACTTTTTACGTTTATCTCTTCTCTGAACTAGTGTTTCAGCCATTCCAGGTGGTTCTTCATTCTGTTATTGAACAAACATAGTGCGTATTATATGTAAAGAACTATAATTGATGACATTTACAGTGTAATAAGGAACATGTAAAGACACATACATAAGTAAATGATACAAGGGAAGGTATGTTAAGTGTACAGGAGAGGTCCGAGCAAAGTGCTGTGAGAAATGCGATAAGAGAAAAATTATTTGGAGCAGAAAAGGAAGTGTTCATGGAGAAGGCAGCATCCATCAGTGAGAGGACTGGACTAGAGCAGCTGAAACATCTGGAAATGGGAGGTAGATGTTAGGATCCCTCAGTCTCTAACACTTGATGTGCTTGAAAAAAAAAAAAGCCAAGGAAGGCCAGAGGGTGTTTTCACAGATGCAGTTGTCACCCACCTTGTTATATTGTCATCACTGCTCAGCCCCTTGGTGGCCTTCATACCTAAGAACACAAGTGCTTCCCATACATGAAACTTTTCCCAAAGGTAGGAGCAACCCAGGGAGACACAGTTGTGTAGGGAAAGCCATCCCATACCGTGTAGGGAAGGGTAATGAGAACTCTTCTGTTCTGTCACACAGCAATCAAACCTGACTTTGCTTCCCTTTTTTCAGCAAAATTAGCTCTGTAGCCACAGTATAAGGGCAAATTCAGTTACACCAGTGCAGAGGCCTTGGTTCTCTTAGCTTTTATATGTTGCCTGCATGCAATCTCAGAAATGGATCAGGTCTGTGCCTTCTTAGAACTGTTTATAAGTCACCACTGTGTTCCTGCTTCAACAACTTCAACAACTCCTCTGATCCTGGTAACAATGGTATGAGCAAAGAAGCAGACAGAGTAGAGTCTAGATTGAGAATGGGGGAAAGACCAAGTAGTCCATTTTGTCTGGAACATAGAGTATGTGAAAGGAGTGGTTTGACATAAGGCTGAAAAGAAAGGTTGGAGTCAGATTGTGGAAGACCTTGAATCAAGATTAGAATATTTTATTTAATATTCTGTGATGAGTTAATTAGAGTTTTTGAGAGATAGGATCAAAGTGTTGCATTATGAAGGCTATGATCATTGATTTCAAAGACTTTGAATAGGAAATAGATTGAAGATAGGAAAAACAGAAGGCAATTACTTGTAGTTTAGGCATGAAGAGGTGAGTAGTCATAGTGAGTCTGGAAGGGAGATTGCATGCAGAGATATGTTGCAGGTGGTAGAATCAGTTGTACTTGACAAATGATTAGATGTAGGTAGGGGCTGATGAAGAAGAGACAGTCAAAGAGACCTTATGGTTATCCATTTAATTGGAATGGTAATGCTGACATCAGCAGAAATAGAAGATTTGGGGAAAGGGAGGACATTATAGTCTGATTGAGTTTGAGGTGTCAGCAACACATTCAATAAGTCTTCTTGCCTCTTCTCACCATCTTCTACTCAGCTGTCAAAGTGATCTTCCTAAAGCTCAGGGCTGACCATGTCATTTCTACCAATCCCTAAATAAACTCTAGTGGTTCCTTATTACTTCCAGGATCAAGTATGAAAACCTCGGCTTAGTATTCAAAGCCCTTCATAACCTGACCCTTCCCTACCTTTCCATTCTTCTTACATCTTACATTTCCCCACACGTGAGTGGGGTCTTGAGTCCAGTGACACTGGACTTCATCCTGTTCTTCACACAAGACACTCCCATCTCCCAACTCTGAGCAATTGCACTGGCTATCTCCCATGCCTGGGCTCTCTTCTGAGCCCTTTTCTCTTCTCCCTTTATACTATTTTATTTGGTGATCTCCTCAGCTCCCATGGATTCAATTATCTCTATGGTAACTATTCTCAAATCTGTTTATCCAACCCTAACCTCTGTAGTGAACTCTAGGCTTGTATCTCTACCTGCCTATCAGACATCTGGACCTGGATATACAGTAGATATCAGAAACTCAGCATGTCCAAAACTGAACTCATTATCTTTCAACCAACCCTCCCCATCTCTTTCAAACTTCCCTATTGTGGTTGAAGGTACCTCCAGTTCTCCTAGTCTCCGGGGTTTATAACCTAGGTGTTATCCTCAGCTCCTCACAATTGCTTGCCCCTCTTGTTGCCAAGGCCTATTGATTTCTCCTTTGCAGCCTTTTTCAAATATGCCCCCTTTTCTCCTCTGTTACTGCCATCACCCTGGTGCAGGCCCACATCTTCTCTACCCGGACTATTTCAATAGCCTGTAGGTTTGGCCTGCAAGTCTCTCCCCACTCCAATTTATCATCATTCAGCCATCATAGTGATTTTCCTAAAGTGCAGATCCAACCATGTCACCCCCTTACTCAGTAAACTCCAGTGCCTCCCAAGTACCTCCAGGATCAAATACAAAATCCTCTGGCATTCAAAACCCTTCATAATCCAGCTTTCTCCTATCCCACCTTTCTACCACCACTACCACTCCCCCACATACTGCTTAATCCAATGAGCTTGCCTCCTTGCTGTTCCTTGAATAAGTTCCCTATCTTTGGGGATTTTCTCTGGCTGTCCCTCTGCCTGGAATGCTCTCTCTCCTCACTCCAACCCCTGGCTTCTTTCAAGTCCTAGCTTAAGTCTCACCTTTTATAGGAAGCCTTTCCCAACCCCTCTTAAGTCTAATTCCTTCCCTTTGTTGATTATTTCCTATATCTCCTATGTATAGCTTGTTTACACATTTTTTTTGCACATTTCCCATTAGACTGTGAGCTCCTTGAGAGCAAGGACTGTCTTTTATCTTTCTTTGTATCCCAGTACTTAGCATGATGCCTGGTGCATAGTATGAGTTTAATAAATGTTTATTGACTGACCTGCCAGCAGTTAGGCTCCTGAAGGTCTCTGGAGAAGTTGACGGTTGAGATAAAGATTTTGGATTCATTTTCATAGTTGGGACAGTTGAATGAAAATTGCAATTGTTAGACTTGGGGAAGGGAAAAGTGGGACACAGTATAGAGATTGTAGAAAGAAAAGAAGGCAAAAGGTAGAACTTATGATGGAATAGTGTTAAGAGAATTGAATTTTGTGATGGATGAAATCTGAAGTAACTGAAGAAATAAAGGTTCAAGCTTTTGCAGATACTGATTTATTAAGCAATGCATGCCAGTTGCATAACAATTCAGGACCAGGCCTCCTCAGCTTAGCAGTGGACCCTGAATATAGAAAGAGACAGATTTCTGTGCATTAAAAGAAAACAGTTAAGAGGCTACAAACCAGGGTACAAGATTAGGTAGTCTGATTTCTAATTGGAGGAAAGATTAGGGGCTTTCCGAGTTTGGAGGGGAATGAATGAGTTTCAAGAGTTGAGAGAGAGTGAGCAGGTGAAATTTCCAAAATCAGAAAAAGAGGTGCCTCATTCCCCTTGAAGTGTCTATATTCAATCAGAGGAACAAGGGAACAGTAATATTGACCAGTACAGGACTAGTTTTTGGATAAGATACATGGGTTGCTTGAAAATGTATAATTGTGAGAAAACTCCTTGCATCAATCTTTGGATCTGACTGGGTTTCTGGTCAGCATAACCAAACTCCTCAGTTAAGCATCTCTAAACAACATGCAAAGGTAGTGCAGCTTCCCAGCCTCAACGAGGTAGGTTCCAACTGCAATAAAGTTTTCTCATAAGACAGAAATTGGACTAGACTCATAATTGAATACAAAAGGAACTGAGCTAGATCCAAAATTGAGTAACAAGATGAAGTCAGAGTAGTTCACTCAATTCCCACAATTTGTAGTCAGAGGACTTGAGTTTGAATCTATACACTGCTATGTATTCTCTGTATAAATACAAGCAAGCCATTTTATTTCTCTTGGGCCTATTTTCCTTCATCCATAAAATGGGTGTTGGATTAGATCAGTAGTATCAACTCAAATAGAAATGGATCCCTACTGACCACTTAATGACTTTGAAAATCACAAATTAACATTATTTATGTTGTATTTTATTTTTTATTTATTTTGTTAAATATTTCCCAGTTACATTTTAATCTGGTTCAGGCTGTACTAGAGAGTTTTGTAGGAAGCATGATCTGCAAATTTGACCTCTTTAGATTAGATAACCTTTAAGGGCCTTCCCAGCTATAAATTCTGTGATTCTGTTTTGTTCTTTTTAGGAACTTGAACTGAACTAATTAACAAAGAACAATAATGAACTATGCTGAATTCCCATTTTTTTTTCCTGAAAATTGAATCAAATAAGTTTTTTTTTTTTTAATCTCCTTAGGAAACCAGTTTGAATGGAGCAGAGCCTTCATATTTTCTAAATCTATTGAACTAGAATAAGTGAAGAATATAAAAATGGTATCCATATCTAATGTTTCATTTGTTTAAAATCCTTGAATATTCTGATCAAATGAAACAGCGGGAATTAATTAAGATAGCTGCATTTAGTCAAGAGGCCTGACTTGTTTTATACCCTAACTCTGACTTACTGACAACTATGGACTAACTACTTAATCTTTCCTCATTTCATTTTTTCCTTCCCCCTCAAGGGACACACCATCTCTTCTTAGTAGAATGAAGACATCAGTGACCAAAGTATTATAAGAAGTCAAATTTTCCATTTTCTTCCTTTTACTTTTTTGCAGTTTTTTTTAATTCCATGAGGAAAACAGATGTTGACAATTTCCTGAAATTATCCATTTGTTTTAAAAGTAGCTTTAAATGGACCCTTTTCATCACAGATAAATGCTATTTTAAGAAAAGTGCTGGGAACAGAAATCTTCACTCAGAAAACCAAAATGACCTAACTCAGCTAACTGAGAAAAAATGTAAATTGTTGCTTATAGTGCCAGTTTCTTATTTTTGATAGGAAAGGGTGAATGATTGATCATGGAAGGAGTTTCTGTTTCATAATTGAAAATTTTTGGTGTCTCTGCCAAGATTGTCAGTCAGTAGAATTAATTTTGTGTTCGGCTTCTAATATTATGAGCTAAAATGAAAATTTTTTTAGGTTTGAAGCATTCCTTATTATGGGGTTGTTTCGAGTTTTTGAAACAGGAGGAAAACAAAATAAAAATAACTTTCACTTTGCAACACTTAATTTATAAAACTCTTATAGGCTGCCTAGTACAGAGAAGTATTAGCATATTAAAAGTAACCGTTTCACTTATTAGTGAACAAAACCCCCAAAAGGATTTGTTCTGTGAAGTTTGGATTCAGTCAAAGGGCCTCACTTGAGGACCTAGAGGGCCACCTGTGGCCTCAAGGCTGCAGTTTCCCCACCCTTGGTCTAGGTAGTCTCCCTATGTGGTGCTTAAATACTTTGACCACATAATGAGAAGGCAGGACTCATTGCTTGATGTTTGCAGGACTGATTGCATTGATGTTGAGAAAGATCAAAGGCAAAAGGACTCTTGAGCTGTTTAACATGGAAACAATGAACATGATCTTGGACTGACTTCAAAAGATGTTGGAGGATAGAAAGGCCTGGAGTGCTATGGTCCATAGGATCACAAAGAGTCGGACATGAACAACAACAAAAGTCTCCCCATGGACCTTGTTTCTCTCCCCTCCCTTCCCCCCATCCCCCATTTTCCTGATAGCATATACTTTAGAGACATAATCGGGATAATGTCATCTGTGGAACTGCTTAAAGCCTTTAAGTTCTTAGATCTCAGGTAACTTGAGTATATGTTTCCTGTTGACTAGTAGTCTGAGTTATAAATAATCCTAGGCTTTGGAATCAGTGGCTATAGCCACAAATCAAAGTTGAATAGTGTGGAAAGGACTGTTGTTGCTCATGGATTGAGTTGGCACATGTAGGTATAGCCATACACTGAGATAGTGATAACCATCTGTAGCAAATAAAGAACCATAACATGAAGATACCATATGTCATGCTGTTTACATAATTTATGACAGAGAAGATTAGTTTAACTTTTCTTTTAAGAGAGAGAAATATTTTAAAAGGTTGCTACATAGAGCAGCATGGAGAACAAGACTTACACTGGTGATATTTGTTTTAATTTGGCACGCAAAATCACCTGCTATGTACTTGGTGTTGGAATTACAAAGACAAAAATAAAACAGTTTTTACAGTTAAGTTGGTCATGTTCTACTGGAGGTTAGGAGGACCAACCCATAAACTGGTAAGTAAATACAAAATATACATGAAGTAAATATATAGTAATTGGAGGACAGCACTAAGACCTGGATGTGGGGAGTGGCTCCCTAAAGTCTTGTTAATAAAGAAAGTCCTTGTGTAAAGGTAACACTGTAGTTGAACCTTGCAGGGAGCTAAGGATTCCAAGAGGCTGAAATGAGGAGGGAGAGTATCACAGGTTTGGGGCAGGCTAAATGCAAAGGTGTGGAGGTGCCTAGAGCATAGGTATAAAACATGCAAGTGCAAACACTCTCAAGTGTTCCTGAACCATATTAAAATGTAATTGGGAAATATTTAACAGAAAAAAAACCCGATAAAACATCAATAATGTTATATGTGGTTTTCTAAGTTAGTATTCAACCAAGGGATCCTTATGCATGATTTGAAACCACTAGACCAGTCAGATGATGAAGGTCTTTAAATGTCAAAGTTTACATTTTATCCTAGAAGCAATAGGGAGCAAGTGCAGCTTCTTGAAAAGGGGAATAATATAATCTTACCTGTACTTTAGGGATATCAATTTGGCAGCTCTGTGGAGTATGAGAGGAGAGAGACTGGTGGGAGAGAAACCAAATATGATTCACTTGGGATAGATGATCAGTGCCTGATCTATAGGGGTAGCCGTGTGAGAGGAGAGAATGGAATAGGTGCAAAAGCTGTTGTGGGTGGAGATGAGACTTGGAAACTTTAGTTTAGTTGGATTAATAGGGTTGAAAACTGCAGGGCTATGTATGATTCTGTAATTGTTGTCTCTGTGCTACTCTGAGAACCCTTTGAAAAAAAGATAATGAGGCAAATATTAATAAGTGAGATTGTTAAATCACTCATTTAGAGAAATGTTGCATATTGTAGTTTACCTAAATTTTAGCAATGTTTTTTGTAAAGTATCTTGTGCTTTTCTTATAGAGACAGATTAAATGAGCATATAATTAGATTCAGAACTCATTTGATGGCTAGTTCAAAGAATAGTTCATGGGTCATTGTGATCTTGGCAGGAGGTCTTTAGTAGAGTACCCCAGGGATCTGGGCTGGACTCTTGAGCTGTTTAACATTTTTATCAATCACTTGGATAATTGATATGGATAGTATGATCATCAAATCTGCAGGTGACACAAAGCTGGAAAAGATAACTAACACACTGAATGAAAGTTAGGGACCCAAAAAGATCTTGACATGCTAGAGCATAGGTTTGAATCTAATTAGATAAAATTAAATGGGAATAAATGTAAGTTTTGCACTTGGGTACAAAGAGATCAACTTCACAAGTACAGGATAGGGGAGGCATGCTTATATATGTAGTTATTTTGAAAAAAATCTAGGAGGTTTTGTGGACTGAATGCCCAATATGAGTCAGCAGTTGGTTGTGGAAGCCAAAAGACCTAATGCAGGCTTGGGCCTCATTGAGAGATATAGCTTCTAGACATAGAAAAAGTTCACTATACTTTGCCCTCATCAGACCTCATTTGGAGTATTGTGTTTAATTCTGTATGGGTACCACCTTTTAAGAAAGACATCATGGAGTGGTTTAAGAAAGACAAGCTGGAAAGTATCCAGAGGAGGACACTAGGATAATGATGGTCCTTGAGTCGTTGGCATATCAGGATCAGTTGAAGGAAATGGATAAAGTTAGCCTGGAGAAGAAAAAACTAAGAGGGAAACATGATAGCTTCCTTAAAATATTTTGATGGGCTATTATTTGGAGGGGAGAATTGACTTGTTCTGTTTGCCTTCAAAGGGTGGGATCGGGAGCAATGGGCAGATTTTGCAAAGAGGCAAATTTAGGCTTGATGTCAGGAAAAACCTTCTACCACTTAGAGCTGTCCAAAATTGGAGAGGGTTGCCTCAGGAGATGATGAGTGCCCCCTGGCTGGAGGTCTTCAAGAAGAGGCTGGATGACGACTTGTTGGGAATATTAATAGTGGGGGATTCCTTTCATGTATGGGTTGGATTACATGACTGTTGGAGTCCTTTTCAACTCTCAAATTTTGTGATTCTGGGAATGAATTATTTGAGATTTCCAAAAACTTTTAGAACAGCTTCTGTAGAGGCATAAGAGCATAAGTAATATTATACTAGACCATTCCAGAGCTCTATTTTGCGTTTAAATTTGGCACCAAGATCATCCCAAGGGAGAACTTGTTAGCCCTCTTTTTAAGGGTGTCAACCTTAAAAGATCAGGGTTATACATTAAACATTTGCCGGTTTCCCTTCATAACCTATTTTGATGTTATTGACTAAAAAGATCAGAACTTAATTCATATATCTTTAGAACTGGAAAATACTTTAAATGTCATTTGGTCTAATGTTAATCATTTTAAATACTGTGAGAGGCAGGAGTGGTATTGAGGAAAGAACACTCACTTGAAGTCTAAGAAGACGGGTTTGAGTTTGCCTTTTTATTTGCTGTAATACCATGACGTAGTCAGTTTTTATTTCTGAACATCAGTTTTTTCATCTGATGGTCATTGTTCTAGACAGTACTTTGAACAAAGCATATTACCGTGTAGTTGTAGCTATCACTACAAAGAGAGTCGTCAGTGGCTTTGTGCCTTTTAAAAGTGGATGGTGATAATTTGGAGCTCATCGATGAAGAGATCATGTAAGGTGAAATCATTACTGATTTCATTAATAAATTAGAAAAATTTTTATGGTTTATGAGGGAAGCTAGAAACATATTCTTAATCTTTTGAGGGGGATATTGTAGACTACATCTGTGTTCATCCACAGAATGCTCCTTAGTACTATATTAGAGCTAGAATTTTGACCTTGATATATTATAATTGGTCTTACCAATGTGGCATTTCTTATATAGAATTTTAGTGCAAGAATGATAATCAGAATTGGTAACAGCAAATATTTTGATCACTCAAAGAAAGGGTTGTTAATGAAAATATTTATTGTAAATAACATGCCAGAGCATTATATCTTATACCTCTACCCCTCCTTGTAGGTTAGGAGATTAGAGTTCTCCCCTTGGAGGATTTTTGTTATGGGTTTAATGCCTTCTTACTCCTTCCACTTTCTAATTTGAAGCATATTTATAGTCTAGCTACTCAACCTAGTGGTTGCACCTAAAATTAATAATTTAGCAATTATTAGTTAGACCAATGTTGTTTAATCTCTGAATTATTTAGGAAAAAATAAATAAAAAATAGTAGTTTTTTTCTTTGTTTCTATTATTTTTGTTTCTTTAATAGGACGTCTGAGCCTTGTGTTGATATGAGGTACCCTATCTTTTTTGCTATTCTAACTTGTACTTTGAATAACACATTTTGTCTAAATGGACTTAATTAGGTCAATTCTCAGAACTCTGATAAAACAAATAAGTAGATTATCAAGCATAGTTGTTTCTTACAGGTTCAAGTAGGATTTAGAGTTGGGTGGGACCTTAGACCAGTTAGATGGTAATTCAGTAGCAGAGCACTGAAGAGTATCAAAATCTGATTCTATGTAGCAGCCTAAAGTATACTCTTTACCATCCCTTCTTTTTTTAAATGAGTAAGATGTTGAGATCCTCAAATTGTCAGCAAACATTTATATACTTAATTTTTACTAGGAACTGCCTGGTGTACTGAGGAAAAACAAAAACAATCCTGACCCTCAAGGACCTCCCATTCTAATGGGAGAGATAACATGTAAAAACTGAGAACATAAAATCAGGCAGAAAACATTTATTAAGCAGTGCTATGTGTCAGGTACTGTGCTAAGTGCAGGAATAGAAGAAAAGTAAAAGACAGTTCCTGCTCACAAGGAGTTCACAGTTAAATGGGAAGACAGCATATAAACAGCAGTGTACAGTGTATACAAGCTATATACAGGATAAATTGGAAATTATAGCTCTAGAGTTCAGAGGGATTGGGAAAGGCTTCCTATAGAAAGTGGGATTTTATCTGGGACTTGACAGAACCCAGGGGTTGGAGATGAAGAGGGAGAACATTCTGGAGATGAGTTTCTTATGTGAGAAATAGCATGTAGGTCAGTGTCACTGGACTACTAAGTATATGAAGGAATGTAAAATTCAAGAAGACTGAAAAGGTAGGGAGGGAACAGGTTATGAAAGGCTTTGAATGCCAAATAGGATTTTATATTTGATCCTGGAGGTGCTAGGGAGCCGCTGGTGTTTACTGAGTAGGGGATGAGACGACAACATGTTCAGCCCTCTGCTTTAGGAAGATTACTTTCAGCCATGATTGGAGGGTGGACTGGAGCAGGGAAACCAAGCAACAGGCTATTGAAATAGTCCAGGCTTGAGGTAATGAGGGCCCTACCCCCAAGGTGGTGGCAGTTTCAGAGCAGAGAAAGGAGTGTATGCAAGAGATGTTACAAAGGTAAAAATCAACAGGCATTAGCAAAAGATTGGATTATGGTGGGGAAGTAAGAGAGAGTGAGGCGTCACAAAATATGTAACTTAACATACAAGACAATATGCTCATTATTTAATATATGTTGATAGACATTCTTTTTCTTTCTTCCTTTTTGTTTTTTTTTGGGGGGGGGCAATCAGGGTTAAGTGACTTGCCCAGGGTCATGCAGCTAGTAAGTGTCTGAAGGGCCAGTGCTTTATCCATTACACCACCTAGCTGCCCCAATAAGACATTCTTTTAAACTGTAATAAGTCAGTTTAGCAAGCCCCTTTATAGTTTTACGATCTAGAGTTGTTTTTTTTTCTGGTAGAACTTTTTGACTTGTAAAATACTTGAGATAGCAATTCATCATCATCATCAGGCATTTGTTATGTACTTACTATGTGCCAGGCACTATGCTAAGCACTGAGGAAACTGAGAAAGGCATAAATACAGTTCCTGTCCTTAAGGAATAAACATTCTAATTGGAGAAACCAAATGCAAGCAACTGTGTACCTATAAGTTATGTCCATTGTAAATGGAAAGCCCTCTTTGAGAAGATGGGGTTTGAGACTTGAGGAAAGCTAAAGAGGAGGATGTTAGGAGGGAAAATATTCTAGGCATGGGGAACAGCAGGTGAAAAGGAATGGAATGGAGAGATTGAGTTGTATTTTGTGTATGAAACAGTGAGGAGGCCCATGTCTATCCATTGTATGGTGTATGGAGGCAAGTCAAGTGTAAGTAGCCTGGAAAGCAACCAGTAAAGGACCAAATTGTGAAAGGGTTTAAAAGCCAAAAGGTAAAGTTTATATTTGATGCTGGAGTTAATACAGAGTCCCTGAAGTTCATTTAATGGAGGGATGACATAGAGCTGAACTTTAGGAACATCACTTTGGCTGCTGAGTAGAAGATGTTTTAGAATAAGGAGAGACTTGAGGAAGGCCGAGAGACTAACCTTAGGAAGGCTATTGCAATAGTCTAGAAGTAAGGTGATAAGTACCTGCACCAAGATGACACCTGTGTGAATATAGAGAAGGAGGATATATATGAGAGATGTTGTGAAGGTAGAAACAACAATATGTGGCAGCTAATTGGATATGTGGGGTGATTGTGAGTGAGGAGTTAAGGATGAAAGCCTGAGTGAATGGGAAAATGGTGGCATTCTTAACAGTAATTGGGAAATTCCAGAGAGGGGAGGTTTTTGGAGGACAGGTAATGAGTTCGTGTTTTGACATATTGCATTTGACTTGTCTTATGGGCTGGACATCCAATTTTAGATGCCCATTAGGCAGTTATGAAGACTAGGTTTCAGGAGAGAAGTTAGAGCTGAATAAATAGATAAAAAGAATTATGTGCATAGAAATGCTAATTGAATTCATAAAAGTTGCTGGGGTCAAGAGAAATAGTTTTGGAAGATTGGAGAAAAGGGCCCAGTACAGACCCTTAGGCAATACCTATGGTTAGTTGTTGTGACCTAGCTGAACATCCAGCAAAGAAGACTGAGGGAATGGTAAGAGGACCAGGAGACTACAGTATGAAGAAATTCTAGAGGTAAGAGTATGTCCAGGAGAAGAGATGTTTATGCCAATGACTTCAGAGGAGTCAAGAAGGAAGAGGATTGAGAAAAGGCCATTAGATCTAGCAACTAAGAGATCCCTAGTGACTTCAGAGAGAGCAGTTTCAGTGGAATGATGGGGTTGGAAACCAGATTGCAGATTTCAAAAGAGTAAGAGGAAAGTAGAAGTAGTAGAACATTCATTATAGAGGGTTTTTTTGTAAAGGTGTTTAGGCAAGAAAGGTAGGAGAGATAGGTATAGAACAATAGCCAGGATGATCAGATCAAATGAGGGTTTTTTGAGGATGGAGGAGATGTGGCGTATTTCTAAGGCAAGCAGAGAAGTATCTGGTAGATAAGAAGAGATTGAAATTAATATAGGAGGCTTCCTGCTAGAAAGATGAGGTGGAACAGGATCAAGGGTACATATAAAAAGGTTTCCTTGGTAAGGAGAGGGGACATGTCTGAGTATGACGGGATGAAAGAGGAGACAACAATCCTTCCTTCCCTAACTAGTCTCCAGGTATAGATGAGAATGGCACTTGAAGAGATGGACTCTCTTTACTCAAGGAAGATATTGATTCTGCCTCTTCTGCAGACTGAAGCTGACTGTCTTACGTTGAGCTGGGAGGGAAAGAAAAACAAATAGATATTTTTGGGGGGGGTAGGGAAAGAAAGGAAATAAAGGGACCAAGATGTAGAATCCCAATCAATTATTAATTATTTTCTCTAACCCCAGCCACTAGATATTGAAGAGCAGTTGCTATGGGAGTCAAGGGCTGAAGATCTGACCTAGCACCTTGGCGTTCTCACAGGATAGTGTCAGAGGACTTGCAGACCCAAGGAACCTCTGCATTATACTACCAAGAGACTGTCTGATTTCTTCTAGGTTGTACTGAGAGAACCTGTGTTGGCCTCCTGTTAATGACCATTGGTAGTCATTTACCATTGATGAGGCTGTGGCCTTTTGCCTGAAATAGTGACTCTGAAGTACCTCAATGTATTATCATTACAGCATCCAAGAAAATGGGAAATGCCTTAGATATTAATGCCAGAGGCCATTATTCACTGACAATTGATAGAAACTTGATTGAATTAGAGTCATTTTGATAGACTTATTGCATTTTCTGGTACTGTTAAACCCAATAAATGTAAATGGCTAATGTTTCAATTCATTGTTATTTGATAGTGATGGAACTCGGTTCTCATGCTGCTTTGTTGAACTGAGTTTTCTTCTTTGAGTGATCCTCCTAGAGATATGCGTAATGATAGCTGTTAACTGTGATGCAACAGAGGCAAGGGAATATTGGTCACACAGCTGGGGGAAACATGGTGGGTAGGTATGTGTATTAGATGGGGAATAGTGCTGGTCATAAGGTATGATTGATTTTTATGAAGTATGTTAAATTTCTAAATTCTTGGTGCTTCAAGTTTTGCTCCTTGTTTTTCCTTGCTATGTTCTGATTATTTCTAGGAAGTGAGTTAATGATGCCTATATAAATTAGCTTATAAACTTTTATTGTGACAGTGATTTTGAAAATTTATGTGCTGGTGCTCAAAAATTATTAGAAGAGAGACTGACTAGTTCTCCACAAGAAAGAATTTTTAAAAATTTAATTTTTCTTTTGTACTCTTATGAAAAAGAGATCTTGATAGTATTAATAGAAATGACTTCTAAATAAACTAGACTTACCTGAGTTATATTAAGTTTTCATAAAAAAGTAGGTTTTTTTCTTTTAAGCACATGCGAGCAATAAATGAAAGCAAGCCTGCAGTGATGGATAGATAGAGAACTTGCCTTGGATTCAGGAAAATCTGGGTTCAGGTGTTGCCTCTGTCATATACTGACTCTGTGACCCAACTCAGTTAACCTCTCAGTGCCTAGGCAACTCTCCAAGACTGTAAGTCACAAATTAATGTCAGCTTATCTATATTAAGGGAGGAGAGTTTCCATGCTGGTAATATCTCACAGTGATAAAATCACAAGTATGAACTAAAGAAGTAATACAGAAAAAAAATCTTATTTCATAGATGAAACAAGCTGAAATTTATCTTTTACTTCCAATTTTGGTATTTTTTTTCTAAAATGCCACATGGCATGAATTTACTGACATCTCAGAAAATAGGTTAACTTTTCAGTAGTGCCCAAGAATATAGCAATCCTGAGAAGACATTTAACTTAATATTTAGCACTAGTTTGTAGATGGCACTCTCTTAAAATAGTAGAATTTTAAATTCTTCAATATTTTGCAATGCGTTAACTTCTCCAGCAGATCACAAGTTTGAAATTATTTCTTTTTTGGACATATACAGGGCCTGCTTAGGTAGACGCCATTCTTGTCCAATTTCATACTTCTTGAGATACTGCTTACTTATCTTTTTTTAAAAGCTAGAATAAAAATTTCAGACATTTAATATTTCACTCTTAAATTATTCTAACCCTCAATTAAAAATTCTTAATGACATTTAGCCTAATTTGGGCTTTATTCATTTGTAAAGAGTGTAATTTAAAAAAAAAAATTTCCATTGATTTAAACTGTAGTAGGAACCTATGTATTAAAAAAAAATTTAGAATATATACTGCTTAGTAAAGTAAGCGTAATTGTAGAAGAATCTCATTAAATTGGACTTGACTTTCAGAATGTATGTGTGTGTATCCATCTATAAACCTATATCTATCTATTTAAAACTTCAAGTTATTTTTCTTGTCAATGTTTCCTCATCTGTAAAATGAGGGTATTAGATTCTATATCTATCTAAAACTTTATTTAAGTTACTTTTCTTGTCAATATTTCCTCATCTGTAAAATGAGGGGATTAGATTCTGTAGCTGTAAAGTTCCTTTCAAACACCTGGCATATGAGATAAATTGTTTTTAAGTACTTCTTTTGGGGGTGTGGTGGTGGTGATGAATACTGTCCATTGCATGACAGTGACACTAGGAAATGTGGTGTTTTTTTTTTCTTGTATAGGTGGTAGATTTTTGCTTATCTAACCATAATTTATGATTCACAAGGGAATAGATTAGATTTAAGGTTATACTCCACTCATGGAAAAGAACAGAAAAAAATCACTAGACCATACCAAGAAGGAACAAGTTTCAATGCATACAAATAAGATAAATAAAATTTAAATATAGGTGAACACTTCATTCTGATGCCTTAATATGCTAATTATAATGTTTACTAATTAAAACAAAACCCACTAAATACTACTTAGCTAACCTAGTTCTAATTCCTTGAAAATAATTACATTTCTTTTAAAATATTTTATAATCAGTTTTCCATTAATTTAGACACTCTTCAATATAAATTTGTAAAATATTATTTTGTAATCTGAATTGTTAAACAGGTAGCTCAAATGTTTTAATACTATCATCAAGTGATAAACAGTATACCAAAAAACGTTACTTGGAATAATTTGTTTCTAGCAGCAGTTAGACTGTGAGTTCCTAGAGAGCAAAAACTGTCTTTTGCCCCCTTTTTTTTGTATCCCCAACATTGGACACAGTGCCTGGCACAGAGCAGGTACTTAATACATGCTTATTGACTGATTGAATATGTTTTCTATCCAATTTTCTTTTCCAAGATAAAGATTTTTTTATGGGTAAGAAATAGCATGAGAGGGGCACCATGGTATGGTGAAGTTTTTATTGGACTTGGAATCTTTTTTTTTTTGGCAGTTGGGGTTAAGTGACTTGCCCAGAGTCACACAGCTAGTAAGTGTCAAGTGTTTGGTCTGAGGCCGGATTTGAACTCAGGTCCTCCTGACTTCAGGGCCGGTGCTCTACTGGACTTGGAATCTTAAGGTCATAGTTCTAGCCCAAGGTCTGCCATTACTGTGTGACACACAAATTAAAACCTCTCTGGGCCTCAATTTTTTTATCTATAAAATGAGGGGATTGGATCTGATAATCAGCATGGTATGATTTATTAATGTCTATTTCAATTAAGCGTTTATTAAGTGCTTACTATGTTCTGGGCAGTGGGGATACAAATACAATAAAAAAAGAAAAGTAAGACAGCTCTTATATTCAAGGAATATTCTACTTAGGAATATAATGCATATGGTGGTAGGTGCCTTTAATGCCAGGGAAGGGAGCTTTGATCTAGGTGAGGGCTTCTTAATTCAAACTTTTTCTATTTAAGTGTGTGTGTGTGTGTGTGTGTGTGTAAAAATATTTAAAAGTAATTGGTTTTCTTTGTTAGCATAGATGTTTTATGCATTTAATTTTAGAAGGGGTCCATAGACTTCGTGGATGTGGGTGATACAAAAAATTTTAAGAACCTCCGGTTTAGGCAGGCACAGGGATTGTGAGTGGAACCTTAGGACAGTTGATTGTTATGCCCTTTGCAATAGCAAAGGAATACCAATTTGTTCTCTAGACTTCCTTCTAGTCTCATCTTAAATCCCACCTTCTATAAGAAGTCTTTCTGATTGATCTTCTTCAATTCTAGAGCCTTCCTTCTGTTGATTTATTTCTAATTTATACTGAATATAGTTTGTACATAGTTGTTTACTTGTTGTCTTGCCCATTAGATTGTAACTTCCTTGAGAGCAGGAACTATTATTTGTCTTTCTTTGTAGTCCCAGTGCTTAGCACAGTGCCTGGCACACAGTAGGTGTTTAATAAATGTTTATTGACTGACTGACTGAAATGGGGAGTGGGGAAGTACTATAGGCATTATTTGTAACAGGGCAGGTTGGCTAGGGTGGCTAAGCCCTAGTGTCCTGGTGGATAGATACATAGCACGAAGCATGGTCTGACACATGCTAGATATAAAGGGTTCAGGTGAGGATTGACTTATATAACATTTAATCAAGGAAATTCCATCTCACTGCAAACACCAAAACTGAATCATTTGGGAGGTAGAGGTAAAGTTTCTTTAGTGTCAAAATGGGAAAGATTGGTACTATGTAGTATGTAGTACCTTGGTTGGCTCACCAGGGAATATGGTCTGATTCTTAGGCATGCAGTCTCAGAAAGTCAGTTTTCTCAGCTCATCCAAAGAGTAATCAGGTCCTGGTGAATGAATCACACTAACCAAAATTTAAAATAAAAAACAAAGAACTAATTTGTAAGTTAGATTGCCAATTTATTTTATGCTTTATATCTACACTTTCTTCCAAGCAGGACTGTCCTCTTGAGGGAGTGGAAAGATGACTGGATTTTTCTCAAATAAAATCCTTTGATCCTGTAGGAAACATAACTGTGCTTTTTTAATACAAATCTTACCTGTGCTATTTACTTTCTCTGTCACTAAACCTCTTTGGAACTCGATTTCTTCATCTTTTAGATGAGTGGTGTTGGGCAATAGGGGTTTGGACAAGATGATCTACTCTCATGTCCCTTGCAACCTGAAATCCTGCAATCATTTGGTTTTTCATGTATTAAAAAAAAATGGGGGGGGGGGGGCATGTAGATATATTGACAACACAGAAGGGGCCAACTGAGAATCAACATGGAGTTCAGGTCCAGAGAGTTAAGTTGCCCAAAGTGTCACATTGAAAGGGGAGAGCAGTCAGTCCACATTTGAAGCAGCATTAGTTAGATCATAGACAGACCGACTAAAGCATTATTCCCAAAGAATAAGTCTGAAGTTCAGGCAAGTGAGGTCAGTTCACGATAGAGGAGGACCCTAAGTACTTGAGTATGACTGAGAGCAAGGGCCAAAATTGGGACCAAAACTTTCCTACAGGAGAAAATTGGGGAAGTCAGATCAGGACGAAGTTGTGAGTACAGTAGCAACCATAGTTTATGTATACAAGTGTATTGTGGCTGAACAAATTAAGTTTGGTGATGTCAACAAAAATTTATTAAGCACCTCCCCTGTACCAGACACTATACTTAAACACTGGGGATGCAAAGAAAGGCAAAAGACAGATGTAGCCCTCAAGGAGCTCATATCTTTTTTTTTCCCCAAGATTCATTAATTTATTTATTTTTAGTTTTCAACATTCACATCCACAAGATTTTGAGTTCCAGATTTTCTCCCCATCTTGTCCCTCCCCCATCCCCAAGACAGCATGAATTCTTAATACCCCTTCCCCTAATCTGCCCTCCCTTCTGTCTCCCCACTCCCCTTCTCTTATCCCCTTCTTCTTCTATTTTCCTGTAGGGTAAGATAGATTTCTTTACCCCATTGCCTGTATATCTTATTTCCCAGTTGCATGTGAAAACAATTTTTTAACATTTGTTTTTAAAAATTTGGGTTACAAATTTTCTTCCTTCCTCCTTCCCTACTCACCCTCATTGAGAAGGCAAGCAACTCAATACAGGTTATACTTGTGTAGTCATGCAAAACACTTCCGTAATAGTCATGCTGTGGAAAACTAAGTATATTTCCCTTAATCCTATCCTGCTCTCCATTTATTCTATTCTCTTTTTTGACCCTGTCTCTCCTCAGAAGTGTTTGCTTCTGATTACCCGCTCCCCCAATCTGCCCTCCCCTCTGTCATCCCCCTGCTCTCTTGTCCCCTTGCCCCCTGTTTTCCTGTAGGGTAAGATAGATTTCCATACCCAACTGAGTGTGTATGTTCTTCCTCCTTAAGCCAAATCCGATGAGAATAAGATTCACTCATTCTCTCACCTTCCCCCACTTCCCCTCCACTATCAAAGCCTTCTCTTGTCTGTTTTATGTGAGATAATTTATCCCATTCTACCTCTCCCTTTCTCCTCCCAGTATAAGCCTCTCTCACCCCTTAATTTTATTCTCCAGATATCATCCATTCATCTTCAACTTACCCTGTACCCTCTATCTATCAATCTATCTAGATATATAATTTTTTTTTCCCTCCAACTACCCTAATACTGACGAAGGTTTCGGGAGTTACAAATATCATCTTTCCGTGTAGGAATGTAAACTGTTCAACCTGAATAAGTCCCTTATGATTTCTCTTTCCTGTTTACCTCTTCATGCTTCTCTTGAGTCTTGTATTTGAAAACTGAATTTTCTATTCAGCTCTGGTCTTTTCATCAAGAATACTTGAAAGTCCTCTATTTCACTGAATGTCCATTTTTTCCCCTGAAGGAGTATACTCGGTTTTGCTGGGTAGGTGATTCTTGGTTGTAATCCTATCTCCTTTGCCCTCTGGAATATCATATTCTAAGCCCTTCGGTCCCTTAATGTAGAAGCTGCTAAATCCTGTGTTATCCTGATTGTGTTTCTACACTACTTGAATTGTTTCTTTCTGGCTGCTTGTAATATTTTCTCCTTGACCTGGGAACTCTGGAATTTGACTACAATATTCCTAGGAGTTTTCCTTTGGGGATCTCTTTCAGGAGGTGATCAGTGGATTCTTTCAATTTCTATTTTACCCTCTGGTTCTAGAATATTAGGGCAGTTTTCCTTGATAATTTCTTGAAAGATGATGTCTAGGCTCTTTTTTTGATCATGACTTTCAGATAGTCCAATAATTTTTAAATTCTCTCTCCTGGATCTATTTTCCAGGTCAGTTGTTTTTCCAGTGAGATATTTCACATTGTCTTCTATTTTTTCATTCTTTTGGGTTTGTTTTACAATGTCTTGATTTCTCATAAAGTCACTAGCTTCCAATTGCTCCATTCTAATTTTTAAGGAAGTATTTTCTTCTGTGAGCTTTTGGACTTCCTTTTCCATCTGGCCAATTCTGCTTTTTAAGACATTCTTCTTCTCATTGGCTTTTTGGACCTCTTTTGCCATTTGGGATGAGCTATTTTTTAAGGTGTTACTTTTTTCAGTATTTTTTTGGGTCTCCTTTAGCAAGGTGTTAACTAGTTTTTCATGATTTTATTGCATCACTCTCATTTCTCTTCTCAGTTTTTCCTCTACTTCTCCTACTTGCTTTTCACAATCCTTTTTGAGCTCTTCCATGGCCTGGGACTGATTCATATTTTTCTTGGAGGCTTTGAATGTAGGAGCTCTGATTTTGTTTTCTTCTTCTGGTTGTATGTTTTGATCTTCTTTGTCACCAAAGAAAGATTCTTTGGTCTGACTTTTTTTGTGCAGTTTGCTCATGATCCCAGTCAATTACTTGAGTTTTAAACTCTTTGTTAAGGTAGGGGTCTGATTCCAGTGTGGAAAATGTGCTGTGCCAAGCTTTGAGGGTTTTGTGTAGCTGTTTTCAGAGATCCTTCTAGGGACCTGTAAGTTTTCAGTTCTTCCAAGGTGGTATGATCAAGAGTGAGGTGTTTACTACTTTCCTGGCCTGTGCTCTGGTCTATGAGTGATCACAGGCACTGTTTTCTGCCTTGGAACTGTGAGGAGGATTCCCTCTCCACTGCCACCACAAGCTCTACCATGCCAGCACTCCTCCTTGCCCCAGGATCGCCACCCAGAACTGTGACCCAGATCCAAGCACAGGCAAAGCAAGAGAATCCTGCCTCAGCACCAGCAAAGAGATCCCTGCAATCCCCCTCTGATCAGCCACTCAATTCCCCCTTAGTCTGATGGGCCAGCAGCTCTGGAAACAGCTGCCTCCCCAGGACTGTGTGGGGACTGGGGCTGGGACTGAGCTTCTCTTTCATCCTGGTCACAGACTTTTCCTACTGACCTAAGTTCTCTTTGATGTTCCTGGGTTGAGAAGTCTGGAAACCACTGCAACTACCTGTGATTCAGTCCCTTGAGGCCTGCTCCAGGTTAGCTGAGGCCTGTTTTTCCTGCACACCCACACTGAACTGCATTTCTCTCCCAGCCAGGTGCGATAGATCTTTCTAATCAACCATCCAAGTTGTCTGGGGCTAGAAATTTGTTTCTCTCTGTCTTTTTGTGGGTTCTGCTGCTCTAGAATTTGTTTAGAGACATTTTTACAGGTATTTGGAGGGGTTTGGGGAGGAGTTCAAGCAAGTCACCATTTTTACTTTGCCATCTTGGCTCTGCCCTGAGGAACTCATAGTCTTAATAGAATGTAGCAAAATTCTGTTGGAAATAGTAATTTCAACTAGTTGTCTTTATGGCAAATGATTTAATATCTCAAATACTGATTGCTTTGTTGTTATTATTTTGTTGATTAGTCCTATCTGACTCTTCCTGACCTATTTGGGGTTTTCTTGGCAAAGATACTGGAGTGGTTTGCTATTTCCTTCTCCAGCTCATTTTACAAATGAGAAACTGAGGCAAACAGGGTTAGGTGACTTGCCCAGGATCACACAGCTAGTGTGTAAATAGGTATAGTAATCTCGGGTTGGATTTAAATTCAGGTTCTCCTAACTCTAGGGCCAACATTCTATACACTGACCTAGCTGCTCCTACTCATTCCTTTAGGGTGTGGCATGTATACTCATTCTGCTCAGATTCCCAGAAGATGTTATCTATGCCCCTACTTTTGTTAGAAAGGTAGGGGAAAGGGGAGGAGGGAATTGAGAAGGGGTGTAATGTAATGTGTTGCAGTTGGTTATTTTTACTTCACTGATTTTTTTTTCTTTGTTATGATGGAGTCATGATATATCCAGAAATAACTGGAACATAAAAAATAAATCATCAATAAAACTTTTTAAAACTTAAAGATTTTCCAGGGTGAGAGATGGGAGTGTTGTAAAGGACATTTGGATAATATTATTGAAGAACATTTCAGAGAGTTCAGAAATAGAACTAATTAGGTATCATGAGCCTAAGAGTCTAGTAGAAGTCAGTTTCAGAGGGTTAAAGTGCTCTCAATAAGGAAATTCTGACGATATAGATATAAATGAGGCAGGTAAGGGTGAAAAGAGATCATTATCTAAAAAGACTGATGTGTGTGTCTTGCACATAGTAGACATGTACCAAATGCTCATGCACTAGGACTTCATTTTTAAAAGGTGTAAGGAAAGGCAAGTACAACCCTGGTAATGAATACAATTTGATGAATATGATGAGTAAGACTTATGATATTGTAAGAACAGAAAGTATTAGAAAGGCTAAAGCTCTGAAGGAGCTGAGCCTCTCAGTTCATGCTAAAGATAAAAACCATGTTGGAGGAAAGATGATTGGAAAAGAAGACTCCACTTGGGGCAGATAGGGCAGTGATAATGGATGACAGCTAGGTGGCGCAGTGGATAGAGTGGCAGGCCTCAGGTACTTCCTAGCTGTGTGACTCTGGGCAAGTCACTTAACCCCAACTTCCTAAAAAAAAAAAAAAAACAACAACAACAAAAAAAGAAAGATAAATGGTTTCTGAATTTCAAAATTGGGAAGAGAGTTAATGCTTCATGCTCTCGATAAGTATGTATTTGTTGTCAAAAGTCTAGAATATATTATGAAAGGATTAATTTGTGAGAATTCCAGAAGAAAAATGATAAAAACTGTGAGCTAGCACAGTGTCATCTAGAACCTTTTATGATACAGCAAATATGCCTTATTTCCTTTTGTTTTTTTTTAATCGGATTACTAGGCATAGAAAAGCCTATAGCATTCACAGGAATGCTAAAGACACAGTCTAATATCTTTTTCATTGTATCTTTGTAGACAGAGTTGTGGACTAGATAAGAGTAAAATTGATTGAAAACTGATTGTACAGTTGAATCCAAAAATCTGTGATTCAAATGATCAGTGCTAATCTGGAAGGATGTCTCAAGTAGATTCCCCTGGAAGATCTATCCTTGCTAAATACGTTTTGAGTTTAGATCTGGCCTCAGACGCTTACTAGCTGTGTGACACTGCACAAGCCCTTTAATCTATGTCTACCTCACTCTCCTCATTTGTGAAATGGTGATAATAATAGCACCACCTTCCAGGTTTGTTGTGATGAGGAAAAATGAAATAAAATTTGTAGAGTACTTTGCAAACCTTAAAATGTTGTATCAGTGTTGGATTTTTTTTTTTTGCATTAATGCTATAGATATAGATGGCATGTTTATGAAATGTGGATGTAATTAAAAACTGACGTATAGCTAAAATATTGGATTACAAAGTCAAAAAACAGACTAAAATGATGGCTTCTAGTTACTAAGAAATGTAGTAGGGATAAATGTAAAATCTATACTTGGGTTGAAAACAATCAGTTGTGCAACTATGGTAAGAGGAAGGGGTGTAGTATATGCAGAAAAGATCTGGGTATTTTAAGAGACTAAAAGAAAGTTCAGTATGAGTCGACATTATGACATGCAACTTAAAAAGGTTAACCGTAGGTTTCATTAATAAAGGGACAGTGTTCAGAATTATGGACAGCTTTCTCAAGATGACAGCATTATACTCTGCCTGGTTTAGACCTCATCTTGAATACCCGGTTCTAGAAATCATTTCAAGGAAGGTATTGATTAATTAGAGTTCAGTCAAAACAGGACAGCTAGGCTGACAAGAATGGAAACCATATTCTAGAATGGTATACATTTAAAAAAGAAAAAAAGAAGGGGAGGCTGGAAAGAGAGTGTGAAGAGGACATAGGAGCATAGATTTAGACACTTAGGTTCCCAAAGTGGGCGATACCACCCCCTGGTGGGCACTGGAACGATTGGGGGTGAGGTGAGGTGAAAGTAGCTTCACGTGCAATTGGGGGGCATTGAATAAAAATAAGAGTTAACCTATCCCCAGGAGGGCACTGAGTAATTTTTTTTTTTTTGAAAAGGAGATGGTAAGCCAACTAAATTTGGGAATCTCTCAGATAGCACTATAAAAATGTTAGAAGCCTCATCTTATAAATGAGGAAACTAAGAGACAGAGAGGTTAAGAGACTTGCCCATGATCATGAGCTGGCATCAGAGGCAAGATTTGAATCCAGATCTTCCTAACTCAGAAATTCAGAACTCTCTACTTTATCATGCATCCTCTCTAAAGACACTTTATCAGTCTTTGAGTATTTGAAGGGCTGTCATGTGAAAAAAGGATTAGACTTGTTTTGCTTGGCCCCAGAAGTCATAACTAGGAAGTTGAAGTTGTAGAATGTAAGTTGTAAAAAAGCACATTTCAATTAAGTATAAGGGGGGAAAAACAAATTTTAAATGAGTAATGCTGTCCAAAAGTGGAATAGGCTTCCTCAGGAGTGATGAGTCTCTTGGAGGGCTTCAAGAGGAGACTCAGGTTACTGCTTGTTGAGGTTATTTTAAAGAGATTTTTATTTGAATAGATGAAGTCAGAATGTCTTCTCAACTTAAAGATTCTATTATTAATCAAGACAGTTCTTGTCCTGTGCCATGGGGCTTGATTATACTCAATTCCCTTTTTTTTTTTTTTTTTTTTGTTTGCTTTTTGGTGAGGCATTTGGGGTTAAGTGACTTGCCCAGGGTCACACAGCTAGTTAGTGTTAAGTGTCTGAGGCCAGATTTGAACTATTCCTGTTGTATTTTGCCTGCAAACATTGTATGTTGTCCAGAGCATTTTGTTAAAGCATCATAACAGAGGCATAGTCCAGGATCACATTGTTATTTGAATCACATATTGGTATGCACATGGAAATGAGTTATCTAACAGAGCAATCCAAAGATAAATTTGGAAAAGATAAATTAGAGAAGAACTAGGGTGACAGTGGAATCAAATCAGGAGGGGGTGCTGAAGGTATTGATAAAGAGATTGGCTGGCGGTACCCCTCCAAAATGAAGTTATTCAGTTTGTCTACATGTTGCTTCCACTTAGAGATAGATAGACTTAGAGAATAAAGTCCTGCAGTGTCTGAAACAAGACATTTAACCTTTCTGTGTCCCAGACAATTCTCTTAAACTCTAAAGATACAGATTGCATGCAGTTGCTCATCTGCATCAGCAGAGAGTTTCTGTATCCAACAGTTCTCTCATTGAGTTCTCTAAATAAAATCACAAGTCTGAACCAAATAAATTTTTTTCCCTTAACCACTCTCCCTCTTAACATACTAGAAGCAAAAAGTTGGGGAAAACATCATACTATGTGTTTTTTCTCCTTGATCTGTGCAAATCCCCATAACTCTTTAGAAACAGGGGTATTTCTGTTGGCAACCAAATTCATTTGACCCTTCTTCTTTCTTAATGGTTTCCTTGACGAACTGTGTACCTTTTCAATCTTGACTTCCTTCCATAGATTTCTTAAACAAGATCCAAACCTTTTTCTTTAATTTCCTGTCTTTCCTCCAACATTTTAAATACCTTTGAATATAGTATTTTTTTTTTAAACAAAGTTATGCTGTTGTTGTCTCACATAATTTACCTTCACTTAGCAGTCTTGGTATAGACATAAACTTTGCATTTATTCTGGATGATAGGAATGCAATGTGAATTAGATGAATTCTTAAGCTTAAGGACTAGGATTCTTAAAAACTGCAAAAGTGTTACTAAATTTAAACTTCTAAGATCCTTTCAGCTCCAGATCTATGGTCCTTTATACTTAGAAGACATTTTCTTCATAACAACCCCACTTTATAGATGAGGAGTTGAAGGCTTAGAGTGCTTCAATTCAAAATATAATTTAGTGCCTACTGTCTGCAAGGCCTGAACAGTTCTTGTTTGCATGGAACTTATATTCTATTGGGGTGATATAACATGTTAACAAGTAAGTAAACTCAAAGTACATACAGAGCAATATGAAGTAATTTCAAGAAGAAAACAGTACTAATGACTAGGGAATAAAAGACCTTGTATAGAAGGTAGGACTTGAGCTGTGCTTTAGAGGAAGCTAAGTATTCTACCAGGTGCAAGTTAGAAAGGAGTTTGTTCAGGATGTGGAGGCCATCTTGTACAAAAGCTCAGAGACGGGAGATAGATGGAATATTGCCCACAGGAAGAAGGTAGCAAGGAAGTTTGACTTAACACATAATGCACAAAGGGGAGTGATATGTAAAAGAGTGGAAAGATAAGTGGGAGTCCAGTTTTAGGGCTTTCAGTGCTAGGCCAAAGATACTGTATTTTATCCTAGAGGGAACAGGGAACCATTGAAGATTGTTAGGTGGGAGGAGGGAAGGTGGGATGGCACCACAGTCAGATTTTAATTTTAGGAACATCAATTTGGCAGTTATGTGGAAAATGAATTGCTGTGGAGAATGACTTGAGGTAGACCAGTTACAAAGCTATTGTAATCATCTAGTAGAAAGCCTGAACTAGAATAAGATAAAAGGTTATATGAATGCCAAGAAAGGGGTAGATGTAAGAATTAAAAGAGATAGAATCTGTAAGACTTAGCAACTGATTGGATGTGGGAGTCGAAGGATAAGGGGAGGATCAAGGAGCACTCTAAGGCTGCATACCCGAGTACCTGGGAAGAATAGTGGCACCAATAAGTCATCTAGCATTTATTAAGTGCCTGATATGTTCCAACCACTGTGCTAAATGCTGGGGATACAAAGGAAGGCCATATACACATGCCCTAAAGGGGCTCACAGTCTAAGGTGGGAAACAACATGCAAACAGCTATATAAAACAAATATACACAGAATCAATTGGGAGTTGTCTCATAGGGAAGGCACTAAGGTTAAGGAGGCCTCAGAAAGGCTTCTTTGTAGAGAAGGTGGGACTTTGGCTGAGACTGAAAGCACCAGGGAAGCAAGGAGGCAGAGATGAGGAGGGAGAGTGTTTCAGACATGGAGGACAGCCAGTGAAAATGATTGGAATCAGAAGATGGAGTAACTTGTTCAAGGGAGTAGGCCAGCGTCACTGGATTACAAAGTACATGGGAGGGGGGAGTAAGGTGTAAGCAGACTGGAAAGGTAGGAAGACGACAGATAATATAGGAAGGGCTTAAAAAAAAAAAAGATGATTTTATATGTGATCTTAGAGGTGATAGGGAGCCACTGGAGTTTACTGAATGTATGATATGGTCAGTGCTTTAAGATGATCAATTTGACAGCTGAGTGGAAGAGGACAGAAGTGGGAGAGACTTGAGGCCATTGGGCAGACCAACCAGCAGGCTCTTGCAATATTCCAGGCCTCATTTGGTGAAGAGGGCCTGCACCAGGGTGGCTGCAGTGTCAGCAAGAGATGTGATGAAGGTAGAAATGACAGGCCTTACCAGCTGATTGGCTCTAGGGCAGTGGGAGAGAATGAGGAGTCAAGGATGACACCCTTGTCTTGTGGACCTGGGGAAAGTTCTGAAGGATAGGTTTGGAAAAAACACGAGTTTGGTTTTGGACTTGTTAAATTTGAGACACATCTGGGGACATGTAGGTAGAGATATTAAGCAGGCATTTGGTAGTATATAGGATTGGTGTTCAGGAGAGAGATTGGGCCTAGTCTTTTTAGATTTGGGAATTCCTTACACAGAAATGATGAGAGTAGATGATATTAACAAAGGAGCAGTTAGAGACTGAAGAGGCCCCAACATAACTTTGTGGGGAGGGAGGCAGCCCACATTTGGTAAGTCGGAGGAGGAGGAGGAGGAGGATGAATCAGGGCAGGTCAGACAGGTAGAAAGAACAAGTAGCACCATGAAAGCCTGGGGAGAAGAGGGTATGCTGAAATGTCCACAGCTGCAGCCACTGTGGGACTTGTCCAGGGTCATCCTGACTACAGAGTGGGGGCTCTTTTCACTTTTTCGCTTGACCATACTGCCTATATTTTCTTGTATGGTTGATAAACAAATGTTTTGTTCTTTTTTCTCTCCCTTTAAGTTGGGTTTGAAGATTATGGGCCAGATTGTGATAGCATGAGGATAACTGCCTTCTTGGACATTCCGGGACAAGATAATTTGACCCCGCTAGCGAGATTGGAAAAGTATGCCTTTAGTGATAACATCTTTAATCGGTAAGAATCCCACTAGAAGTGGGGTGGGAAGGAGAGGACTGGGGATGTGTGCAGGGGGAGTGCATTGTTTCATTTTACTGTGTTTAATTTCTCTTTTACTCATTTCATTTAATTGTGTATTTTCTTGTGTTTGTTTTTCACTTAATTACCTAGTAAGATAGGAGGTAAAAAGTGGCAGAATTTAATGGTGTCTAGATAATTAGAATTGCTAAGTAGATTTTTAAAAAGTTTTTAGAAAAGTAAAACAAATTGTTTAATTGAGATTAAAGTATCTTAAAAATGGTATTTGTTCTTTCCTTTTACTTTAGTTTGATAAATATTTATGTCAGAATGATGTTTTGTTCATTTATGATATTGATCTATTATATTCCCTCCTTAGGCAGATTATTGCTAGAGGACTGTTGGATGTCTTCCGGAACTTCAGTAACAATGAGGAAGATTTCTTGACTGTAATGGAGATAGTGGTCAGACTGTCAGAAGATGCAGGTTTGTGAAACTATATGCAATTTCAGCTTATTTGAAAAGAATTGTAGACTAACCACATTTTTATTCTTATTTTGAAAATTATGCTTATTAGTTTTAAATTATTCAGAACCTTTAGGCAATCATTAAATTAGACCCTGAAAACTAGAATCATAGGGTCATTGAGCAAGAGCTGGAAGGGAACTCAGAAAACATCTATTCCAACCCCACTTATTTTACAGGTGAGGAAATTAAGGCCCAGGGAGATTGTGATTTGGCTTTACTTTTCTGCCATTAATTAATTTCAAAAATAACACTGAGGATCTTATCTGAATTTGATTAATAGTACTGATTTTCAGAAAATAATAAATGACAAATAATGTTGCCATTTGCCAAGGCACATAGGTTTTGTTTTGTTTGTTCATTTGTTGGTGAATTTGCTAAACTGTTATTAAGCAATAAGGACACAAAACAAAGTTCAAGGTCTATTGGACTTGATTTTTATGATTTACCTATTTTAGTTTGACCTGCAACATTTGAAGGTAAATCTAGGTGGGATTTTCACCCCATGTATATAGTAAAAAGAAAATGAACTCTATTTAGAAAGAATTGTTTCTTAAATCTATATGGTTTGATTTTATTCCCTGAAAAATTGTCAAAATGATCAAGTGTTCTTGCCATTGATGCAGTAATATTCATCTTCTCTTGGAATGAGTCCTGCTTTAGAATTTAACTAGTTTGCCCTGAAGCATCCAAATAAGGTTTCTATTCCTTATCTTATTTGAATGCTTCAGGGATCTGTGGGTATTCTTTTCACTAATTTACATTAAAAACTTCACCTTGACTTAGTAGATAAGTCTTAGCAGATTGCTGTGACCAAAACATTCATTGTCCTATGACCAGTCAAGGTGGTGAACCTTTATGAGTTTTTGCTATGCTGATCTTCAGGCTACATAGTAGATCACTAAGCCTATTTCAGCTTGCACTGGCATAACTTCTGAGAATCTCCAGGGTCATCTCCATGCCTTGATAACTCAGAGGAAGAGGATTTGAAGGGGAAAGTGCCAGTCATGTGCCAGGTACTGTAAGAAGCGCTGGGGATACAAAAAGCAAGACAGTCCCTCAGAGAGTTTACATTACACTGAGGTGACATAAGGTTCAGAGATATGCAAATGTAGTATTTATAGAAAATAAATGCAAAGTAGTAGGAAGAAGGAATACTAAAAAGCAGGGGAGGAGGAGTCTGGAAAGGCCTCTTGAAAGAGAGGGCATTTGATCTGAGCCTTGAAGGGAGAGAGGGGTAAGGGTTACTAGAGGTGGAGACAAGAAGTGACTTCCTGATGCTAAACAAATATGTGCCTGTTTCCCTCTACCATGTGCTTCTGCTTTAAGTCTTTCAGTGTCCTGGTTGCTATTATCTCCTGGGTCTGCAAAAGTTTACTCTCAAAATTTCTTCTTTCAGACCACCTGCAAGCATGTACAATTCCTATGTGCCTTTCCTTCAAGGCAGTCATTTCCAGTGTGCACAGGCTGCTTTCCTGCTTAGAATCAGTCCTATTCTGCTTCCTGCTATTTTGTCTTCTGAATAGGGAAAGTGAAAAGGAAATGAAAAATAAAAAACAGGGTTACCATGGCTGTCACGTGATTTAGTGATGTCACGTGATTTAGTGATCCCAGTTGTTAGGGTCAGCAATTGCTCAGTAAGGGGTAGACATGCCTACACACCATGGGTAGATGTCGCCGAGATGGCCTCTAAATAAAGGTTCATGTCCTATAATTTCATCAAGTTGATTGGAAAACTCCTCTAATTGAGTCTTAGATACTCTTGGTCAATCTGTTACCAAATTCCCCCCATTTAAATATTTGGATACTAGCAAATCCAACTTGAGTCTTTAGGGCATATTGGTAGAAGTTCCCAAGTTTAGATATACATTTAAAAGATTTAATTTGATAGTTTAAAACTTTAAATGGATTCTCTTTTAAATGAGTTACCATTTATGATGCCTTTACAATTAATAGAACTGTAAATTGTATTTTTAGTGTGTTGCCTTGAAAATAACTGGGATTCATAAATTGTGAGAGGATATATTTTATGTTAAAAATCTTTAATATCTACATTCTTTTAGGAATTGTACAGTAATCTATAGATCTTACACATGTACAGTTAGTTGTATTGTTTGTTTGGATGCTGTTGCAGTGTGTTGCATATTGTCTCCTATTTTGATTTTTTTATACCTTGAAACAGAGTTACCATTCTCTTTTCTGTTTGTATTTATATGATTCACCTAACTTTTAAGTCTTTCACTAGCACAAATACACTAAATGGACTATTATTTTTAAACTACAATGTCTCATTTTCTTGATAAAGTGTTTTAGGAAGAAAAGCTAGAAGTTCTAAATGTGTACTCTATCTAGGTCTTGTTTTATTCTAAAAATAAATTCCTTTTTTTTTTTTTTTGTTTCATTGCCACAGAGCCTACAGTTCGAACAGAGCTGATGGAACAAATACCTCCCATTGCCATTTTTTTGCAAGAAAGCCGACCAAACTTTCCATTGGCATTCTCTGAATATCTTATGCCCATTGTCGTGAGGTATCTCACAGATCCAAACAACCAGGTTTGAAAATTTTTGAGCCTTTCTTTTTGACAAATTCTGTATGGTTAGCAAAATTGTCTCTTATTTAATTATACTAAATTCTTTGAGAAGAATTGTGCTTTCTTTAACCCAATACAGTAGTTGGTAGTTTTTTAGTGTTAAGCCACTAAAGAATTAGTCATTCTATTTATTCAGAATCCTTCTAATTACTTGTGAAAATAGATGTTTTTAATAGGCTCCTTCTGACCTGCCTATTAAACACATGTATACATCACCATGTCTGTGAAAAACATCTTGATCTCACAGTTGCTTCAAGCTACTTTCATCCTGTGTTCTGAACCCCCTACCTTCATTCTTCCTTCACCCATTTATTCTTTAACCTTGTCATCTGGCTTCTGTCCTCACTATTCTATTGAAACTATCCTCAAAAGTGTGTTGGTTTGGGGGTGATTCATTACTGCATTCAAAATTGCCAAATCATACTCATAGAAATTAGGAGCTCAAGAGGACTTTGAGTCACCTCCAACCTCTTCATTTTATAAATTCGTTGGTCTTTCTCAGCCCTGATTTTCCCCGTGCCCTCTTTCGAATTTGAGATTATTAACCACCCTTTCCTTTTCTCCTTTGGCTTCTGTGACTTGTACTCCTGCCCCTTACTGCTCTTCCCTGGCTTCTTTTCTTCCTTCTGTCCTCTAACTATCTATTCTGAGGCAAAGCCCTCTATTCTTTTAACTTTCTTTTATGTTCTTTCTTTTGGGTAATTTATCACCCTCATGTCCTCATCTCTCACCACTATTCTCACATTTCCAGACTTAACTCCTCTCCTGAGTTCTAGCTGGACATCTCCAGCTGCCTGTAAGACAATTCTACCTTGATGTCCTGTCAGTATCTCAAACTTAAGTTAATACCAAATGAATTACTTTGTTCCTGCAAAGTAGTCTTTACATTCTAATTTCCCAACTTCTGTTAAGTTTCATCTGGGCTTGAAACCTTAAAGTTAACTTTGACCCTCTTTCTCTCACTTCCCCATGTCATTTGGTTACAAGTCTGTCTTGCTGATCTGGTATTGTTTCTAACTTTCTAAGTTAGGAGAGAAGGAGAAGAAAACCTTTTTTGAAACACTTTTATGTTTCTTTTCCCCCCCCCCCCCCCCTTTTTAAACCATTCCAGGTTAGGAAATCAAGTCAGGAAGTACTGTTAATTCTATTGGAACAGGATCTAATTTTTCAAAATGATATTGAAAACAAAGTCTGCCCAATACTACTGGACCTATCTGCTCCAGACAGTGATGATGAGTACAAAGCAGAAGCTGTGAATGTAAGTAAATTGTGGTAATACCTATTTCACATATTTATTTGGTAATTTGTATAAAATGACTGTTGCACATCTTGGAATATACTTTTTGGCTTAGTTAATATTTATCACGTTTTCAACAAGTAACATATCTTATAATTTGTGATTTTATTATTAAAAATTTGCATTTTGTTACTGAACATCTTTTTTTGGTTTGTTCTTGTTTGGGGGGGGTGTTTTTGTTTTGTTTTGTTTTGTTTTGTTTTTGAGGGGGGAGGTTGTGGCAGTAGCTCTTTAGTAAGGATGCCCAATCTGTTTGTGAGAAGAAAAACTTCATTGCCATTGAGCCTTGAATTCATACTGTAGGGTAGCCATCCTGATAGTAATATCAGAGGAGGGCAGTGTGGTGCTACTACCAGCTGTGTTGCCTTCTCTACCAGGAATGACAAGAAAGCTTGGAGAGAGGGAGCACAGTGTAGCATTGATCAGTTAAAAGTGCACCATATAAGATTCATATTCTCTTGGTAAATTCTAATTCACAAATTGCAGTCCCTTTGCCCTATGTAACATTGGTGTTTAAACCAGTTAAAGAAATAAAGCTAAAGAAAAATTGTGATAAATCTTATAAAATATCTACATCTGTATCTTGTGAGACAAGTTGATTATCAAACTCCATATATAATGAGTTAATTTTAAAACCTTTGAAAGGATAAAAGTTATATAAATTTAAGTTATTATTTAAGTTATATAGTTATTTTATTAAAATATAATTATGTAAGTTAAATGTTATAATGGTAACAACTATAATTGATAAAAAGGGAGGTCCTTGTTCTCTATATTTAAGAACAAGTGCCTTGTACAGTTATATATTTGATGCTTTCTTGAAGAAACTACCCATGGTTTTAGAGTTGTTCTTGAAGAACCAAAGAAAATCTTATTTATGAGTTCAATAAGATGCAAAGAAGAAAAATCTTTGCCAGATTTGAAGAGAAAGGATAATTTTGTTCAAGATTCTAAAATATTATGTGTCATGGAACAATAGCTCCGCTAAAATTTTGTATGTGGTAAAGCATATTCCAAAATCAGAATACTTGCCATGCATATGCTTTTTATGTTTATTTTCTCCAATGATAAGCTTAAGGACTAGCCTTTTTGACCAGTTTATATTTGTATATTCTATAAGTTTATAGAAGAGGATTAGTTTCAAGAAAAATTGATTATTTAGTTTAAATTCTCAGATATTGTATGAAATCCTTAGTTTTTTTGAAGCAATTAATTACATTGATTCTTCAAAATGAAACTAGATATTGCCATTTAGTAAGGGTATTTGGCATATGACTAATAAACCTCTTAGCCATTTAGCTCTCTCTTTCTTCTGTTTTGGAAGTCAAGCAGGTTTCCAGTGTGACATCTGATAAAGAGATGTCTTATCCTGAAGACTGACATAATAAAAAATAGGGTTCATAGCGTTCTCTCTATTTTGTTTTATTGCCAAATACCACATTATCCTCAGTAACTTTTTTTTAAACATGTAAGTATTAAAAAGATCTTAACAAGCTTGTAAAAATATTCCTTATATGAATCACTCATGGTATAATTAATTTAGCAGTTGTTTTGCTTGGTAAAAATATTATTTTAGCTATTTTATCCATATGTACAAGTTTATAAATATGACTGAACTGCATGTAAGATCATTTTAATACTGAACATATCTTTGCTTTTAAGATGGCTGGTGTAATAGGATTTTTTTGTTTGCTTGTTTTTTAACAGAGCTATTTGGCCTAATTACAGAAAGATTTAGCCTTGTGGAGGTCTTGTTTGGTGAAACTTGGATTGAGTGCTTGGAAGACCCACCATCTCCATCTTAGGCTACTTAAATCCTGTCTTTTCTTTAAGGCTTAATTCAAATGCCACATCATCCATATAGTCTTACTAGATTCCGCCAGTCAATAATGATCTTTCCCCATTTAGACTTAATATATCACTTGAATTGTACCTCTCATTTACTTAATGAACATCATTTTTTTGTTACAGTTATTTGCTAATAAATACCAAACATTAACCTCTACCTATAGCTAGCCTTCTAATAAATGTGTGGGTGTTGAAGTTTGTTACAGTCAATTCAGATGAAATCTTAACCTTGGAACTGTTAATCTAGGCTTGACAATATTAAGAAAGTGTTGTAGGGGAAGAGAACTCCTAGGGTAAATGGAAGGGAGGGATTTTCTTTTTTTCCTTATTTCATACATCTTTGCTTATCTCAGGAAGGCAAGGGTTTGTTTTTGTTTTAGCAACAGAATTGCCCCATTATCACTGAAGTTTTCTCCTTATATTAATATTAATCCTACGTGCCAATTTTTTACTTGTTATCAATTAGAAAATCAAGAAACATGAACATTTACATAAACAAAAAGAGGATTAGACATTGAAACTCTTGATCTATTACATAAATCATATATTTATATAAACTATACACAGATACAGTTTGTGTGTATGTGTCTGTAAAGTTAATGTGGTAGTTACCATACCCTGTCTTTATCCCCTTTCTGACCTTTCTTATTTGTATTTTTAAAGGTTTCATTTATACTTTTATTTTTCTTTACATCAGCATCATTACCTCTCTCTGACTGTCATCCCCAACTTCTCCACTTGCCCATAAAAGCCCTTTCTTGTAACAATTAACTATGATTAAACAAAATAAATTTGTGTTACTTTAGTTGTTCCTGAAAATGTATGCCTCATTTTACACTTATTGTCTCATACTTCTTCCCCAAGAAGTGGGAGACGTGTTTTATCATTAGTCATCTGAAGACATGATTAGTCATTTCACTGATCATAGTTTTATAGTCTTTTAAAAAATAAATTTTTTATTATGGATTTGAGAGTCAACAGAATATAAACATTTCTGTATATACAAAGGACAGAAAAGAAGTTTTCTTATGAAACTGAATTTACTGTGTACAGTTTGGTCTTTTAAAGTATACATTATTTTAATAGGCTTTACTTGTCTGTTTCCCCTTTTAAACTTCTGCTCTCTTCTGTGTAATTTTAAGTGTTTCGTTGAGGCTTTTTAATTTTTTTTTTTTTGGCATCACCATCCCTTTGTCTCACCACTCTACCCTCCTTCTCAATTAAAAGTCCTTCTTTGTAACAAATAAGTATAATCAGTCTATACTGTTTTTGCCTTGCCTAAAAATTCAAGTCTCATTGTGCCACTTATACATCACCCCCCCACCAAGAGGTGGGAGGTATACCTTGTCTTCTAAAGCTATAGTTATTCATTGCATTGATCAGAAGTCTAAAGTCTTTAAAAATTCTTCTCCTTTAGAGTGTTGTTGATAGTGTATAAAATTTTTCTCTTGCTTGCTTATTTTACTCTGCATTTATTTATATACAAGCCTTCCCAGATTTATCTGAATGTTTCTTTTGCTATTTCTGAAGGAACTTGTTTTTCATCTCATTCATATACCATAATTCATCCAGTCTTTTCCCAGTTGATGGACACCAACTTTGTTTCCAGTTTTTTGCTAACAACAAAGAGTACTACTATAAATATTTTTAGTACATATAGGTAATTTCACTTTATCTGTAATCTCTTTAGGAGTATTAGACCCACAGTGGTATCCTTGGGTCAAAGGATATATATAGTTGGGTGACTTTATATGTATCGTTCTAAATTGCTTTCCACAATGATTGGACTGATTCACAGCTCCAAAATTTTTTATGATATTAATTAAAGGTTCCTCTGTGCATATACTGTGTAGGGGTTTTTTAGCATAAAGGAGTATTGTACTTTGTCAAAGGCTTTTTTTATGATCAATTATGCTGATTGTTTTCCTAACTTTTTTTATTATTGTTTTTTAGCATTCTTTTTTTTAAAATTTGAATTCCAGATTCTCTTCTTCTTACTCCTCCCCCAGCCACTAATAAGGCAAACAATATGATGTCAATTATACATGCAAAATTGTGTAAAATATATTTCTATATTAGCCATTTTTTTTGAAGCAAGAAAAATAAACGAAGTAAGGAAATTATACTTCAATTTGCAATGAGTTCATAATTTCTTTTTTCATCATGAGACTTTGGAATTATCCTGAGTCATTGTATTGATCAAAGTAGCTAAGTCTTTTGCAATTTATCATCATTAAAGTATTGGTGCTTTAGCTTTTTATTTTAATTATGTGTGTGTGTTTCTATTTCTAGTGTCTTTTGTATACAATAAATTGTTGGATTCTGATTTCTAATCCATTCTACTATTCACTTCTATTTTATGAGTTAGCTCATCCCATTTAAATCACAATAACAATTACAAACTATGTATTTCCTTCCATCCTGTTTTTTTCTGTTTATCTTGTACCACCTCAAAAGTCTGCCTCCCTTAATCCATTGTTCCTTTATCATCCCCATTCCCACCCCCCATACCTCGTATACCCGTCCCCTCCTATTTCCCTAGTGGGTAAGATAGATCCTATACCAAACTGAATGTGTGTATATATGTGTGTATATATTTATGTATTTATATATATATATTTATTTTTCCCCCCTCTTTGAACCAATTCAAATAAGAGTAAGGTTCAAGCATTGCCTATCACACCCATTTTCTCCTCTGTTATAAAACCTTTTTGTCATATGCCTCTTTTACATGAGAAAATTTTCCCATTCTACCTGTCCCTTTCCCCTTCTCCCAGTGCATCTCTTTTTCTCACCCCTTCAGTTCTATTTTTGGAGGTCATCCCAGCATAATCAACTCATATCCGTACCTTCTTTTTAATTTTCCTAATAATGATAAGGTTATTAGGAGTTACATATATCATCTTCCCACAAATGAATATAAACAGTTCAACTTTGAGTCGCTTATGATTACTCTTTCATATTTGCCTTTTTATGATTCACTTGCCTCTTACCATATTTCACTGCATATTCCTCACACCTCTTTTGTTTTTGTTTTGTTTTTAGAATTTAGAACAAGATACACAGTTCTACATAGATAAAGTGTAATTGTTCTTGCAGGCAGAAAAGTTGTTTGCATTCTGAAATTTTAATTAATGGTTTTTTTCTCAACAGATTTTCATATTGTCTTCTTGATGTTAAAACTTTTTTATGTTTAAGCTAGTTTTTTAAAATTAATTTGTGTGGTTACACATTATAGAGAATAATAGTTAACTCTGATGAAATATGTAAAAAGTTATGTCATAAAAACAGTCCCCAGAGTCCAAATAGTATTTCTTGTTATAAAGCTACTGGATTTATAATGCTCTTAGTTTTTGAGCATCTTGAAGCTATAGTGGAATAAGTTTGAGTGAGTGTGGCTGAAGGGGAGGGACAAATATGTTTGTTTTTTAGTCTTCTCGTTCTTTTTTCTTTGCAAATAAAGAACTTGTGATTTTCAAATAATGCTTTGAGTATACCACCTTTACCGCCTTAAATATTTTACTTGAGGTATCTTTAGCCAAAAGATCATAGGATTTAGATCTAGAAGGAACTGTAGACATTATCCAGTACAGCTCTCTCAGGGAACTGAGGTGGAGAGAAGTTAAGCCACTGCTGCAGTGTCACATAAGTAGTAAGAGAAGTGGAACTTGAAACCAGGTCGTCTCACTCCAAGTCCAGTGCTCTTTTCTACTATATTATGGCAGCTCTAGATAAGAAAACTTTAGGACAAAAAATTTGTGTTCTCTAAGTTTTAAAAAGGTGAGGACTGTACTCATTTCTGCAGACATTATTCATTTATTTGATTTGCATGTGATTTTTTCTGTCATAAGGTATAAATATATAGTTGTTTAAAAATAAAATGGGGTGTAAAACTAAAAAATTACAAGTTAGGCCTTTTTTTACTTTGTTCAGACATCATGTAGAAATTTGGGAATATTAAAATACAGTACTAGGTCTGGAGTCAGAAGACATTAAATCCCTGTTTTGCCACATAACTGCTTGTATGATCTTGGGCTTGTCACCTGACCTTTCCGGACCTTGGTTTCCTGATCTATAAAATAAGAGGTTTAGACCATAAAACATTCCTTCTAGCTCTAAAAATATTATGATTAAAAAGTAGGTTGGGAAGATCTTTAGTTTTAGTTCGATTCCATAATTTAACTATTGTATTTGTAGTGTTTATGGGTTAGTAGGTATACATTGGTTTTTCAAGTGACTTTTGTTTTATTATTTTTTACAGATAATCTGCAAAATGGCTTCAATGCTAAGCAGAAGCACAGTTGAACACCTGCTGCTTCCTCGATTTTGTGAATTGTGTGGTGATGGGAAGCTCTTTCAAGTTCGCAAGGTTGAAATATCTAGTTTCAAATATAATATGGATTAGATTTCAAATTAAATTATTCTACAATTTCTTGACTAGATAGAAATGATCTGGTTTAAAAACAGATTCATCCTTTAATAGAATGCATAAACTATGTTTTATAAGTTTTCATTGTAAATTCATAGAAATAGCAAGATGCCATTTTATGTGCATAGATGAGATCATTGTTTGAGGGCAAACTGAAAGCAGTTTGTGAAAAGGGGTTTGAATTAGGTGTTATTGCATTCGCTGTATCCTATGATGGACAGGAGCAGCCTAAGCATAATCTGTTTCTAGATATCTGGAGATCTCTAGTAATCTGTTTCTGTGTTCTTAGCCCATAGACTCCTGCCCCATACCTTCTTCAGGAAAACTATGTCTCTTCTCTGGATCTTGAACCAGTCTCTTCAAATCCACATCCCTGTTTAATCAGTAGGGCCATTGGATTCACCATGTGTAGGGAACATAAGGGCTATATTTTGTCATTATTGATGGCAATGCACATTTATGCATGTGAGACTTGATGTGGAGAAAAAAGATTATATTTTTACAAGTCATCTTATTCTTTGATGTGCTTTTTTTTTTTTTTTTTTTTCGGTGGAGGTGGGAAGTTATAAATTAGGAATATCTACTATGTCCCTGTGGATACTCATGTTCTTGTTAGCTGACTGACAGAAAAAACATACTCTTATTTATAGTTTCTGCTTGCTTGTTTGCAGATTTTTCTTTTAAGGACCAACGAAAGTACACTCCAGCCAGCTAAAAGTAACAGGTACTAATACCTTTTCCCTACCTCAGGTCTGTGCTACAAATTTTGGGGATGTCTGTAATGCTGTTGGACAAGAAGCTACTGAGAAATTTTTGGTATGTGACATTTAAATAAAAGTAATTTCTAATTTAAAATAAATTTTATATTTATGTTGAACTTAATATGGAATGAACATTTAATTTTAAATCCTAAATGGACATTTATCAATTTAAAAAATTAATATTTTCACAAGCATTTGGTTACTGGTAAGTAGAATATATGCATCTTGATGGCATGGACAGTCTTACCTTTGTAATTGTACCCTCAGCACTTAGAATAGTGCCTAATAGTGCTTGGTAGTTGATTGAGTAAAAGTAAAAGAAACACCACGTAGTAGAATTTAACATTGAGTGAATGGAATCCTTCACATTTCAAATTATTGTTAATTTTTTTCTTTTCTTTTTATCTAGAGAAGCTTATTTGTGTTTTGTTTTAAAGTCAGGGAATAACCTTGCTGCCCTAACTTTGAATACAGTGTATAAAAGTTTTCTTTGTATCAAACATAATTGATAGAAGCATAGCAATGGACAGCATATTAATCCCTCCATAAGTGAGCATCATTTCCATGGTTAAATTTATTTCAGTATGATAGTTAGGAGGCTGAAAAATGCTGCTCAACAAATAATCATCGTGGATATTTTTAAAGGTTTTTTTTTTTCTGATAAGCTTAGACAAATCATGACTGAAATTAGTAATGAGAATTTATTCAAAATTGTTTTTAATGATATTTTGTTGTTTTCTTTGCAATGAATTTTTAATTTAAGAGGCAGAAATAAATGTAAGCAATCTCTTGCAATAAAGTAAATTTGAGTGTTTCTGTTCTATTTGTTCTGGTAGATCCCAAAGTTTTTTGAACTCTGCTCTGATAGTGTTTGGGGAATGCGGAAAGCTTGTGCTGAATGCTTTATGGCTGTATCCTACACCACTTCATCTGAAGTTCGAAGAACCAAACTATCTCCTCTCTTTATCAATCTTATCAGTGACCCTTGTAGATGGGTAAGTTGAAAGAACCACAGAATAACATGGTTAAAATATTATATAAATATTTGACTTATGTCTTTCATGACTAAAAACTAACCAGAAGTTAATAGGTCTTCAATTTGGCTTCCAAATTCATGGCTATGACTTTTGTATTTTGGGAAATTGAACCATATATCTTATTTCAGAAAAAAATGTCACATTCCCACAAAAAAAGATTATACTTTAATGGTAATGGCACTCTTACTGTTGGCTTGCTTTCTACTTGATTTAAAGTTAGCCTTTTGAGTGTAGTAGAGGGAATACTTTGCTACCTTTTAAAAATCTGTAAGCAAATTTCAACTCAGCATAGTGAAGAGCAACCTTTTCCTCCTTCCAGTTTTTTTTCAGTTTATCTCATTCCTAGCAGGACATACACATGTCCTTGGTGAGGATTTGTTATTGTTACTTCTTATTTTGAAAGCAAATAGAAAGAAACAATAGATTATCTCTTAGTATTATCCCCTTGAATGATGGAGTATGCTAGGTGTTTCTACTGCATTCCTTTACCAGTAAAGGAATTTAGGACATTTTTTAGGCCATAAATGACCTAAAGCCAAAAGGGTTTTTATTCACAGGTAACCATGCATGCATAGGCTGATACATACACACTCCATCCATCTTTGTATGTATCCATATGTGTGTGTCCTTCGGTGTCGTGAGTGTGTGTGTGTGTGTGTGTATGTGTCTTTCCCTTTCATTATATCTCTCCAAAATGTCCTAATAGAATAGATCTGGAGACCTTTAGTTCTAGTCCTGATTCTGCCATCCATTAAGTGATTTGAGGACAAAACATTTCATTTCCCTGAACCCAGTTTACTTATCTTGTAAAATGTGAGGTTTGGACAAAGTGACCTGTAAGGTCCTTTCTTTCTAGCTCTAAGATACTACAAAAATAAATTTCAGAAGGAAATGAAAATATTAGTTAAGAACTAATATAACTTTGTTATAGCGAAAGTTTACTGATAGCTGTTATGTTAGAGATCTTGGGACATGAGGAAATCAAGAATCAAGGTATAAAATTGTTTTAGTTTTTTTGCCTTGCACCCAAAGGAATAAGAATTGAACTACTTATTTCACATTGGATGATTTAGGGACCACTTGCCCTATCCGTATAAAAAATGTTAAATTTAATTGAATGAATCTGATAGGATCCCTAAGCAAGGATGTCCGACATGCAACAAGGAAATCACATTTGTTTCATTTTCTCATTTATCTTGTTACAGGTACGTCAGGCTGCTTTTCAGTCTCTTGGTCCATTTATTTCTACCTTTGCAAATCCTTCTAGTGCTGGTCTTTATATTCGAGAAGACGGAACCCTAAGTATCCGACCACCAGCACAGGATGTAACTCCCAGCTCCACAAGCAGTTGTGTCAATATTACATCATCTTGGTAAGCCTGAAGCAAAAAAACAATTATCACCTCAGGTTTATTTTCTGTGACATTATATGTAAAATGGATAATTTGAGCTTTAATTATTTAAGGAAGTGTATTAATTTTAGTGAGATAACAATGTGTCTGGGTGCATAAAGAGTTGCCCCCGCAGTCAGGAAAACCTGTGTTCAAGTCCCACTTCTGCCTGTGTGACATACATACTGGTTGTGAGATCCTGGGCAAGTCACTTAACCTCTTAAGTGTTCCAGGCAATTCTTTAAGACTTTCAGTTGCATGTTAGGAGCATTGGTAGAGGGAATTCCTCACTGGGAGCTTGCTACCAATGAAATCACAAGTCCGGTTAAAAAAAAAAAATGTATATATATATGTATATAGTAAAGCTTTTAAAACAAGACTACTTTACTATAAGTAACATAGTGATTACATATTTGAAAGTTTACTTGAAATAGTCGTTGAGATGAGAGTTGAAATAATTTAGAAAGATATTGTCCCCTTTACCTTTTAGTTATAGGAAATTGTATAGATAATATGAACACAATGTTAAGAGCCCCAAACATCTTGGAACGTTGTAATATATAATATGTAATATGTAACATGTCTTTTGTGTACAAAGGTGACTTTTCAAATTAGATAACTTAGCAGGCTGCTTACCTACTTATGATGGATTATTACACTTGTATCTGTTTTGCAGATAGTGGTGGTGGATTGTTATTGATTTATTTATTCATGATTTTGCATCCTATCCCTCATATTACTATAGGCAGACACTTGTAAGATGACTTACTACCTGGAGTTATAGATAAAGGCTGTGAATGTAAGCTTTATAGAAAAATTAATATATAACTACCTCTCCAATAATTATTTTAATGTAGGATAGAGTTATGTCATTATTCCAAAGATCTGTGATTTCATTGGTGAGGGAACTCCCTCCCTCAAGTTGTCATCCATCTGTAACTTACTTAGTAAGTCTTAGGGATTTGCCTGAGGTGCAAAGAGGTTAAAACCATTGCCCATGGTTAAGTAAGTTTCAAAGGTGGGATTTGTATCTAGGTTTTCCTGTCTGCAAGTATGGCATTCTACCCACTCTTCCCTGCCCTCTCTTTCTAATGAGAATACAGAATAATTGAAATGCAAAGATAATCCAGGATTATTTTAGACAAAACTTTCATCCCTTTTCTTCTCTAATCTTTTGTACCAAGAGGACCTAGCAGCATGATTGACTATTTAGAGCTTCAATTTTAATACATATTTTAAATGTATTTAATATGCTTAATAGTTTATGTATGTGTGTGTATCTTCCCCCTCTTCCTACCCCAAAGAGATCCAGCGGTGGAATGGGGAAGAGAGCTAAGGGAAGTAAGACAGGTTTTAGTGGATAGACATTTCACTGCTACCAGAGCCATATACTTTACAGAGTGTTAAGTTGTTTGTTTGTTTGTTTGTTTTTCCCTCGCCCCACTCCCACATTTTCCTAGTTCAGGAAATCCTGAACATATGAAACCAGATCCACTGACTGAAGGAACATCAGTTGAAACTAGTAATTTCCTGCATGTTGAAAATTCACACGTAAGTGGAATGGAAAAGAGAATGACCTGCCCTGCTAGCGATGAAGAAGGGTTGATTCGGAGCTGTCCGAGTGACAGTTCTTATGCAGTCAAGGATGCTAATGATAGTCAAGTAAACAACTGCCAGGGCGTGAAGAAAGCTTGTTCAGGAAGTTCTGAGGACTTATTCAATAATTTTCTTTACTGGCGCACGCCTCTCCCGGATATCAGCCAGGATTTAGAAATGCTTCAAACCAAGACTGAACAGCAGGAAGAAGGATGCTGCATACCAGACACTGTGTGTAAGAACTGTGTTGCCAGTAGTGAAATTAAAAAAGTATTGGAAAGTTTGCAGGAACATATGATGAATGATCCAGATGTCCAAGGTATAAGTCAGTAATTGTGATTTTGTCTGTATGGAATGTGTGAGTACATCTTCCTCCTTCGTGTGTGTGTGTGTGTGTGTAGGTGAGGTGAAATTTGCTCAAACTAATTACTGCCTGGAAAGTGTGATGTCTGTGGGTATCCCAGTACGTAAGAGGATATACATGCATTCAATTCGAAGTCAGTTTTAAGTGTAAAAGCATATATGTGTGATGGTACTACTACAAAGTTTCTAGTTTTAATAGTACATTGATCATTATAAAGAGATGTACAACTATTGCATGCTGATTCTGTGTCCCCTTTTATGAATGATGTTTCTATTCATTGTTGGAATTAGGGAATAAATCTTGCAGTCTACATGTTCACTATCAAAACTCTCTCCATTGTCTAAATAATTTAGTATTTGTATTCTTGTTTGGATTAGAGAAATCTGAAAAAAAAAATCCAGCAATTTATTTGTGTAGAAAGAAGAAGGGAATTTTTTTTGGTGTGGTTTTAGGGGCCTATTATGAGAATTCATGTACAGATTTCTTCCTTTTTCTCAGATTTATAAAGGAAATAAACTAAATATAGTATATCACCTTTAACTAAAGAAATATCATTGAAAAATGTATCTGTTTTGTAAATCTGTGGATCTGTTGAATAAACATAGAAGAAAACAATTTCTTTTCACACAACAGTACTTTTAAACGACCATTGTGGATAGAGTGCCGATGTCAGAACCAGGGTGACCTGAATTCAAGTCTTCATCCTAGTTGTGTGACCTGGACAAGTCACTTAGCTTCTCACTGCTCTAGGCAGCTCTCAAAGCTAGAGTTGCAAAGAAGGTGCCAACCTACATGGAGAAGAAATTTCCTCATTGAGAAATTCTCTTTTCCAACGAAACCAGTATCATTACCAGTACCTATCCCTACATATTTTGACCAAAAAAATTGCATAAAATAAAATTTAAAAAGAACATTCTGTAACTTAGAGGAATTAGCAAATAGTTTTTGTGTGTATGTACAGAAAGTTGTGTAAAACATTTTGATTTTGTTGGATAAAATGTGTGTAGGTAGATAGTCATTATTCTGATCTTACTTTCAAGAATGACAATGGGCAAGTCAGTAAATTTTTTAGTGTCAGATTCCTCATTTTTTAAATGGAAATAATAAATACATCAACTATTTTCACAGGGATATTTTAAGAACAGCATTTTGTCAGTGAGGTGTGACATAAATAGGGGTTGTTATATCTTATGGAAGGGGTATTGACATGTCATTTCTGTTTTACCAGAAAAGAAAACTTTAGCAGAAAGAGGCTCAACTACCTGTCCAGGTGGTGAGAGCCATGCCTAGAAACCCCCAGTCTGTGTTATTTAAGCAGCAAACTCACAGCGATAGCATAAAGCACCACCAGGCTCTCAAAGGCAAGGGTCTAAAGGGGAGTTAGAGCTCTTCCTTCATTCTTAAGGTCAAATATATGTATATATACATTTCATACTTTTGGTTTTGAGGTAAGATATTTGTTTTTGAAATTCAGAGTCAAATAAAACAACAGTTGCTTAAATCTTTACTCTATTACAGCTCAGGTTCAGGTGTTATCAGCTGCTCTTAGAGCTGCCCAGCTTGACTCCATGAGTGATTCTGAAACTAAAAATGCAGAAGAGTCCCATGAGGAAGTATCCAGTTCAGAGCCTAGCTCTACCACTGAAAATGAGAACACAATATCTTCTGTATCATCCCAAAATGAACTGTTGGTGACCAGGGTAGTACAAAGCACAGTGAGTATCTATGTTTTCTCTGAATAATAAATAGAAACCACAAATCTACATTACATTAATAAATCTCACTTAGGAAAATAGCAAAGTTGTATTTTATTGTTGAGGTCATTTTTAGTTTAACTCTAAATAATCAGTTGTTAGATAACCATGGATGTATTCTGGAGAGTTAGAGAGATAAGTTACAAAAAACTCTCCTTCTCCAAAGTTGATTTGAACATTCTTATTTTTTTTTGTTTTTGTTTTTTAATGGGGCTAGCTACATAAGTCATAAGTCACAGCTAGTAGCACTTAGTGTATTTTAATAATAGTAGTGGATAGACTCACTAAGGGAGAAATTAGAAGGTAATTCTAGCAAATGTTCAATATCTAATCACTTCAACAAGCTTTGTGAAAATTTAAAGTAGCACAAGTATTTTCATAGGGGAAAGATTTCAGTGAAAAACAATTATCATCACCCCCTGGAGTATCATCTCATGGCTTGAATCTATGAACCTTTACCTGGCCAATGCTTCTCCAAAAGTGCCTTTTCTAGAACTCTATAAAGAGGTGGATTCCTGTTACTTCTCAGGACCCCATTAGCTCCACTCAAACTAGTCTGATCCAGGATATTTGCAGGATTAGCGAGGCAGAGGGATACCTCAAAATTCAAACTACGGTAGGGCAAAACCCAGTTCATTTCAACAAACATTTACAAATGTCTAATATTGTAGTAAGGCCCTAAATTAGTTTTCACCTACTTGTTAGAATGTGGTTATGTGGTTTCCATCATCTTATGCCAAACAAAGCCTCTGTGTTCTTTACGTATATCTTTATGATAAACCACAGGTTTATGGGTCCAGTATTCCAGTCTTTACCATGTTTATTCAGTTAGTTACTTTACATTAATGATATAACTGATCTACTTATCTTCCTTATATGTGAGCTACCTTAAACTTTTTTGACTGTTTTATAAAGGAAAACCATTCTGAAGATTAGTCATTTTAAAAGCATATAGGTATTCCTTTAAAAAGTCCTTGATTGGTATGAAACTGGTTTCTGGCTTAAGGTTACCATTTCCGAAAAACAGGTATGAAAGCCCATTTTGAAGGTATGATTAGCTGTAATAACCAAAATGTGACTTTTTAAAATGCAAAGTTTCCTTTTGCATTTATCTGGCAGGAAAATATAAATATTCAGGTTTCTTTTATCACATATAAAAATTAAAATGATTGGTTCTTCAAAAAATTTAGCTGCTTTGAGCTATCTTTAAAAAAAAAAAATTAATACCTGAAAGAAACTTGGTATTAGGACATAAAGTTGGTTCTTGAGTCAGCTCGTTAGAAAATTTAGGCTCCCTATACTGTTTTAAAAGATTCTTCTAGTTAGTGATAAAATTTTCCCAAGGATGAATAATTATTATGGGAGTATGATTGCAGAATACTTTTGGGGGGAGAGTTTTTAGAACATTTCTGCAGTAGCCTGTATGCTTAATTCTTAATTGGTCACTATTATACACAACGTATACTGTAAAAACTATTGCAAAATATAAATTTTAATTTTCATTCCTAGAGAGAACAATTCTTGAATGGAAAATTTTGTTGTGATTGGCCTTATTTATCCTAGAGAAAACTAGAACTTAAGTGATCATTTCAAAATATTTCTTTTACCCAATAAACCATTAGGAAACATTTCAAGAAGACTTAGGGATTGAAGCTTCTCACTTTATATATCAAAATGATGAAGCAGTTCAATTTGTTCACTATTCCATAAGCACTGTTAGGCTATAGTTAGAAAGAAAAAAAAAACCTAGTCACTGTTCTCTCATGACACTTCTATCTTATTCCAGGAAAACAACATTATGAGTATATTATGAGTTTCCTTTTAGCATATATGAGCCGCGTTGTCAGGATTCATTATGCTGTGAGAGCATGACATTTCAAGTGTGAATAGGAAATTACTGTCACCTTTGAAGGGGAAAGTCATCTGATTTAATGCTAGATCAGAGACCAACATTGCCACTTTGATTCTTGCAAGTTTTGTTAACATAACGAAGATTTTATATTCAAAATATACATATATAGGAAGATATGTGTGTATTTATAACAAAAATCAAGCGAACATACTTTTTATCAACTATACCATTTTTTTTTTGTTTTTGTTTTTTGTTTTTTTTTTTAGGCAATTGGGGTTAAGTGACTTGCGCAGGGTCATACAGCTAGTTAGTGACAAGTGTTTAGTCTGAGACCGGATTTGAACTCAGGTCCTCCTGACTTCAGGGCCGGTGCTCTATCTACTGCGCTACCTAGCTGCCCCCTCAACTATACCATTTTTAATGAAATTCAGATGTACTCTTTCTACATCCTCTATCTAGATCAAGGATAAATAAACTTTAGCACTTGCTACTCCCTACTATTATGTAAAGTTAGTTTTGTTTCTCTTCTTCCTTTCCTTGGTCATTCCTAACCATAATTTTTCACTTTAGGCCTCAAATAGTTCTTAAAACCTTTGTGATAAAGACTTCTAGTGCATTATCTATTTTCATTTAGACCTTTTCACAGTAATAGTAACAGTACACAGCTCATAAATATAACTTCTGAGAAGTGCCATGAATTATCAAATGACACTCTAAGGGCATTAATTTGTTTTAGGGTACGATTTTATGTCATTATTAGAGCTCTGTTAATGGAAAAATAGTTTGAACCCCCCTGTTTTAAAGGCAAATGGGTAACATCCAAGTTCAACTTTTTAGGATTCTGAAAAACATCTTAATGGAACCAGTGAACATTTGCAAAAAGAACAGCGTTCTGACCCAACCCCATTTGAAGACGATAAATCTAAGTTACAGGTTGGTAAAATAGTATCTATATGTCTTGAGAAGAAAGTAAGAGTCTACATTTAATTTCCTTGGGGTTTTGCCCAAGATGGTTATTACTAAATTTAACGTTATTATTCAGTTAACATTCATGACCCATCTTGGTTTATAAACTCAAGTTGCCAACTTTCACTTTTTTCTACCTTTTAAAAAAAAAGTATTAATAAAGAAGATGATCTGCAGAATCCGGCATGGTTTTTTTGGTAAACAAAAAGAATATAACTGAATAAAGACGGTTTGATAACATTCTTAAATTTTTATCATGCTTTCAGTTCAGACCATTTAAAACTATTTTGACTGACCTGTTGATAACTGACTATCCTACTGAACTGTGATTGGCTACTCTGTCTCCTGGGCCGACATCTTGAATGAATATATTCAGTAATTTATTTTATTTTTGTTGTTGTTCAGTTGTTTTCAGTGGTATCTGACTTTTTGTGACCCATTTGGGGTTTTCTTGGCAGAAGTACTGGAGTGGTTTCCTTCTCCAGCTAATTTTAAATTAGAGTCATTCAGTTGTTTTGATGGTGGTAAAAATAAAGAGAATATTGTCCTTCTGTGATGATAACTTGCCATTTAGCAGTACTTATTTATCACTCTTTGTGTGTAGAGTACTGTGTTAAAATCTGAGCCTTTAAAAAGAAGGTAGAAGACATAGGAGACATACATATATATAAAATATGAGATGAACTGACCTGAATTAATGCTAATCAATTACATGTGCTTTTCAGACGTTCTATTAGTTTTAAAATTAGCTAACAGAATCTTGATCCTTCAGCCAAACCAAACATATTTGCTAAGAAATAAGTAAAATATCCAGTGTAGGACTTATTGGGCCATTGAAAAATAAATGTCTTTTGTTCCTATAAAATTTCCCTAGGATTGGCCTCACTTCCATATTATGAATTATTTGTGATGTTTATTACTATAGTTTTAAAATCAGTTCTGGAATTTGTCAGTTTTTATTCCTCTCATTTTCTAGGATATAATACCTCAGCCATTATTAGATCAGTACTTGTCAATGACTGATCCAGCAAGAGCTCAGACTGTTGACACTGACATAGCCAAACATTGTGCTTACAGTCTTCCTGGAGTAGCTTTAACTTTGGGGAGGCAGAACTGGCACTGCTTGAAAGATACATATGAAACACTGGCATCAGATGTACAGGTAAATGTAGAATTTTCAGAAGAACATGCAGATTTCAATTTAAAGAACATTGGATTTTTCAGTTAAAAAACTTTATGTATATGTAAAAATAAAATTAATGTGAATGTATATATTCTAACAAATTATACATTCAGATAGAAGCTGAGCATTCTATTTAATTTTGTCCCATGAAGGTAATTTAAGTTAGATTTTAGAGTATATTTGGTATTCATTTTATTACTTTTATTTCCTTTGGATAGTGGAAGGTACGTCGGACACTAGCCTTTTCTATTCATGAGCTAGCTGTAATTCTTGGAGATCAGTTAACAGCAGCTGATTTGGTGCCAATATTTAATGGATTCTTAAAGGATTTAGATGAAGTGCGCATTGGAGTTCTTAAACATCTCTATGATTTTCTAAAGGTAGGAAGAAATGTATTTTTTACTTTGGAAGTTTCTACATAAAATATAAACATTTTATGTCTTTCTTCTTGCAACTTTCCTAGAAAATTTCAGTACTGATGAAAACCTTAGTGTCCATTTTATGGGTGAGGAAACTGAGGTATAGAGGGGTTAAATAACTTACCTCTGGTCACTATCTAATGGCATACATAGCCTGGTGTAAAACGCATATCTTCTGGCTCGTATATTCCAGTTCTCCTTACTAGTTCTCCTCTTTTAAAAAAAAAAAAAGGTATTTTCGAAGATAATATTCAAAGATAATTTATTATTTTGAAAATGGACTCGGTAAAAAACATCTTCTAAATCCAAATTATTAAATAGTCCTTGATGTAAACTTTATTATTCTGTACAAGCTTAAGAAGCATATTCATGAGAATGTTTTAAAATATATTTAGATGTTATCCATCACCTACACAAGAATGAGTATGACATAATTAATGCATTAGATGTAGAATCAACGCACCAGCGTTCAAATTTCGGCCTTGCTAATTATTATTCAACCTTCAGTAAGTCAAATAATCTTTCTTGGCCTTAGTTTTTTTTATTGGTCAAATGAGAGGTTTGGATTAGATTATGTAAACTTTCTTCCAGTTTTAAATCCCATATTTGAAAAGAATAGAAAGTATTCCTAAGTACAGCAGTAGTTAGTTCATAATATTTATTCACTGTTGCTATAATACTTGCTTCAACGGAAATACAAAGTTTTTGTCCCTGAGAAATTTAGTCATTTATGTGTAAGTATGTATTGATGTCTCTGGAAATATTGTCATTTTTTTTTTTTTTAGTTGCTTCATGCAGACAAGAGGAGAGAGTATCTTTACCAACTTCAAGAGTTTGTAGTAACTGACAATAGTAGGAATTGGAGGTTTCGATATGAATTAGCCGAGTAAGTAAAAATTGCTGATATATATGAAAAGATAAATTCAGTTTGAATAATGCTTAATTTTTACACATCCTTGGAAACCACATACTTTAACAAGAATCACTTCTATACCCATTCTGAACCAGTGATCTACCTTTGCTTACAGACCCATTGAAAGGAAAACTCATCTTTAGGGCAGCTCATTATACTTTCAGATAGTTCTTTAGGAAATTTCCCCTTAAATCAAGCCTGAATCTGCTCCTCTGCAACTTTAATCCTTCTTTTTTTTTTTAGTTTTGTCCTTTCAGATCGATCAGTTTACTCCCTCTTTTACATGCTAACTATTTGAATACTTGAAGATAGTTATATTGTCCCCTTCCAAACCATCTGTTCTTTAAGCTAAATAAACTCAGTTCTTTCAAACAGTTCTCATATAACTACATTCTCTAGTCCTTTTTCCATTCTAGTTGACCCCTTCTGGACATGCTTGAAGTTGTTTGTGTCTTTTTCTTAAAATGTGGTACCCATAACTGCACACTCCAGGGGTGGCTCAACAAGGGCCTAGTAGAGTAGAACTGTTCGTTCCTTCACTCTAAATATAGCCCAGGTTGGCATGAGCTTTTTGGCTACAGTTGTCACGCTCTTGACTCATTGAGCTTATAGGCTACTAAAACCTCTAGATCTTTTTAAAAAAACACCAAAAAACAATTTTGTGTTTTATTACACAAAAAGCACTTTGCTTCAGTGTTGTCTTTAATTTACTTCAGCTTACAACTTTTCAAACATAGTAGGAAAGATCTTTTTTTTTAGAACTTTTTAATAGAACTTTTGACACTAACCCCAGATTATATTTTGAATTTGTTTTGTATTGCCCAAGTGATTTAGATTTATCTTTATTAAATTAGTTCTCATTTAGTTCATCGTTTTTAGTAATTTTACAACTTATGATTTGTAAGCAATATTAGTGGTCTTTTAAGTAAAGTTACACAAGTTTTTATTAAGGGGGTTTAAAACTGTAAATCTTTTAATGTCTCAGGTTCCCCCAAGGCAGTTTTCCAAAACTTTTATGGTGCTGATTTACATATCAATAGCAAGTTCCTCGCTAAGAGTTCACTGCCCTGCTGAAATCCTAGATTCAGGAAATAAAAAACAAAAAAACCTAAGCAATAAGACAAATTCTTATTGTCAGAGATGCTTGATAGATGTTTGGATCCTGAAAATGAGTCCCAATTTAGATTTACTTTTTGGACACTAAAACTTTTCATTCCAAAGCTATCTTTTTAAACCAAACGAATTATATTTATTATAATTTTGTATTAATAATGGGAAGGGATTCATTCCTTTATAATTGAAGAACGAGTAGCTGTCATTTAGCATTCATAGAGCGTTTGGCCCTGGTACTGGATATAACTAAATAAGTTAATAAGTTAACTAAAAAAAAATAAGAATAGTGACATAGTGTGACAGAAAGATAAGGCATAAAAGTATTTCTCACAGTGACTTATTCTATTACCACTAGAAGAATTAATGAAAATGCTATTTTGAATAATTTTTGTTGTTGTTTAGTCTTTTTTTTTTTTTTTTCAGTCACGTCCAATTCTTTGTGACTCTCTTTTGGGATTTTCTTGGCAAAGATACTGGAGTGATTTGCCATTTCCTTCTCCAGCTCATTTTACAAATAAGGAAACTGAGGCAAACAGGGTTAAGTAACTTGCCCAGGGTCACACAGCTAGTAAGTGTCTGAGGTTGGATTTGAATTCAGGTTTCCCTAACTCGAAGCCCAGCACTCTTATCTACTGTACTACCTAGCTGCCCCTATTTTGAGTGATATTGCAGCATATGACTTTTGAAAGGCCTCCACTTCTAATGATATGAGACATTGAAGGTTGCTTTGTGTACTTTCCAAAGATCAGGTTTAGTTTTCACATTGTGTTTCTAGACTAATGTTCTTGGAACAAAAAAAAAATCTAAAATAGGTAGTTACAAATGTTATGAAAACTCCATGACCTCTAGTGGTGATATTTCAAAACTTCAATGTAGCTTTTCTTTAGCAGCACCTCATTAATGATTGCCTCTCTTTGTTATGATTAGTCTCCTTATTTTGAGTTTTGATGTTAACAGTAGCTTTTCATCCCATATGATCTCTGATCACAAGATATTTTGTAATTTTTAAAGAAATTAAAACTACAGGTGTGAAATCTTTATCCTATGGCTGATATTGGAGATCATTGTCCAGAAATTGTTCTTTTTGACAGTCAATATACATTGATTAAGCATCTACTATGTCCAAGGTAGTCTTCATCTTCTGACAGTGTCACTAGACACAGGGATTTATGGTTTCTAAGCCTCCTTTCTTTCCCCCCTGATTGCTTCTCAGTTTTTCTTCTGTTAGCTATTTTAAAGATTGACATTTCTTTTCACACTTCTTTCTCACTTTTGAAAATATTGAAAAGTTTAGGACCAGATTCTCCTTTTTTTTTTATTAATTAAATTTTCTATTTTCAAATCCACATTCTCACTCCCTCCCCCTGGTATGTGTCTATCTGTCTGTCTGTAAACACACACAAATGTTCTCAGTCTGTATTGTATGTCTGTTACCTCTCTGGCAGGAGGTGGGTAGCATATTTCACCTTGTGTCCTCTTGAGTTGTGATTAGTCATTGTTTTAATCAGAGTTCCTAAGTCTTTCAAAGGTGTCTGTCTTTGCAATATTGCTATTGTTGTATAAATCATTCTCCTATTTGTGAGGAGCAGATTTTCCGAGCGGGTTTTGTTTTGAAGCATAGTAGCAATTTTTTCTATTTTAACTTAATCTTGCTAATTTTAAATCCTTTATGTGCTTTGCCATACATGGGAAAATGTAAGAGTGGGGTTTTAAATTTCCATTTGAAAGAACATTAAGGATATAATGAGATTTTATAATTTTGATTTTGCCTTTAATGGAGGAATACATATTTCTCCTGGGCATTGAAGATTTTTAGACCTAGCTGTCCAACTTTTCAGTGGTATTCAATTATTTTAACTCTTCTTTTCCCCCACCCCCACACCCATGCCTTGTCTGAAAGCAAAGAGAAGTGACCATGTTAATTTCTCAAAGATAATCAGTTTTTCTGTTTCAGACAACTGATCCTGATATTGGAACTCTACAATCCCAGTGATGTTTATGACTACTTAATGCACATTGCACTAAAACTGTGTGCGGATAAAGTTTCTGAAGTTCGGTGGATCTCCTTTAAGCTAGTAAGGGAGTGTGTGTATATGTGTGTATGTTTGTTTGTTTGTTTGTTTTACTTCTGTGCTTCCAAAACTACAAATATTTAAGCATTTTCTATTTAACTGACATAATTTGTACACTCCATATACAATGTCATTTTGCAAAACATCTTTTTGTAAAATATATTTTTCAAAGATGGGAACTGTGGATAAATAATTTGATATATTTATATCAATTACTGTTCTTTTAAAGTTAAATTGGCTATCATTACAAAATAGTTTTAAATAAAAATAGCTAAGAGAGGAGCTCATGTGGAAACAACAATATTGTTTTCCATGAACCTATATCAGTCAAACATTAATGGAAAATGATATTTGAAGTAGTAATTTACTAACATGTTGACAGTAAAGAGCCTATATCAATTATTGTTTAAGCGAAAATGTTTATAAACTTGAAAAGACAGGTATGTATTTTATATATATATATGCATATATATATATACATACATATATATTTAAATTGGTACTCCTTTTTTGAATTTTCATTTTTATGGAGCATTTTTTTTCAGTGTCTTACAACTTAAGGTGATAATCAGTTAAGAGAGGAAAGAGTATATAAAAAACTTTAAGGTAGAGTGTATTCAGTTTTTTAATCTGTTCTTTTAATCTTTTCCCAGGTTGTGGCAATTTTGCAGAAGTTCTATTCAAATAATGCAAGTGCACTGGGGTTAAATTTTATCAATGAACTCATAATAAGATTTCGACATTGTTCCAAGTGGGTTGGAAGGCAAGCATTTGCATTCATTTGTCAGGTTAGCATGCATTTTTTTGATCCAGTATGTATACGTATTAGATATTGGTAACTTTTTCATAGTTATAGATTTTGTAGTTATAGAGTCATAGTTATTATAATGTATACTTTAGCAATGATCTAGTCTAATACACTACCATCCCCTCTCCTTTTATTACAAACTGAAGCTTACTAAATTGAGCTAGGAGATAACCTATTTAGTTATAGCAAATCTGTAACTGTTACTATCTAATGCATTTCTATATTGAATTTAGTGTACACCTTTATTTGGTTTGAACTCAAAATCCTGAACTAAAGTCCTCACCCTTTCAATTGTATTCCCACCCCCTTAGCCATTTGACGAAGCTAGTAATTATATTTGTCAGGAGGTTTTTGATGATGTTATTTAGATATAACAGAGCTGTAACTAATTTCAGAAAAACTTCTGTTGCTCAAGGAATTATATATGCTTGCTCTGTAAATGTGGGGTATCAACTTATAAAATTTTATCTGACTTTTTTATGGTACAAAGTTCATTGGGTGGGGGGGAGAAAATAGCTTACGTTAACAATTTGCCTTTTAGCTTTTTTTTTTTGGTAATCAGAGTTGAAAAACAGTAATAGATCAGTTTTACTTATGGTAATCTACTATATATAGTAAATTTGGATAATTTAATAATTGAATATCAAAATTCCCCATAGTATTATTTACTCTTTTAAGTAAGAAAGACAGCCTAGAAAGAATCTTGGCTTAAAAGTTCATAAAGAGCTGGATTTTCATTCCAGTTCTATAGGTTATTAATATGTGACCTTGAACAAATCATAATTGCCTCTCATAGCTTTAATTTCCTCGTCTGTAAAATATATAGTATTTGTCCTGGTGCCTCAAAGGAGTGTCATGAGGATTGTATGTGAAAATGCAAGATACTATTGTTATTATAGTATATTATGCATTTGGGCTACTCGTTAATTGTGGTGTGTATGAATTTCAATGTAAATAGTAAAATATTTCTAGAAAATGTGTGGAAGTTTTAAATTAAAACACATACACAGCCATGTTCAAGAAAAGTCTTGATTTACAAAAGAATTTTTCATGGGAAAAATGTGGGTTACAAACATGAGCTTCTGTTAATGGTATGGATTACTTGTGTGTATATTTTTTTTCCATAGGCAGTAGTAAGAGAGGAATGTATACCTGTAGACCAGTTTGTAGAGCACCTACTTCCCAGTCTTTTAAGTCTTGCTTCTGATCCTGTGCCAAATGTAAGGGTTTTGCTAGCCAAAGCCCTAAGACAAACACTACTGGAAAAAGGTATGTTAAATTCTGAAAAAAAATTAAGTGACTTAGCACTGCTTGAAGAGGCAGTTTGGTATAGGAGAGAGACTGTAGGGTAGGAGGGTAGCTGTGTGAATTTGGGTAAATCATTTCCCTTTCTGAGTTGTAGTTTCCAATTTGCACTGTCCATCTCATAGCTTCTTGTGAATTTTAAATGAAGTAAAAGAAGTGACCATAAAGCATTATATGAAGGTAGACTGATACTATTGCATTAATGTTCTCTGTAGATTCATTGTTTTCTTTTATTGCCATTCAGGTGTGTTATTTTGTTGTATGCTCTTTTTGAAGTGAAAGAGTATTTCATTTCTTTATCAAAGGCAAACATCTATATTAATGGTTAGCAAAAATAACAAATGTAGTTCAGTCTTGTAGCCGGGGAATCATTATGCCCACCAGTTTTTAAACTTTAAATCTAAAGTGAGCAATAGGAAAGTTGTCTTGAACTCATATCCACCATCCACATACAACTTAATAAAATATATTTTTGACTGGCTTTCCATGTTGGTCCAGGCTTGAAGTTCAGGAGCCATTTCTTGACCCAATCCCACGCTGATTAGCATAGGAGCTTTGACCTGCTCTATTTCTGATTTGGGGTAGTTTGCTCCTTTCTTAGGCAGCCTGGAGGCAACCCCTCTGCATGTAGGAGATCATCATACTGGTCTTGGACTTAGTGTGTTCACCAGATTGGCTTAGCCAGTTCAACTCAGAACTCTTAAACTCAATTGTTCCACCAGCTTCCCCTACAGGGATTATAGGTGTGTGCTGCTACACCTGGCCAAAAATGCCTTTATAATAAATAAGATCCAACAGATCTATTAGTTTTTGCCAAGACTTAAACTAGTGGGTTTAGGATGGGGGGAGGGAGAGGAGTGATGAAAGAGGTTTAAGGGAGAATAAGAGTGACAGTTTTCTTGTTTTCTTGGTGCTAAATAGAACCTCTTAGAAAGTTCTGACCTAGGCGGCCAATTCAGAATTTGAGAGAAGTTGTTTCATTAAGAGAACTCATGAAATTAGTGGACCTCTAATTCTGTGGTTTAGTTTTTCCCAGAAAAAGTTTTCTTTTGTCCTGAATTTTAATTTCAAAGAATACATCCTATATCAAAACACAGTACATGGCAAACTTGATAAAAAACTATCACTTTCTCTTTTTTTTTTTAGCTTATTTTAGAAATGCTGGCAACCCTCATCTTGAAGTTGTTGAAGAGACTGTTTTAGCTTTGCAATCAGACCGAGACCAGGATGTTTCCTTTTTTGCCACCTTAGAGCCAAAAAGAAATATTATGGACACAGCTGCTCTAGAGAAACAGAATTAATTTGGTTTAAATCTGAATCGTGATTTTACAGTCTTCATATACAGTTTATGATAACAATGCAGAAGGGGAACTGTTTTGTATCTTCCTGGAGAGAAAAGATTTGTTATATTCATAACATCACTAAATGAAAACTGTCATCTGCAGCAACATACATTTCATATGGGATGGTTACTTATTTCAGTTATGCTGTGCCTGCTATGCTTTTGCCTTCCCCTTAAAAGCTTGATTTTTGTTTAACTTTCTATGAAAATGAGCCAATACTGTGTAGATCCTTTGAGTTTGATGCATAACTAGAATCTTCATACCATCAGATTACCTGGTAGTAATTTTATACCATATTATTTAAAATTATTTTTCATAATAAAGTAGTTTACTACCAGCTTTAAAGCCTGAGTTTAGTAAACTTGTATATTTTGATGCACTGATACCCCTTTTTAATATAGTTTATGGTGTTGCATTTTATTCTACCTGAAATATTGTACATATGTGAATAATTCTTGGCCAGAAGTAGATATATTAATCAAATGTCAACCTCATATCACTAAAACCTTATAAATACATCATTTTCATTTATACTCTACTTTGTCGTTGCAAATTAGGTCAGTTTGTGTTTGCTTTTGAATATACATAATATTTTCTTAAATGTACTAAAGAAAATATATGACAACTTTTTATATGGTAGTTTTTATTCTTATAAACTGTTATTGGAACTTTCTTAAGCACTTAATTATTTCTTGCTCTTGCTGCTAGAACTATATTATATTCATAAATGTATACATTGGCCATTGCCAGAGGTATAAAACTATATAAAATTAACAGTTCATTGGTTATATTAACACATTTATGAATGTGAAAACAAAATTTCTGATTGAAATGTATGGGTAGTAACTGGCCACAGTTCTTAAAACTTAACAGAAGTAGGAAGCTATGTAGGTAACTAACACATCAATATACATGTTATATGTATAGTGATTGTTGCAGAAGAAGGGGTGGGGGGGACACAACATTAAGTACTCCTTTACACAAAATCCAGACATATGTACAGTTTAGAATAAGAAGAAACTGATGTATTTGGACCAATGGTCATTAGGTGATTATATTGCTTTTCATTATGGTCTGTTTACTACAAAAACCCAAATCTAAATACATGTATACCTGTGTAAATTTTTATTTCCTTTTCTGTTTGAAAAATGAAACATAAGCTAAAGATAAGCATTCCAGTTTGTGTTCAAAGAGTGATCTGCAGAGGGAGTGTATGTTAGTGCTATACTTTCCGCATAAGTTTGGATAGCTCTTTCTGAAGTGACAAAATTTCTTGGCATGCATGGCTTGTTTTTCTGATTCTTTTTTAGGTCATTATTTTAAAAATAACAACAAAGCCTAAAATTCAATGCAGAGAAATGGTTACCATTCTGGGCTAGTGGAAAATAAAGTACATGGGTTAAAATGTGAAACACATTATTGACTTTTGATTTGTGGGGGGACACTGCCAACTTTTGTCAAGTACAGGTTAGTACATTAAGGATACACTTTTTAAAATATGAGCTTTCAGACATCTAATAGAGAACTAATGTAAATAGATGGAGATACAGTTTTACTGTATAACAAGCCATTTTGATTCCTTTACTGTCTGGAAATTAATTGTAACATTAAGTGAATTTTTAGCCTAGCAGCAAGTAGAATTTGTTCAACTGGAATTTGGCATTTTGTGTAGGGTTTAATTTTATATGAAAGTCTACCAGATTATATTTGTATTTTAGTGTTTAGAATTTTGCATGATAGATTATATATTACATGCTTTTAGAACTTGTAAGTAAATACGTTAGTGTTTTGGTAGATAATTTAATCTCTAAAATTCCAGTTGTACATTAAAATTTTTCTGTGATTTAATATGAATGCTTCTCCAACGCAAAATTTTTTTTATGACTGAAGTTTCTCTGCAAAAAGTATTTTTTGTAGTTTTAATATCTTTTCTAATGCTAATAATATTTGAGTGTTTTTAAATAACTCAGATTTTCTAAATTGTTCTCCCTTTACTTCCCTTTTTATTTTTTCCTATCATTAAATTTCTTAGCACTGATTGTACTTTTTTAAAAAAGTGTACACAGACACATGTTTTGAGTGTTTGTAATTGATCATCACTTAGAAGCTTCCTGCTTCTGTTAGCAGTCTTTTCTTCAATGACTCACTGAAAACATAGTGATGTTTCTCACAGGAAATTTAGTTGAATGTGTTGTTAAATAATAGGCCATTTTCTAACTTTTCCAAAATGTAAATGTTTCCATTGTTAAATGTTTGGTTTTTTTTAAGCACCTTTCAAACTTCAAAAATTCATTCCCATTTAAAAACTTGACGGGTTTTGATAGAGCTTTCTAAATTTCTGTAAATGGATATCTGCATGCGTTAGAAGAGGGGGAAAATGTAGAACTTTCTAACATCAGGCAATGTGCAGATCTGCTGAAGTGGCTCATCTTTCTAAGATGTCAGTTTTTTCCTTCATCCTGGAAATATGATTTTTAAGCATGACTAAGGCAGCTCTTTTAGACAAGTTATATTATGATGATTTTAAACTGTATTTACATATAATTCCTCAAGATGGTTTACTTTGAATTATGCAAAAAAAATACTTAAATATACATGCAGCAAAGGTACATTTTCATAACAGCAGTAAGAACTTAATTTAAATTTTTCTAGCTAAGGGACATGAAATTAACATTAGTGGTGCAATATTGTTTGGATACTGTAGAAGATTATCAGGCACTTGTAATCCAAAGCATGTTAGTCATGTTGCTAAGAATTCAAACTCACTGTTATCTATGTTATATAAATGATATACACATGGCATCTAACAGGATATTGCCCTGGTGACAGAAGACAGTGTTTTAGAGCCCAAATAAGTTGGGACACTCTGGAAGTGCCACTGATTGTCAAAATATAGAATCTATGTAACTTTGTATTTATCTCAATAAACCTCATGATTGTTTTATGAAATGTGTACTTTTTTTTTTTAATAGAAATTTTATTGGCCTCCATTGATAAGAACAGGTATTCAGATAAATGAACAAAAGCTCTAGGGAAAGAAACGTGTGCTGAAACCAACAAATTACCTTGAGACATTATTGTACTGTCTTTAACTTTTACTATTTGCCCTCCCTATCGCCAGAGAAGCAATAGGTAATAGATAAAAGGTAGGTTAAGAGTGGGAAGGCCCAAATTCAAGCCCTGCCTCAGATATGTGTATGACTCTATGACCATGTGACAGTCACTTGCACATCAGAGCAAGGATTTTCTATGTTAGAAGTGATGGAATTCATATCTTGACCAAAAACTCAACAAAAATCTCACCCCAAAAGATTTAATCTAGTACCCATATTCTTGTTTTCCTCATATTTGACCTTTACTATGTGTGGACTATATTTTTGTTGTTGTCTTTACATGGCTGGAATTTATTGTATGTTGTTTTGTTCCGCTTCACTAAACCACTACATATATCTCCCTCTCAGACTTAAGAAGATGGGACTTTGTTTCAGGGAGTAGCTTAGGGTCTCTGAAAGATCTAAAATTTCCCAAGTGCAGCCCTGCCTGCTCTCTTCCTCCTGTTTAACAATGGACTGATTCTTTGCCTATCTGCGGTGTGTGTCAAAGGTATATTATGATGATGAACCACTTCTGTGCTGTCCATCCAAATGCAGTCTCCACCCATTTGTTTTTTCCTTTGTGGATGGTCAGGCCAAACTGAATAATTATGGATCTCATTTAGGAATCTCTGCAGTGTTGCAGGGTTTGATGAAATCACAACAGTTAACCCCAAAGTAGTATCTGGAGGATCTCATCACCTCTGTATAGCAAGGGTTCAACTTTTTTTTTTTTTGGTCAGTCTCCCCATTGTTTTGGCAGGCTGATGAATCCTTCTCAGAATGTTTTAAATGCATAAAATAAAACACATAGAATTACAAAGGAAACCAGTTACTGAAATAAAAATGTGATTTTTCTTCTACTAAGTTCTTGAACCATATAAAATTTCTGCAAGGAAACTTTGGAACTGTAGTCTGCAGGTTAAGAACCCCTACTTAAAAGGAATCTCTTCCATTTGGATTTCTTGCTGGACAGCTTCTCTGACTGAAGCAAACCAGTTTAAGCAAACATCTCCCAGGTTTATGCCTACCACGATAACAATTCAATGAGCATTTATTAAGTGTCTACTATTTCACTGCTAGAAATTTATGTACAGCTTTTAAAAGCAGGCCCCTTACTGAAGGAATTCACATTCTATTCCATTAGAACATCAGTTATCTGTTGCATCTTTAAGGAATCTTGAAGGATCCTAACATATGCACAGAATCAAATCCAGAGTTGTAAATGGCCTCCGACCATCTAGTCCAATCCCTTCTTTTACTGATGAGGAAATGGGGCAGCTAAGCAGCGCAGTGGGTACAGCACTGGGCTTAGAATCAGGAAGATGAATTTAAATCCAGCCTTACTTATATTTGTGCAACCCTGGGCAAGTCACTTAATCCTATTTGCCTCAGTTTCTCTGTAAAAGGTATCTCTCTCTCTCTCTCTCTCTATATATATATATGTATATACAGATATAAAAATATCTATGAAAGGAGCTGGGGAAGAAATGGCAAACCACTCCAGTATTAGTTGGACAAGACTGAAACCATTCAACAACAAAAGGGAGAGTAAGCAAATTGGCCCAAGGTAGTGTTAGAGTTGGAATTTGAGCGGAAGTGACTCTTTACCTTATAACAAACATAGGAGATTTGTTTGTTAGTTAAGAGCTCTTACAAGTGCATTTTGCTTTACTGAATTGAAAGGTTTTTTTTTTTTTTCCGATAGTGAATAAACAATAGTCTGCACCTTTCAGTCATCCGTATTAGTGTCATCCTTGGGGTAAAAAAAATCAATCGCTGTATAAATAGTTATGATGACAATTTGCTTTTAGTTAGTATTGCAAAATATGCTTGTGTTTTAAAACGGTATTTTTTCAAACTGTTTTTGAGATTTTTTTTCTGAAAAAAAAAAGGGGGGGCTGTTGTTTTTGTTTTAAATTAAAACCAACAGCACTTTGCACAGTGAAGCAGGTTTTGGGACTAAGCTCAGACTTTTTGAGATGCTTTACACAATATATGTGGACTTATCTGGACCTTCCCTTTATGCAGCAGAATGGGACAGCAAATGTAGCACTGGGTTACAGCCCAATTCAAGAAGTTCAGTGATGCATTCGTGTTACCTGCTTATCATACCATCATGAATTCCCTATCCTTACTCTTCCAACTGGGACATCCAACTTCTGGGAACAGTAAACAGTTCTGAACCATTAGTACCATTTCTGAAAGTGTGTATCAGTGGACTGCCCTAGGACTCCAAGCACCATCTTTGTGACTTTTGAGACCAAAATACCTTTTCCTTTTATGTGTTATCGTATAAGCTTTTTTAGGGCAAGAACTTTTTGTACATGGCATAATGTCCTCCAAATGAATGTGTGCATTGTTTTTCTTTTTATTTGTATACTCAGTTCATAGCATAGTATCTAGCAGATAGTAGGTGCTTCATAGATGTAAGCTGATTGATTTGTTGAACTGAATAATAATGGAAATGGAACTGGATTTGGGGACAAAGTCACTGGATTAGAATCCTGGCTCTATTACTTACTAATGTGGCTGTGGGCAAGTAATTTAACCTCCCTGGGTCTGTTTTCTCCTCTGTGAAATGATAGGATGGGACTGCATTTTTATAGTTTCCTCCACCTCTAAACTCCCATGATCCTTAACTCTGGGGCCACATCCTGGAATTAACTCTATCCCTAGGGTAGCAACAAGTCTCCTATAAGGTGCTAATATAGAAGTCGTAAATATCTTAACAAGGAAATTATGTCACGTGGGAAGGTAGCAATGGATAGTATTGGGGCCTTTCTTGGGTTCCAGATGCAGTTAACACTGAGGACACACTTTCTGAGCTGAAGATAACCCATAACTTTTGAAATATGAAAGCTATCATTAGGCATTTGAATGAGGTCCCTTTCTAATCCACATTTTATGCATAGAATCACTTAATTTTAAAATAATATGAAATGGATTAATTTTAGACAAGTTTCTAATTACCTTCCCCTTTACAATCTACCTTTTATCATACTTATTTGTGTACTTACAAATCAATCAAATCAATCAACAAATCAGTCAAGCCTTTTAAGAGACTATAAGTATGCCAGCCATTGTGGATATGAAAACAAAAAAGTAAAAGTCCCTGCCCTCAAGTAGTTTACATTCTACAGAGGGGACAACATGTACACATATGAGTATATATTAAAAAATATGTGTGCTCTATGGCCCCAGTCTTTCCCCCACTCCAAGGGACTATTGATTCAGATCTAATTCATTCTTTGAACCTTAACTCCAACCAAAGCAGTCAAATTTTCTTTGTCTCATTGATGTTCCTGCCTTGGTCAGGGAAATCTCTAAAAGAAAGCTTAGGTATAGTTCATGCCCAGATTTCTCCCTATGTGGATAATTGGGTGTCCTCATATGTGGATAACAGTGGAACTCAGTGGACTATATGGATATGAAATACTGGATATTATTTCTTCTACCACAGAAAGAACAGAAGATCCACAGCTCAAAGGCATGCATGAAAAAAAAATACAAGAAACATCAAATGATCAAATACCTGAAAATTGCCTATTAGCTTTTTCATATTTGCTTTAAAAGAAAAAATGAAATGTTTGGTTGATAAAAACCACAGAATCTCAAAGTTGGAAATTATCTCAGAAGTCATTTAGTCCAACCCCTACCTGAACTGGAATTCTCTCTACAACACTGTATTCAATTCAACAAACATTAAGCATCCACTCTACCTATTATGTGCAGGGGATTATACCATTTCACTTTTGCAAAGCTCTACTTGTCAGAAAGGGCAATTAGGTAGCAAAGTGGATAGAGCGCTGGGCTTAGAATCAGGAAGATTCATCTTCCTGAGTTCAAATGTGACCTCATTTACTATCTGTGTGACACTGGGCAAGTCACTTGACTATGCTTCAGCTTCCTCATCTGTAAAAACGAACTGGAGAAAGAAATGGCAAACCAATCCAATATCTTTGCCAAGAAAACCCAAAAATGGGTTCCAAAGAGTCAGAAATGACTAAAATGACTGAACCAAAAAAAATCATCAGGATCTTTTTTTCTTTAAAACAAATTAAAATTTGCTTCGATGCAATTTAAGATTGTTGGATTTCGAGCTGATAAGGGCTTTGGATTCCTTATGTGTGCAATACAAGGGCTGGACTGGATGATTGCTAAACAGAGACCAAGAGATGAAGATCTCTGTTCATGTTCAGACACAGTATTTTGAATCTAGATCATCAGATTGTAAAAGCAGTTCTCTTCTCCCTCCGTGAGTTACCCCTAGCTTTGAACGCAGCCTGTGATACTAATTCATTATGTGACCATTGACCATGGATAAGTCACTGCATCATTGGATTGTTGTCAGGAAAAAAATTTGCAAACCTTAAGGATTATATATATAAATATATAGACACACACACTATATATATATATATACACACACACACATATATACATACATACACATATGTATGCATATGTATGTCCTTGTTTATAATAAACTTTGTTCCTCAGTTTCCCCATCTGCGAACTAGGGATGATACTACCTGCCATACAAACCTTACAGACGTGTTACAAGGACTGAATAATAGTATATGTGAAGTATTTTATAAAATTTTAAAATTCCATAGAAATGTCAGTTATTATTTTGGTTATTAATAATGATGATGATGTTGAATCTTTCATCCACATGACAACCCTCAAGTACTAGACTTTGATAAAAATCTAAGCCAAATTGAAGTAAAAAGGGTTAATTAATCACATTTCCCAAATAGGATTACCTAATACCAGAACGTTAAAAAAAAAAAGCTAATACTTTGACAGCTATTGCTAGTCCTCCAAAGATGCATCCGTCCTGCTTATTCATTCCTTCTCATTCTGCACAATCCTTGACTGTATGCTGCCATAAAGTCCTCCACAGAGACTTACTCCACCAATGCCTTGGCAGCCTTTATCATGCAGCACTTGGTCCATTTGGTCACCTGTTAGTCCCAGTCTGTCCAGCTCTTAAGCCTCATTCTTATTATATGACCAACTCACCAATGGTTGAATTTATAGTAAGAAAATCTCTCTCTCTATATCTATATATCTAAACAATGATGTGTAAATATATTTATATATTTCTATGTATAAAATTACATATAAACACATATTTACACATCATTGTTTATAAATATACAAATAGATTAATTATATTTATATACAAATATAAAAGTATATATGAATATAAAATTGTATATGAACATAAAATTCAGTTCCTCCAGAAGTATGTCTGCTCATTAGTAATATTGGACGAGGACCTCATATTTAGTACCAACAGTAACATAGTTAAATTGTTTATTGATGATACAAAATCAATTTGATTCTTAGCATCTGTGGCCTTCTTTTTCTACTACTCTATCACCATTGCTGCAGAATTATGAATGCACAGGCTTTGTGACCTATTTTGTATTTTTTTTTCATGGATTGTCACGGACCAAAGAATTCATTCTTTCTCCTACTCCTCTCTCTCTCCCCATATATATATATATATAATATACATATATATATATACACACATATATTAAGAGATGAGAGAGATGCCATGACAATCCATGAGTGTCTGTCTATCTTACATATACACGTATATACAAAAATATATACCTATACATACATATATGCATATATGTTCAAATCCAGTCTCAGACACTTATTAGCTATGTAACTCTGGGCAAGTCTCAACTCTATCTGCTTCAGCGTCCTCATCTGTAAAATAAGCTAGAGAAGGAAATGGCAAACCACTCCAGCATCTTTGCCAAGAAAACCCCAAATGGGGTCATGAAACAATCAGGCACAATTGAGATGAGTGAACAACAACAAGACATGTTTCTTTTTTTTGTTTTTCTTAGCAATTGGGGTTAAGTGACTTGCCCAGGGTCACACAGCTAGTAAGTGTCAAGTGTTTGGTCTGAGGCCGGATTTGAACTCAGGTCCTCCTGACTTCAGTGCCGGTGCTCTATCCACTGCACCACCTAGCTGCCCCAATATATTTCTATATATATATGGAGAGAGATAAAACAGCACTAAGACTTTTGAGACAACTTGTATATCAATATTGAAATCACTGTATATGTCTCTCATACACATACATATATACAAACATATGAACATGTCATGTATGTATATCTGACATATATAGTCTGTCAAATGTTTATATATATATGTGTTTATATATATTTAAATGAACGTGTTATTGTTAATAACTGTTTATATGTATATATGTGTGTATGCGTAAGAAATTGAGAAACATATAGTCAGAAGATCAATATTGATATACAGGGTGTCTCAAAAGTTTAGTGCAATTTTATGCTTAAAATAGCACAAAGACTTTTTGGACACTCATTAAAATTCATTTCCTCCAGAAGTATGTCAACATTTATTAGAGTATCAAGTGACATACTCAATGGTTACTGTTGATATAACATTTATTTGAATCCCAGCACCAAGACATAATTGGTTGGTTGGTTGCTGTCCTTTGTTCTTGAAGAGGCCAAAATGACATCACTATGTTAAGAGTCAAGTTACAGTGTGTCCAACTGTGGCTGATCAGACCAATACAGGCTCGAAATGTTCTACCGCAGGTTGGGCACAAAGAGTCCATGTGAATTTCTGGGGTGGATTCTCTAAATTTTCATATTTTGTTTCTTTTGAGTTACTTCAATTCTGCTTTGCTCATAGAGCACTTACTTTCTTTGAGGAAAGCATGCCATACTGGGCAGTCCTGTGCCAGTATCTCCCATGTCACACAAACAATTCCGAAGTTCTTAGGAGAGCCCTTGAGAGTGTTTTTGTATAGCTTCTTCTGACCACCATGTGAGCACTTGCCTTGTGTGAGTTCTCCATAAAATAGTCTTTTAGGCAAGCATACATTAGGCATTCAAACAATGTGGCCAGCTCATTGGAGTTTTGGTTGACTAGCAGGATAGTTCATTGGTCTCCAAGGAAGCATTTAACTCCATCAAAAGTAAAGTACAAGGGAAGCTTAGGGAGATGAAGGATTCTTGTCTTAGTAAGATGGCAGATGAAATTCAGTTTTACACTGCTAGTAACACTCCAAAGAGCTTTTATGATGCCCTTAAGGTTATTTATGGGCCAAAGGCATTTGGTACATTTCAACTACTCAGTGCTGATGGAGCCACATTGATTAGTGATAAGGACATGATCTTGGAAAAATGAGCTGAACACTTCCATAATGTTCTCAACAGACCATCATCAATCAATAATACTGAAGCCCTTGACTGTTTACCTCAGGTTGAAGTTAGTCCCTCTCTAGCCTAATTTCCAACTGAGGAAGAGTTTTTCAATGGCATTCCAACAGCATCCTCTCCTGGCTAAGCACCTGGTGCTGATTCTATTCCAGCTGAGATTTATAAGGTGTGTGTGTGGGGGTGGGGTGGGGTGGAGGTCCATTGTTTATACAAAAGCTGACTGAAAGTTTCCATGACAAGAGGAGGTTATGCCCCAGGAGTTCAAGGTCGCCTCTATTGTCCATGTCTATAAAGGTAAAGCAAACAGATTGTCCTGTGACAATGGGGGCTGGAGGGGTGGTCCTCTCTCAGTCATTTAGACCTTCCAAAGGAGGATCAGCAATTGGTGCCAGCCCAAGCCCTGATGCCAGCTATCTGGGTGCCCTTTGGCAAGGTCCCCGTCTGGGCCTCGGCTTCCCCGACTTTGGGGACACCTACATCACTCCTATCTTCTCACTATATACCTCTACACACTTGGAATGTGTGCTTGTGACCCAAGGGCCCCCTAAGTGGGCAAAGGCTTATTCCAGACAGCAGGTTATTTTATTTTGGTCACAGCAACTCAAAAAACTAGGTGTGCAGCAAGCATTCACACTCGACTAAATCAATTACACAAACATTTAAGTGTTGGGAACACAAAGGCAGAAAGGTCATTCCTGGCCTGGAGGGGCTCACATGGGGGGAGGGCGGGGGATTCTTCGGGGTTATTTGAAGAATGGGCTGCAGCGGGTGGCCCATGGCATGCATTCCTCTTAGCTCCACGATCCCGCGTGGTTCCGGGCTCGGCTCTGGCCCAAGCTGGGAGCGCCCCATCCGCCTCCCGGCCCCGTCCGCCACCTCGCCGCAGCTCCTCTCCCCACCCCCGACCCCGCAGGCGCGTGCTCCAGTGTTCTCCTCATAAGGCCCCAAAAGGGAGAGGGCTCCCGTTGCTCTTAGCAACGCGGGCGGTGCCTGCAGTATTTGGCCCTGCGCTGGCGCGGGGGACCCCAGTGTAGGCTGGGGCACAGGCCCAGGCTCGGGGTGGGGGTGGGGGTGGGGTCAGGCTGGGGGGGGTCGGCGTCAGGGTCGGGTGGGGGTGGGACCGCGGCAGCTGCTGCTGCGCTAGAGCGCTGGGATGCTGGCTCGGGGGCCGCTGCCGGGGGCGCTGCAGTTCTCTCCAGCGCCCCCACGAGGCCTCGGGCTGCATCGCTCCTCCTGGCGGCACAGACTGTCTTCGCAAAGCCGTTCGCCCAATCTCAGCAAGTGGTTCTCTTTGCGAGTGCGGCTAGAAGAGACTGGAGAGATTTACCGGCTGTCCGGCTGCCACGGCGACACCACCGTGCGGGAGCTGAAGGAGGAGTTAGATCTGATGGCCGGGATTCCTTTCCACTTCCAACGCATCTTGTACCTGGATCAAGGTGGCGCCTCGCGTGCAGCCCGCCCGGGACGCGACCCTTCTGGGCGTCCACCCTGCATTTCCTCTGCGAGCATCCCCAACTGGCCTCCTCTGCTTAGGACCAGCACCCCAAAGCCCCCACATCCTGCCCGACACCAGGACCTCCAGCCCCCAATCTCGACGACCCCTGCATCGCACCATAACTCTTCCTAGCCCCCAGGATCTTATCCCCGCTCTCATCCTATTTATAGCCTAGACCCCAGATCCTGCTTTTGGGGTTTAGGACCTCAAATACCTAATCAGATCTCACAATCCTGTCCAGGTTCAGGATCCCAAATCACGTGATGGCTTCCTTCACCTTTAAGTGTCTCAAATAAATTTGGGGACCATGATTTTCTCCTTTCAATGTTGCCAGAATTCTAGGAATCTGAGCACATGATCCATCTTCTCCCCACTCTCATTGATACGAGAGGCTTCAAGGAAGCATGGAAGTTTAAAAAAAAAAGCCTTTTGGCTCTAAACTGGGCCAGGGGAATGTGAAGAGCTGATTTTTGCAGAGATGAGGACATAACAGAGAGAAAGATGGGTGAACAGCAAAGTAGTCTTGCCAAATGTTTCTCTTAATTTTTAATCTTTTTGATGCAGACTTTTTTCTTTTTTAGACATTGAAATAAGTTGAAAAGTTTTTAAGAAGCCCTAAAGGAGAAATTTCAGTTTTCTATTTTTGAATCGGTGGAATCTATTTCGTTTTAAAAATGTTTTACTTTGTTACTAATATCTTCCTCTAAGGTGGAATTCTGATTCCTCATCTTGATGTGGACGTGATCCTAGCAGCTCAGAAGCTTTGGCGGAAAGCCCTGACGGCTCCAACCTAGCTGGAAAAGCTGCTAGTACTGCAACAGCTTGGAATGCATACTTGTAATCTAAGCATTCACATGCTTATAAAACTCAAAAACTATGGCAGGGAGGAAGCATTCACACTTGATTAAATTAACTCAGCAAACATTTAAGTGTTGGAGACACGACAAAAAAAAAAGAGTAATTCCTGCCCTCAAGAAGCTTGGGTAGGGAAGGAAATGCCCTTGGATCCTTTGAAGGATGTTGATAATGCTAATATGGAGGCAAAATGGCCTATTGATAAAAAAAAAAAATTACCGAACTTGAAGTCAGAAGGCTTAGGTTTGAATTTAGGCTCTGCCACTTACTAATTGTAACTGTGATTATGGGCAAGCCACTTAACCTCTCTGATTCTCAGTCTCCTCAGCTGTAAAAGAAAAGATAGGGCTAATAATGTTTGTATAACTTATTTCACAGGGTTGGTGTGTGGAAAATGCTTTTTAAACTTTAAAGTGCTATATAAAAAGTTTTTGAGACTGAACATGTTAAGCACAGTCAAATATCAAAATATTTTAAAGATTAAAAAAAATTAATAGTTGTTATTTGTACCTTTTTTCCCCTTAGGGGAACATCAAGCAATCTTAATATATTTTTTAAAGTTCTTGTGAAGGGATAGGGTCTTCATTCAATTTCATGATTATCCTTTGACACTGTAAATAGGACCCTAATTAATGAGTCTGCTAATTCCCAATTCTAACTTACTTTAGTCCAAGTTTCTGGCAACTTACACTGTAGGTGTAGTTTTTATTTGTACAATATTGCCCTGAACTTCATTCTTCTCATTTGGAATTTATGATAATTGCATCTGTACTGGATTGATGTTTACTTTTGTGCTACTTAGGAAAAAGCAGTTTAATACTAAAAACAAGAACACAAGGACATAGAGAACATTTAATGAAAGTTACAGTATATACTTGAAAGCAACACTCTTCAAGTTATTAGTTCATAGAAGCCTTCCCCAAATGCTGCTAAAGTCCAAACTATTTAATATAGAAATGTTGTTCTAACATCTACATATATGATCTAATGTCCATTACATATTCAAACTCTGGTAAATGCCAGTATTAGTCACTCACATGTTGCTATATTTGGGTTGGACCTTGTGAGCATTTCATTAATAGGCTAACATTTTTGAAAAATATGACATTGTTATCCCATTAGCAGCTAATAACATGAATCATAGTTTATAAGTTTATATTATGTGTAATTTAGTGTATAATAGTATAATACTGTAAGCAAATTTTATTCTAACATACCTTTAAATAGATCTACTTTTAAAGGAGTCACTTCATATAGTGATTTTACTGACCTCTGCATCTTTCCATAGTATAGTTGAAATTTTTTGTTTTAAAATTGTCATTGTTATCTTTTGTTAGGCTTTTGTTATTGATATATGAACCAAATTACATTTTAAAAGGCTGTAAAGTACAATAAAGCTGATTTGTACAAATTCATCAAGTGAGATTTATTTACAAAATTCAAAACAATTTTTTTAATATCAAATGTCAGAGAACCTCTTTAGCTATCCAGTGTAATAATTTATGTGTAATACTTTATTCTTTCGTGTGGGGAATTTCCTTGTAGGAATTTTGATGGACGATTCCACATTAGGGTTCCATGATGTTGTTCCTGGTGGAATTCTTTCAATGTGTATTTGGCATCAGGATGGATGGCAAGAACTTGTTTTGGCTGCAATGGAAGGGGACGCTAGTAAGGTGTTTTCATGTTTCTTTAAATTAATGTTATTCTTTATAAAGCAAAGATAAATTCTAGAGAAGTATATTCTGAAGCTTTTTTCCTTAAATGTTTACATAAAAATTAAATACAGAAGAGTCAGTCTTCCTGTTTATTAGGTGCTATATAATATTTCTGTTCAATCTCTTGATTTGAACTGTTTTCCCCTGACTATCCAATGAGTTTTCTTTACTCTTTCTCAAAACAGATCAGTATTTTCTAAACATTTACATAGTATTATACAAATCGAGGCAGCTAGGTAGCACAGTAGATGGAGCACTGGGCCTGGCATCAGGAAAACCTGAGTTAAAATCCAAGCCTCAGACACTAACTGTGTGACCTTGGCAAGTAATTTAACCTCTGTTCGCCTAAGTTTCCTCAATGGGAAAATGAGTATGATAACAACACCTACTTCCTAGAGTTGTTTTAAGGATCAAACGAGATAATATTTGTAAAGCCTTTGGCACGTAATAGGATGCTATTTAAATTATTGTTAGCTATTATTATTATTTTTAGTACCACCTATCCTTTTCAGAGTATTTTCTGAGCTTTCATTTAGGGCATTATACTTATTTATCTCCACCATGAGCCTTCTTTTCTAGAAACTGCTGGATAGGTGATTGAACACCTCTCCTAATATAAGTGTATCTAAACTGATTAAGTATTCTTAGGTTTTTGCATAATTTGTTTATTTCACGGTAATTCCATTTTTCTTGCCAGCTATCTTGTCTAGGTGTTACTGAAGACTCTCTCTACAGAACTCCGCATTCTACACTTTTAAGAGCAGAGAAATATAAGGAATGGATAGCTGACAGAGCTTTTATAGCTTTGTATGTTGCAGCACATAAAGGCCATACTGAAGCTGTACGTTTTCTCCTAGAAAATGGTAATATCAATACCTCATAGCTTATAATTTACGTCGCTTAATTCTTATTGCATGCATCAGACTTTCGAGGAGGGGGAATAAGCATTAAGTGCCTACTATCTGCCAGGCACTGTGCTAAGCACTTTTCAGATATTCTCTCATTTGATCCTCACAATAACCCTCTGAGGGAGATGTTATGATCTCCATGTCACACTTGAGACAGAAAGAATAAAATATGAACATTTTGATTATCCTACTTTATAGCCTGTTGTTGTTCAGTCATGTCCTACTTTTTGTAAAACCATGGACCAAAGCATGCCAATACTGCCCATGGGATTTTCTTGGCAAAGATACTAGAGTGGTTTGCCATTTCCTTCTCCAGTGGATTAAAGCAAACAGAGGTTAAGTGACTTGCCCAGGGTCACACAGTTATTACGAATTTGAGGCAGAATTTGAAGAACTCAGGTCTTCCTGACTCTAGGATCAATGTTCTATTCACTGAGCTATCTATCTGCCTCCACCTTATAGACTATCTTTCCACTAAAGTTCTCCCAACTAGACTTTTAAAAAAAAAATTAAAAAATTTTATTTTATTTATGTTTTTATTTAAGTTTTATAATTTTTATTTTATTTTTAAAATTTTATTTATTAAAAGTTTATTTTATTTACATATTTATAAATATTAAATATTTTATTTTATTTATTATTTATTAAATTTAAATCTTTAAATTTGTTTATTTTAAAATATTTATTTTTAAATTATTATTTTTATAAACATTTAAAATTTTTATTATTTTAACACTAATTATTTTTCTGGCCTTCCTGTTTACCCTTCACTTTGCATGTTGCAGAGTGGCTTTTGAGACTTTGGGGGTTCCCAGGTAAGGATCCCAGCATTGATTTCAGCCCTGGCCGGGTACTGACTAGCTTGGGTATAAGTGTATCTGATCCCAGTACCTTCAACCCAGCCCAACTGCAACTTCACCTTCTCAAAACATTTTAATGTTTTAACCTGGGACTTGTTTTGTTTTTGTATTCTCAGCACCTAGCATAGTGCCTGGCACATAGTAGGTATTTAATACGTGTTCACAGATTGGAAATAAATTCCCTAGCACCTAGCACAGTGCCCTGTGTACACATTATGTGCTTAATGGATGAATTTGGAGCTCACAATTCAGCTTTACAATAAAACATATAACCTTACATATCATTTTATATTATAGTTATTTGTATTAGAGGTGAAAACCAAGTGCAATATCAATATAGATAGATGATGGAGGCTCAATGGTTGCTATCTGACCATGCAAAGCAATCCTTAAGCCTTCCAGAAGTGGTGTAGTAGAATTAAAGACACAATAAAGCAGAGTCCATTCTCCCAAGACCATTTGCTATATGATGGTCTTGAGTTTTTGTTGTTGAGTCATTTTTCAGTCATTTCAAACTCTTTATGACCCCATTTGGGGGTTTTCTTGGCAAAAAATACTGGAGTGGTTTGCCATTTCCTTCTCCAGCTCATTTTACAGATGAGGCAACTGAGGCAAACAGGGTTAAGTGACTTGCCCAGAATCTCACAGGGTCTCATACACACAGTGTATGAGGCCAGATTTTGAACTCAGGTAGATGTGTCTTTCTGACTTCAGGCCCAGTGCTCTATCCACTATGCTATCTAGTTGTCCCAGGATCTTGGATTCAGAAGATTTTACACAGAGACCTGCCTCCTAATAACTTAATAACTTTTCAACACTGTTCAAATCATACTCTGCGCTCCAATTTCCTCATCTGTAAAATGGGGCTAATAATTCTTGTACTACCTTATAAGTAGTTTATGAGGATTATGAGGAGAAAGTACTTTGCAAATCTAAAGTGTCATGTAGATAAGAGTTATAATTAATAAAAAGTAACAGTGATGTTACTTTGTTATTTGTACTGGAGGTAGTAGAAAAGAGCATTAGATTAGGAGTAAGGACCAGGGTTCTTGAGTGTTCTTCAGCAAGCCACTTCCCATCATTCTTGGCCCCATTTTTCTCATTTGTAAATTGAGAGTTTGAACTTGATGATCTCAAAGATACCTCCTACTTCTAAAATTTGTGAACCTGTGACTGGAGGATAATCCTATTTTCCTTCTACGTATAACTTTATAGACTTCTACAACAAGAAACCCTTTTGTACTTTAGTATTCTAGACTTTTTTACATTTTATTACAAAATAGGCATTTTCATAGCCCAGAAGACTTTGATGCATTTGAAATTTTGGTCATATTTTAAGTGGAATTTTCATAGTTGTTTCACAGTGAAACTGACTTAAACTCATGGAAAATATTTTGGCTAACAATTTTTTTTTTATTTTTTGCTGAGAAAGATTACTGGTGACACCAATGCGTTACAAGAATCTATTTAAAACTTTTAACTCCACAAATGAACAAAAATGAATTAAAATGTGTGACTAATTTATGTGCATTAAGTTTCTAAGCATTTAATCTAAAATATTTATTGACTACCCTGTTCTCCCTGACGTCTCTCCCATATACAGCTCTGCGTCTAGTACAGTGCCTTGTACAGAGAAGACTCAAATTGAATAGAATTCTGTGTAACTGGTACTTTGTTGTTGTTGTTTAGTTGTTCAGTCCTGTCCAACCCCTCATTTGGGGTTTTCTTGGCAAAAATACTGGTGTGGTTTGCCATTTCCTTCTCCAGTGGATAAAGGCAAACAGAGGTTAAGTGACTTGCCCAGGATCATACAACTAGTAAGTATCTAAGGCTGGATTTGAATTCAGGCCTTCCTGACTCTACGCCCAACACTATCTACCGAGCCACCCAACTAGCTGCCTCCTTGTTACTTATTAAACCCCTATTATGTGTCCATCCCTTTTAAGGTGAGAATCCAAAGCAGCAGATCTATGACTTCTATGACTTGGCTTCTGCCTGCAAGGAATTCACCATTTTATTAAGAAATATGTTTATTAGGGGCAGCTAGGTGGTACAGTGGCTAGAACACTGGTCCTGGAGTCAGGACGACCTGAGTTCAAATCTGGCCTCAGATACATAACACTTACTGGCTGTGTGACTCTGGGCAAGTCACTTAACCCCAGTTGCCCCACTAGAAAAGAAAAAAAAAAGAAAGATGTTCATTAGTGTTATGGTTTTGCTATCTTAAAAGATGATGTTTTTAAAGAACTTGAGTACTATTCTGTTTTTCCAGTTGTTCCAGAATGTGTTACTGAATGTGCTATTTTGCATCCTGGGTAAAAAACAAACAAAGAAACAAAACAGAACTCCACAGTATGGACTATTTACTTTTGCAGGTGCTAGTTGTTTGGCCAAAACACCAGTAGGAAGAACTGCTCTTCATGTTGCTGCAGCCATGGGACATGTCAGCTGTATAAATCTACTTCTTGATTATGGTGCAGCTCTAAATGTGAAGGACTTAAAGGGAGAAACGCCAATCGAAATAGCACGCCGCCTGAAGCGTAAGCAGAGCATCCAGGCATTCTGCATCTATCAGATGAAGCTGAGAACATCAAAACTTGGATCTTCCCATTCAAATCCTCATCGTTCAGCTCCACTGCTCTTCTCAAAAGGGCAACATATAAAATCTTGAGTCTCCCCCTAAAAGTTTTGAATGTCAATGTTAACTTTAGGAAATTTTAAGATTCAATCCAAGGTGGTCCCAATGAAAAAGTGGAAGCACAAAGACAACTAGCATTAAAGTAGACAGAACCTCAGAGGCCACCTGCCTCCTCCCACCCCTTCATTTTATAGATGAGGAAATTGAGGCTGAAAAAAAGTTGAGACTTGCCTAAGGTGACCCAGATATTTAGAGGCAACATAATGGAAAGAACATCACAGATGCAGTCAGGAGACCTTCTTTTGAACCTCAGCCTTTACACTAGTAAATAATTTGATCATGGACAAGTCACTTAAACTTTCTGGCCCTCAGTTTCCTCCAAATGGTAATAAAACCCACACTATCTACTTTGCAAGGTTGTTGGGAAAAAAGCCAGGACTGGAACTTAGGTTCCCTGACCTCCTACTTCAGGGTTTTACCCACTGTGACACTACTCCTTTAATTTGGTTCAAATACCAAATTAAAGATAATTTGGCTATGCATGAGAATATCAGAAGCATGTTGATTGTAGATCATCTTGTGTTCTGTTAGCCATAGACTTTCAGAGTTGGAAGAGCATTATGTAGTCCAACTTCTCAGGCATATTGATGCTCACGCGCTCTCTATACAATATATACATGCTGTTGAGGCCCCTTCCAGTCATGGGTATTGGATCCCTGGTGTGGTGATCTAAATATTTTTTTGAAGCTGTTTCTGTGGTCATCCTATATGGCTTGGGGGAGGGGTGTAATAAACAATTACATTATTCCCCTACACGGCATGATTCAGTGAATGGAAACAGTAGTAGTAATTTTGTAAAATAACATTATTATTGCTGTAACTGCTCCAAGAGGGTCTATTATCATGAGTCTGTTTCTGGCATAACATCCTGGCAAGCAGACATTCTGCTACTTATTAACTAATAAATTTACTTTTTCTGCATAGGATTTTGTGACTGATAAAGAATGGCCCATCTAGCAGAAACACACATGCTTCTGTGAGAGGAGCACTCCCCCCAAATATGGAGTCATAGGCAAAGGACTCAGCCTGTGATTCCATTGATTTGGGAGGCTTGAACATGAGGAAACTCTGCCAACCAATTCCTATGGATGCCTCCAACTTACAACGTTAGAGTACTGAGAGTTTAAGTGACATGCCCAGGGTCATATAGCCAGTGTGTGTCAGAGGCGAGGTTGCAAGTTGGCCTGACTCTGAGACCCTGCCCCTACAGGGTTCTTGCAAAATCAAAATCAAACCCTTTCTTTCTAGAAGAGGTCTAGGGACCTGTCATCTTTTGGCAGAATGTCAGTAGGTAATTCGGGTATGTCCTTGTGACAAAATGTCTCCCAGGATACCTAACAGTGTATTGAGCATACACATAAACTCTTTGTTATGTAAATGGTAGCCAGTAAAACATACGATTCCTCAGCCAGTTTTGCTGATGTCAGGGGCTCCAAGTATTTTATCCTCCAAAAGCTGGCTTTCTGGGAACAAAGACTTTCCCCTTCACTTCTCCTGTAATACTCCTTTCCCTTCCAGAAGAACGGGCCCACTCAGTCACTTAAAGTAGACAAATTCTTTTATTGCACTGCAAGAGAATCTTGGGGTACAAACTATACAAATTAGATACGGTACAGTTACAGGCTCCTTACTCAATTCAGCTTGACACAGATTTACACATAGATTGATTGCTACCCTTATCAATATGCCTTTTCAAATCTGCTCTTGGTTCCTGACTAACCAAGAGAGCTGAGAGAAATAACCTTGGCCACGAGTTGGGGTCAAAAGTAAGATCCTTTCTGTCTTGGTCCCAGGTGCACCAATCAACGATATCTTATGGAGAAGAAGGTGTGCTAAGGCACCTGGAAGACACTCGAGATAAAAGTGGCAGAGCCTAGAGTCCCTGGTGCTCCTCTGTGTTGTAATGCCTGGAACCGTAGATGTATATCATGAAGTAAGTGGAGTTGTCATCTGCACACCCTTTCTCTACCCACGGCCTTCTTTCTCCACCCTTCCTCCTTTCCTCCATGATTGCTCATGCAAGGGCACCCTCCATTTGCAGGAGGCCTGACATAAATAATCAACCTCATTTATGCACATTTCCAACTTACTCGCTCTTCTCTCTTGTCCTGTCCTGTAGCTTATATTCTCAAAGCCCAAAGTAGAAAACTAGTTAAGCTTAAAAGAAATTAGCCTCTGCTTAATGAAAGGTGACTATTTCCTAGGATTTCAGGATGGAAAGAGCCTTAAAATCTAGTCCAAACCCCTCGTTTTATAGAGGAGGTCTTAAGGTGCTAAGTGACTTGCTTAAGATCAATTAAGTAGAAGCACTAGGATTCAATCCCAAGTTTTAGGACTCCAAATCCAATATTTTCCCATTACGCTATATTGCCTCTACATCCCCAGCAAGACAAAGTTGGAATTTTTCCAGGAAACTAAAGGAAAGGGTACAAATGATTATAAATAAAAGAGTTAACAGAGTCCTAATATCAAAGCCCAATTTTAATGTGTAGACAAAAATGGTCTTGGCTGGAAAACGATATACTTCCCATTTTTTCCTCTCCTCCCCTCAACCACTACTAAAGAATGGTACTCAAAGTAGATAGACTTTGGTTGGCACCATTGCCAGGTCCAGGGGAATCTTTAGTTCTTTTTCCAGAAAAACAAAACAAAACAAAACCCTGAAACATTTTGGTTATCCTATTTTCTACTCCATTTCCAGGTCTTACTGATCTTTGGATGTGGGTCCCCTGATCATCTCATTTGGTTGGAGATTGAAAATATGCTTCTGCTCCACGGGTCATTCTGACCCCTCCAGGTCCTTCCTGATCCTTAATATGCCCCTCAAATATTCTTTTCCTTAGCATTAGGCCATTTTACAATGAGCTAACCATCAGCATCTTCATTGTCCTGGAGGATTCTGTGACTCCAGGCCTTGGAAATCCTACATTTGTCCCTGGTTTTCTCTGACCTGTTTAATTTGTCTCAATAATATTCACCCAGCAATTAAGGCTTGCTTTACTCTTCCATTAAGTTTGGCTTTTGCATTTGTTCTAAGCCCACATAGGGTTATAGAAGTGAATTGACCTCAAAGATAATGGAGTCCAACCTCCTTTTAAAGATAATGGAACTGAGGCCCAGAGATGTAAAATGACTTTACTGAAGTCACACAGTTAGTGTTTGTATAAGACATAAGACCAGGCCTCATCACACCATCCTGCGACTATGCTACTCTACGGTTGTACTCTACAGTACAAACATTTTGTACACTTTCAATGGTAAGCTGAATTGAACTTCAATGTACTTCCAAGGCCTAAAAAGCAGAATGAATTTCTAGAAAGTATAGAAATAAGGTCTGAACTCTCAGTTTCTTTTTCATTTAAAAAATGCTCTTTTTCCCCTAAAACATGATGGTGTGTTTGTGGACATGCAAAAATTGCTTTAGAAACTTTTTTTTTTAAGAGGTGGCTAGATGGCACAGTGGATAGAGCACCAGCCCTGGATTCAGGAAGACCTGAGTTCAAATCTGGCCTCAGACACTTGACACTTGTTAGCTATGTGACTTTGGGCAAGTCACTTTTTGCCTTGCAAAAAAGAAACAACTTTTTTTTTCCTCCCTTAGATTTGGAAATATTTTTGACTGAAGAAGAAAATTCGATTAATTTGCTGGAGAGTGGACAGCACTACAATGCATTGTGGAATCTGCAGTCAGTTATGAAGCTTCCACCAGAGGGCACTGTGGGACCAGTCAATATTCAGATAAACTACGGTTTTTATAAGCGCATTTTAAAATGCTCTAAGTATTGCAGTTTATGTAACATCTTAAACTTCAGAAGGTCTTCATAAATTAAAGGACTTATTCTTAGAGGGAATATGCTTTTAGTGGATTCACTAATAATAATAATCAAAGCTTATGTTTTAAAAATGCTTTAAGGTTTACAAAGCACTTTCCTTATTACCACTATGAGGTAGATAATATAATATTACTATACTCATTTTATAGTTGAGGAAACTGAGGCTAAGAGAAACTAAATGAGGTGCCAAGGGTCACCCATTTGGTGAGTTTGTAGCATTATTGATATGTCATTACAAGACTGAAGATCACTTTTCCTCTTTACACTTAAAGGATGGTGTCATTTTTTGGTTCAAGTTTTAATGTTGTGATATAAGTATTTTTTATAAAAGGATGACTATCTTGAGTAGGCATACAGTATGAATATAAAAATTCATATTTTAAGTATAACATGGGTGAATATATAAACATATACATTGAAAATAAGATGTTTTATACGTTATGTTTTTGCTGTTGTGCCCCTGAGAGGCCCAAGGCTTGAAGGAACCAGTCCCAGATGGCATGGACACTTGTCTGTATAGCTTTCAAACCCCAAATTTTAGATTTTAGGCCTTGTGACCTAAAAATGCTTCCCAGTCATTTGGCCCCTATGGGATCTCCATTGGAACCTTTTTTCTTCTTCTTTCTATATCATCTATTAGATTGAGTTAACTCAATTGTTTATAGCTCAGTGCTTATGAGATTAGCCACTGGATCACTGTATGAGCCAGTTAGGTTTAATCTTCCCACCTACATTTCTAGACCTGTCAGCTTTCTTGCAAATTTGGTCACTCGAAAATATGTGAGAGTGTGGAGGGATCAGTGCACCCCATCCAACTACTAAAAAACAGCATAATTTATGTGCTTTGCTGAGAATGAGTCACTAGCACCAGAAACTTCTTTGGATATTAAAAAAGATGTCTAATTATGAATATTTTCTTTGGTTTACTATAACACACATCCATTCTTATTCTGTCTGAAATACTAGATTATTTGCTGCAAAAACAGCAGAATGAAAACTCTATTCTGTTGAAGGTTTTTCTGTCTTTCCAGACAATTCTGCCAAAGATTCTTCTTTTTGCTGGATTGATTTTTTTTGTCTTTTCCATTTATTCAGTTAAATATTAGTAAGATCTTTAAGAAAAATGAATATTGCTGGAATAGTTACATGTCAGTAGTTACATGACACTTAAGTTAAAGGCTTTTTCCTATGGAAGAGTATGTGACTTATAAAAGAACATATACATTTATAGAACATATCCATACATAGAATATATACATTTGCACATGTGTATGATCATACACATATAAGTACACATACACATGCATAAGTATATCTTGGTTATAGCGAAGGAGAGGAAAGCTATCTAACACCAGAGATATGTTTTCTGTTTTTTAAATATGGAAAAGGATGCCAGGAGGAGGAATCTGAGATCAATTTCTTTTAAAAGGGTATAAAATCTTTCTTCTTCCTTTAGCTGTTATTAATATATTTCATAAACTTTCTCATGATTAATTTTAAAATAATTCTTATAAAAATTATGCATAAAATCAATGACACAACATATATCAAGAACCTGTTGCTGTTCATTTGTGTCCAATTCCTTGTGACCCCATTTGGGGTTTTCTTAGCAATGATATTGGAGAGGTTTGCCATTTCCTTCTCCAGATCATTTTACAGATGAGGAAACTGAGGGAGCTGTGTGACTTTTTCATTTGTTCTAAGCTCACATAGGATTATAGAAATGAATAGACCTCAAAGATAATTTTTGCCCAGGGTCATATAGCTGATGAGTTTCTGAGGCCAGATTTGAACTCAGGTCTTCCTTATTCCAGGCCCAGAGCTCTATCCACTAGACCATCTAGCTGCCTAGATGTTATCAAGAACTGTATGTCATTCACCATGCTAATTCAAATGAAAAATGAATTCAGATGCTGGAGATTACATGAGAGTGTTGTTCGGTTATTTCAGTTGCATTTGACTCTTCATGACCCTATTTGGGGTTTTCTTGGCAGAGATATTGGAGTGGTTTGCTATTTCCTTCTCCAGCTCATTTTACAAATAAGGAAACTGAGGCAAACAGGGTTAAGTGACTTGCCCAGGATCACACAGCTAGGAAGTGTCTGAGGCAGGATTTGAACTCAAAAAGGTGAGTCTTCCTGCACTATGGTGCCACCTAGCTGCCCATGAGAGTGAGCATGTATAATTACCTTAGAAAGATAGGCTAGAGATAGAGTGTAAAAGACTTTAAGGGCAAGGCAAGAGTTTGTATGTTAATCTAAAGGCAATAGGGAGTTGCTGAAGCTTCTCAAGTCAAGCAATGACATGATAAAGACTTGTGCTTTAGCAGCGCTGATTTGGCAGTTGAAGAATGAATTGGAAAAGAGAGAGCCTAGGTGAAGGGGTCCCAATGAGGAGGATATGCAGTAGTCCAGGTGAAAGGTAGTGAAAGCCTCAACTAGGGTATCTGTGCTATGAGTAGAGAAAAGAGGAAGAATGCAAGAAATGCTGAGGTGGCAGAACTCACAGAAGCTTGATAACTGACTATGGGAGGTCAATGAGATCGAATGATAGTGATGACTTTTAGGTTGCAAATTTGGGTACCTGGAAGAATAGTTATACCTCTGACATAAATAGAGAAGTTAGGAGGAGGGATGGGTTTAGAGGGAAAGTCAATTAGTTCTGACAGATGAGTTTGAAATGCCTAAGGGACATCCAAATATATCTATCTATCTATCTATCTATATGATGTATATATATCTATATGATGTATATATATATATATATATCAAGCAGGGATTTGGAAATATGGGACTGAACTCAGGAGAGAGATTGAAATTGGATCTATAGATTTGGGAGTCATCTGCACAAAGAAGATAATTTAATCCATGAGAGCTGATGAGATGAACATGAGAGAAAATATAGTAATATGCACTTCACAAAACCTCATTTCCCCTTTGAAGAGATGCAGTTATAATTATTATAGAAAATGGGGCCATCACTTCAGACAGGAAGCCAGAGAAGTACCATCAGAAAGAAGGTGATGTTCTCTGGCAGAGTACCTTTCAGAAAACTTTGAGGGTCATGCCTGAAGAGCATAAAAATCCTCTGGACTCTACCCATTTCTACTTGCTCATGCACATTTCTTTCACCTTTGTGTGCCTTGCAAGCTTCTCTCTAAATTTGCAATAGTAAATGTACTTCAGTGAATAATGATATACAAGGAACACATCTCAATGTACAATATCACATCTCAAGAACCTGTGCTGTCATGGGTTAAATGCAAAAAGGAAGTCTTCCTTATGAGAAGATACAAGCTATAAAAGCAGTCTCAAGATTTGAACAAGAGCAGTAACGGTAAAGCTAGCAAAAGGTGCCTCTTGAAATATAATGAAAATCATGTGGTCATCTTTCTTCTCTCGTTGTCAGGAAATTTAAAGAGGATAAGATTCTATCGAATTTCTGTCAGATGGAAACTAGAGTGACGACCTTATCCTCCTTATTGAGTACCAGACATCAATGACCCTCTCAGTGACACTGAAGGATAAGTCTTTTGAGCAAAAAGGTTTTTTTTTCCTTTCTCTAAATCCGTGGGTTGGGGATGGAGGGAGTCTTCCAGTAACCTGTTTTTGTCCAAATTCAGTTGGAGGGGTCTACTTCTGATTCTGGCTCTATTACAGGAAGATACAATTTGTATACTGATAAATGTTTTCCTACCAAGTAGTGGGGCAAGTGTGGTGGTGATTGGGAGTGGAAAGAAGCAAGAAGTTTAGCTTGCAGCTTTCAGATCCTTGTGAAAGGAAGTGGAAGTGGAAATCCTAAAGTGAAATCCTAAAGTCAGTGAGTTCAGCAGCCTAACGGAAGCAGCTACACCTTTGTGAATGGGGTAAGCACACTGAGTACCTAAGAGTAGGATGAAAAACTAAGTTTTGGCCCACCATTACTGCTTGCTCTCACCTAAGATGTATCCCTATACATTTGAGGGGATGCAGGATGGTGCAGTAATTGAATCTCAAATAACTTCATGAGCATTTGTATGCATAAATCAGGTGCCTCTGTGGATTGAATCCCGGTGAGTATTGATTGAATGTGTTCCTGATAATAAACTGGATGAATAAATCTGTTGTGAATTAAGGTAGGCACAGGGTATGTTGCTTATAAAAAAAACATTTAAATTTAATGCATTGACCATGAAAGGAGAATAATTTCACAACTGCACAAGTTTACTGATGACATGAAATAGGGAGAGGGCAGCAACTGCAGAGGAACAGAACAAACATTCAAAATGATTTGGATGGAACAGGATTATGGGCTGATAAGTGACTTATGCAGTTCATTGCAGAGCAGAGTAAGGTAATGAGGTTGGGGACTGCAAGTAATCAGTCTATGGCCAAAAAGAGAACCTCAGAAAATACAGATAAGATCTTGACATGAAGTAGAAGTAATGAACATTTACAGATCTGAGGAATACAGGCGTCCAAATGAAAATTTTCCTGTATAGATAACTTACTAAATCAATCAACAAATCTGAAGGTATCATAGGACGACCTGTTACATTCTCAGTTCTGGACTAGACACTATGTTGGAAATATACAGAGAAGTGTAAGACAAGCCTTGGCTTTCAAGGATCTTACAATCTATCTGGATTGGGGAAGACATGAAATAATAATGGGGAGCAATCCAAGGCAGGCAGTTTATAATCAAGTGATGAACAGTGGTAACAGCTATTAAATATAGGAACAATTCAAAAGGGAGGGAAAATGAAGGCTAACATAAGGAGTCCTAGGGAAAGTAAAACTTGAGTTGGTCTTTGGAAGGATGAGTAGGATTTGAATCAATGTAGGGGAGAACAGAAAGTTTTTCAGGTGAAGGAAATAACATGATCAAATGCCAAGAGGCAGAAATGAACACGACAGTTTTCTGGGATAATGAAAAAGGCATTCCATTTTAGTAGCCAATCTTAAACTACTCACTTACCAGGGCTAAAGACCTAAAACAGAAAATGAGTTAAAAAGGATAAAACAAGTCATATCTAGATAAAAATTCTCTCCTTTACAAATATGACTCATTCCATGTTTTTGATGTACTTGAACAGTCATGCCTGGGCTCTGGTCTCAACAATGCCACTCCAGATTTTGTGACCAGGGATAAATTAACATACCTTCTCTTAGCTACAGTTTTCTTTCTTTCTTTTTTTTTATTCAAAGATGTTTGTCACTCATATTTTTCAGTCATTTTCCCTTTAAGAAATTTGCTATAGAGAGAAACATGAATAGGTAGCCATTAAAATATCAGCATTTATAACCTCAACATAGAAGATAATGATTTCATTTCAAGCACCTTGGCACATGACTATCTGATCTGGAGGCCTGTTGGAAGAATGAAGGAATGCTCAAAATTCTTGGTTAGTGTTCTATCCTTCAGTCTTTTTTGTTGGGTTCAATTTTTAAGTTGATATATTTTATTCCCAACTGCTTTGATTTCCGAATATATCCCTTGCCCCTCCTCTAGTCAATTAATCAACCAATTAATAAACAAGCATTTATTAAGTGTCTACTATATGCCAGGAAATGTACTAAGTGCTGAGAAAGTTAAAAAAAGGAAACACTCTCTACTTGTAAAATATATAGAATAAACATGAAGATAATACAAATATAACCAAGCAGTTACATAGAAGGTAGTTTTTTTTGGGGGGGGCACTAGCAGTTGGAAAGATAAGGAAAGGCTTCATGAAGAAGGTGGTTCTTGAGCTTCATCTTAAAGGAAAGGAGAGGTGGAAATAAGGAAGACATAGGAGCATGGAGACAGGAGGAGGAGAGTTTGTGTGTGTTAAGGGTAAATGGAAGGTCATTTTGGCTAGATTAAAAAGTGATTCATTCCTTGTATCAAATAATAAAAAAGAGAAAGGGGGAAAATTCAGCAAAGCTAACCAACACATCAATTAAATGTGACATCATACACAGTATTCTGCACTCATAGTCTGCCTCTGCAAATTAAGGGAGGCACATTGTCTAATCTCTTCTTTAGGGAGAAGCTTGGTCAAATTAACAAAGCATGCAGTTTTCTAAAAATTATTATTATTTATTTTTCTTTCTATATAAATATTCTATTCATTCTAGAGAAGTGAATCTAAAACAGTTCTTAGTGGTTTTTTTTTTTTTTAACATGAACTGTTTTGGTAATCTGGAAAAGCCTATGGGCTGCTGGGTAGTACAGTGGATAGAGTGCTGGACCTAAAGTCAGGAAGACTCAACTTCATTAGTTAAAATCTAGCTTCAGATACTTACGAGCTATGTGACCCTGAGCAAGTCACTTAACCCTGGTGGCCTCTGTTTCCTCATCTGTAAAATGAGCCAGAGAAGGAAATAGCAAACCATTCCAGTATCTTTGCCAAGAAAACTCCAAAATGGGGTCATGAAGAGTCAGACACGACTGAAAAATGACTGAACAACAACGAAGCCTATGAATCCTTATCAGAATAATTTTTTAAACATATAAAATAAAATACATAGTGTTACAAAGAAAACCAATCATTTTAAAATATACCTATGAAAGCTTTTTTTTAATTTAAAGTTTAAGTTCACTAACTTTCTTTGTATCCCTTAGAACAGTGTCTGGAACATAGCAGGTGCTTGATGAATGCTTATTTACTCTCTGCATATTCCTTTTTTGTTGTTGTGGAACAGGTCCAGGAGTTTGTCTTCTATGACTAAACCAAAACCTAAAAGCATGGGAGGTAGGGATGGTATCTAATTCTTTGTCCTGTGCTGATTAGTTGATCAAAAAGAAGTCAATACAAATGATCACAGCAGTTACAGAATGCAACCATAATCTTGTCCTTAGTGCAGTTCTTAGAAATAATCTTCTTTCCAATGTTTCCCACATGGCTGATGTCCAGAAAATATTTGTCTTGCTACCTATAAAGGAGAACATTGATGAACAGAAATTAACATCAAACACCATAAACATCATATAGTACAGGATTTTTTTTTCATTTAGGAAAAGGGGAGACAACTGAGGTTTGGCTTTTAAGCTAAACTGTGTGTGTTTTTAATAATGTAAGGATTTGTGGGGTACGGTTTAAATTTTCCATCTTCCTGGCCCCTAATGCTCCTCTGTTCCTATATTCATATGCCTTACAGTAAATAAAATAAATTCAAGTTATAAATACTGTATTTGAATGGGCTTTACTCAGCTTTTTATCAGTAAGCTGCAGTACTTGCTGTAGCAGCATTTTTCTTATGAATTTTTGGAATAGGAGGCAGGGATGGCAGGGTCTTCTCCTTTTAAGTTGGTTAAGTTATGAATTATGCATGTATTGTTGTATTGTAGTGATAAAGAACATAATTTTTTTTGAAAGGTGAAGAATTGGAAAAGCTCAGGAATTGCCAGCATGACTTTATTTTTTGATTTCACAATATACTATCCTGTGTGGTGCCAACAGTCATGGTAATAAATGAAGTAAAATCTGACTTTGCATTTTATTATTTACCATTTATATCTTGCAAAGTGCTTTACACTCATTATTATTAGTTATGCCTCACAAAACTCTGCAAGAAAAGTTGTGTTGGTATCTTCATTTTCTGGATCAAAAACCATGCAGAGACCATAGTAATTTGTCCAGTGCTACTCTCTAATGGCAAAATATGGTCCTCAGAAAGAAGCATTAACTCTTTTTAGGCCACCAAGAAGTTATTTAATAAGTTACTGCTAATGAACTGAGTATCCCTTAGAGACTAGGACTACCAATAAGCTGCTGCATGGAGGAGGACTTGTAGGGTGGTGAGTGGGAGGTAGACAGGTTGATAGAGTAAAATGCAAACTGATATGTTTAGCCTTACTGAACTGGACAGGGTTAATTGTGCTAATGTAATTTGCCTGCCTGTATACAATTCTTACCTCAAAATGATCTCCCATTGTAGTGAAGTACATTTTCACTCCAAATGTGACAGTCCAGTACGGGGATTATATCATTGCTGGGGCCAAGTTGAAAAGCCTCTCTTTTCTTTGGTGCAACCAGAGCCGAATTGGGTGGGTGGGCAGTCTTAGGGTGCCCTGGGCATTTTGTTATAAGACATTGGATTGCCATTTGGGAAAATGACAGAAAGTCTGTGATCTTAACAGCTAATGTTTGCCCCATTGGTCTTTAAATGTAAATGACATAAATTGTTGTCCATCATACAATTTTCTTTTCTTCTTAAATCCCAGTTGCAGTTCATTTCAACTTTCACTTTCTCTGATGGTGAATTCCACAGGCCAACACATACTGTGAAAAGTATTTCTTTGTATTTATTTATGTAAAAAGGGATGTTTTGGGAGTGATTTCTCGACCATTTTAAGAAAAACAAGACAGAGAGTCAGTCAAAAGTCCAACTTCCCAACAGGGTAGACAAGCATTACCATTTATGTCTAACTGTGAGATCAACAACATCCTGTTCTGAGGATTGAGAACGAATTAAAACTAAATTAATCACCCCCCCCAAAATTTTAGGTGGCTTATTAATGCATTATTTATTGAGTTTTGTAGCATTAGGGAAGATGCTTTTCCCTTTTCTTTTTTTTTTAATTGAGGAGGAAATAAAGATACCTTTAAAGATAGAAGAATAATAAGTATAAGAATCATCCCAGAGCTTTAATATTGGGGTTAACACTCAGAAAAAATACCCAGTAGATTGTTAATCTGTATTAGAAGGACTAAAATTCTCATATAATTTAAAAACTTTTTTCTCCTGTTGTCTGAGTTTGGAAAGTTTTAGTCTGCTGGGTAGATTATGTTCTCCAATGACAAGTAAACTATAATAGTTTCTTGTGTTATAGAAAGCCAGAGCAGTTTTTTTTAAGAAAAAGGAAGAAAGAAATAGTTTAATAATTTTGTAGCATCTGGGGTAGAGCTTTTTAATTTGCTTCACTGATCTCACATAAGCTGGACATTTTTTCAATTCATAGAAAGCAAAGTGCTGCTACAATCATCAGATACAGGAGTTAAATTTTGGGAGTGGGAAAGTAGTAGTTTCTACTATTAACCACAGCAAAGGCACCAGTCTGTCTCCTATGAGGAAGATATCTGCAGTTAGCACATAAGAGCTGGAAGAAACAGCTTCTTTGCAGGCATTACGGACTAGCTTGTCTGGTTGCCCTTGAAAGGGAGAGAGAGAGTGTGAGCTAGGAAAAATAATAACAAAATTCATCTGGAAGAACAAAAGGTCAAGAATATCAAGGACATCAGTGATAAAAAATGTGAAGGAAGGTGACCTAGCAGCACCAGATCTCAAACTATATTACAAAGTAGTAATCATTGAAACAATCTGGTGCTGGCTAAGAAATAGAGGAGTGGATCAGTGAAATAGATTAGGTACACAATATACAGTAGTAAATGACCACAGTAATCTGGTGTTGTATAAATACAAAACTACAAGCTTTTGGTACAAGAACTAACTATTTGACAAAAATTGGTGGGAAAACTGGAAAGCAGTTTGGCAGAAACTATGTATAGATTAACATCTCACACTGTATAACAAGGTAAGGTCAAAGTGGTATATCATAAACAAATTAGGGGAACATGGAATATTTTACCTGTCAGATCTATGGATAGAGGAAAAATTTATGACCAAACTAGGGATTAAGAGCATTACAAGATGTAAAATGGATAATTTTGATTACATTAAATTAAAAAGGTTTTGAACAAACAAAACCAATGCAGCCAAGATTAGAAGGAAAGCAGAAAACTGGAGGAAAATTTTTTACAACAAGTTTCTCTGATAAAGGCCTCATTTCTCAAAAATATGGAAAACTGATGATGGTTAAGAATTTGATGGTCGAAGGATATGAACAGGTGATTTTCAGATGAAGAAATCAAAACTATACATAGTCATATAAAATGCTCTAAATAATTATTGATTAGAGAAATTCAAATTAAAACAACTCTGAGGCACCACCTCACACCTATCAGGTTGGCTAACATGACAGAAAAAGACAATGACAAATGTTGGAGGGGATGTGGAAAAATTGGGACACTAATTGGGGCACTAAAATGCACTGTTGGAATTGAAAACTGATCCAACCATTTTGGAGGGCAATTTTGAACTATGCCCAAAGGGCTATAAAACTGTGCATACCCTTTGACTCAGCAATACCACTGCTAGGTCTGTATCCCAAAGAAATTTTTTTTTAAAAGAAAAGGACTAGATTGTAAAAAAAAAAATAATTACAGCAGCTCTTTTTTGTGATGGCAAAGACTTGGAAATTAAGGGGATGCCTATCAGTTGGGGAATGACTGAACAAGCTATGGTATATGATTGTGATGGAATACTATTGTGCTATAAGAAATGATAAGCAGGGTGGTTTCAGAAAAACCTGGGAAGACTTATATGAACTGAAGCTAAGTGAAGTGAGCAGAACCAGGAGAACATTATACACAGCAATATTGTACAATGATCAACTGTGAATGACTTAGCTATTCTCAGCAGTACAATGATCCAAGACAATTACAAAAGACTTATGATGAAAAATGCTATCCATCTTCAGAGGAAGAACTGAGGGAATCTGAATACAGATCAAAACATACTCTTAAAAATGTCTCTTTTTTTTTTGGTCTGTGTTTTCTTTCGCAACATGGCTAATATGGAAATATGTTTTGCCTAACTGCACATGTGTAGTCTATATCAAATTGCTTGCCTTCTCAAGGAGGGGGGTAGGGAGGGAAGGAAAGAATTTGGAACTCAAAATTTAAAAAATGTTAAACGTTATTTTTGCATGTAATTGGGGAAAAAAAGAACCAATTAAGACCTTTGTATATTTGAGCAGTGTGGGCTAAGGGAGTTTGATATCCCTGAGCGTTTTTCTCTATATATGTCTGTATTCCTTGATAGTGTATATGATTCAGCTAGTTGTTTTAAATCTTGATATCATTTATTATTTCTTCCAGTGTGCTTGTCAGAGGTCATAGGATCACAGCTGGAATACTCTTTTCTCCTCTTTTTTGCTATTACTGTTTTTATATTTAGACACCTTAGGGATTATTACGCTAAATATCCTGAAACTTGGAGTTAGGAAGACCTGAGTTCAAATGTGACCCTAGACATTTATTAGGTCTATGACCCTGGACAAGTCACTGGTTGCCTCAGTTTTCTCAGACATAAAATGGGGATAATAATAGCACCTACTTCCCAAGGTTGTTGTGAGGATTAAATGAGGTAATATTTGTAAAGCACTTTGTAAATCTTAAAGCTCTGCACAAATGCTAACTATTATTATTGATATATTTCACAACTGGTAGAAGAAGAAATACATTTCTTAATGTTTGAAAATCTTAGTATAGTTTCATTCAGACACAGTAGCAGTCCTGGACCTCAGGGATAAAAAGAGGACTTGCAGTACCTACTTCATTACTATAAAAAAAATTGCATTGTGAGCTTTTAAGTGCTATGTAAGGCCAGAGTGAGCTAGCAGAGAGAGTGTGGGATTTGGATATAGCAGTTCCAATTCTATCTGTATATCCTTGGGCAAGTGTTTTGCTCCTCTGAGCATAATTTTCCTCATTTCTAAAATGAGGGAGTTAACAGGGGTTCTTAACCAGGAGGCTGTGAACTTTTTCAAAATGTATTTTGATAACTGTATTATAATATAATTGGTTTCCTTTGTAATCAAATGTATTTTATTTGGTGCATTTGAAAAATTACTCTGAGAAAAGGAGTCCACAGGTTTCATTGACTGCCTGATTGATCCATGATACATAAAAGATGAAGAACCCCTTGGAAATTTTCTCTGAGGTTTTGTGAAACTTGAAATCCTAAAAAAAAGAAGAGTGGGCTATTGTTAGTCTATGTATCACACCTGAGATTATATTGATTACCTGGCTACAATTCATAGATTTAGAACTGGAAGCAAGGACCCTTGAAAGCTATGTAGTACAACTCCATTTTATAGATGAGAAGACTGAGTCATAAAGAAGTTACATACTTTACCCAAAGTCAAGCAGATTGTAAATGATAAGAGGTAGTTCTGTTAGTTAAGATAATGAAGGTTATGACAGTTATCACGTTGGCTTTTAGTACATGAAGTTGTTGTTGAGTTGTTTCAGTCATGTCCAACTCTTTGTGACCCTATTTTGAGTTTTCTTGGCAAAGATCCTGGAGTAGTTTGCCATTTCCTTCTCATTTTACAGATGAGGAAACTGAGGCAAACAGGATTAAGCGACTTGCCCAGGATCACACAGCTAGTAAGTGTCTGAGGCCAGATTTGAACTCGGGAAGATGAATCTTCCTGATTTCAGACCCAACAATCTATCCACTTCACCACCTAGCTTCCCTGAGTACATGAAGTACTGTGATGTAATTAGGCATTAAGAAGAGCTAGATAAAAATGCATTTGACATCCCTGGTACTAACTAGGCAAACTAGCTATGAATTTCTGACTATGAAAAGCTATCTATTTTAACATCTGAATAATACAGGATAGGGATAAGAACTGGACTTAGGATTTCCTTAATATAAGGAACTTCTAAGTGAGGAAACACCTCCTACGAAGGCAGTTTGGCGCCTTCTTTGTAACTTAGAGTCTCAGGTGCTTAGAGTACTGAGGGGTTGGTTATGTGGCTTGCCCAGGGCCATATAGCTAGTATGCATCAGAAGTGGTACTGAACCCAGGTCTCGCTAGATTCAAGACCAGCTCTCTATCCACTACCTAGGGCTTTCTCTTTTTTTCTCTTCACTTACTGTATTTTCTATCCACCCTACCTGGTGACGGTTGAGGGAAAATATTGGAGAGAGAGAATTTGGAACTCAAAACTTTTAAAAATGAATGTTAAAAATTGGGAGTTAATGTTAAAAGTCGGGGCTTCTCTGCATCTGGGCAATGTAAATACACATATGAATTTTGGTTGCCTACAATAACAAAAAAAAACATTTTTGAAGCATTGAAGAAAGATGAGGAAAGAGGATAAGAGAGAAGTGATTTGCCCATACTCACAAGTAAATAACACGTGTGACTCAAATACTGGTTTTTTAACACCAAATCAGATATCCTTTCTACTATTTTTCTTCTTGTTGTTCAGTTGTTTCAGTTATATGCATCTCTTCATAACTCCATTTTTGGAACTTTATTGGCAAAGATACTGGAGTGATTTGTCATTTTCTTCTCTAACCAAGGCAAAAAGTTTAAATTACTTGCCCAGGGTCATCTAGCTAATAAGTGTCTGAGGCTGGATTTGGACTTATTGAAATGAGTCTTCCTGATTCCAAGCTCAGTGCTCAATCCATTGTGCCATGGTATAAAGACACCTTGGGTCGTTTTCACTAGCTCAATACCACTATTCTTCTGCCCTTGCCTCTCTTATACGGAATAGTGAATCTTCAGGGCAAAGGATATGGAGACTTTTGGGAACAAAACTTATAACACTGATTCTCACTTGCAAAAAATGTGGTTGAGGCTGGATGTCTCACACCAGGAAGTAGCTTCATTTCTTATCCTGTTCTGAGACTTCTAGGATAAACTATCATGGGCTCGGTGGGTAACTTACCAAAGCATGGACAAACACATTTATGTAGAAAGTGCTATACTGTCAGAACTTTTGCAAATAAGACATACCACTGGTCCAGTGTAGAAGCTTTGTCTCTTCAAACCAAAGTCATGTGGCCAAAGTTCTTCTAAATATTTTATAATGAGTGTGTTATTCCTTTTTCAATATTATATTAGACAAACTTGTTGTTCTAACCCATGTTTATGTAAAAATGAGGATAATGACAATGATAATTCTTTTCAGTCCCATTGTGCTTTTAATTCTATCAAACCACCTTCACAAACATTATCTTATTTTACCCTTGCAAATACAGTGCATATTATTACTCCTATTTTAAAGCTACTTATCACCCAAAGTGATGCCAAGTGATGAATTTATTGGCTATAGCAATTCATAATTACCTTCTTAAAAGCATGGTGGTGTTATGATATTCAATGATGCATCAGTGAAATCTCAAAAGTATCACAGAAATAGTTCCATTCTACAGCTAAAGAAACTGAAGCCCAGAGAGGTTCAATAAATTGTCTCAGGTCATACAGCTAATTGGTTGCAGAGCTGAAACTAGAATCCAAGGGTTATTGATGCTCAGTCTAAGACTTTTTCATTAAACTTCACAATATATGGGTTGAGAAATAGTCATCTCCTTTAATTCGGCTACTCAACAAAGTACAAAAATGTAGGGTTTGTTTTTTATTTCAGATGCTTTCATTTATTTTGCATAATGTATGCTCAGGGTAATGGAGAACAGATCCTACTGATGAAAGATTCAGAGCTGGAAAGGACCTTAAAAGTCATCAGGTCTAACTCCCTTATTTTGCAGATGGGGAAATTAAAGCCCAGAGAGGGTAAAGCGGCTATGCAAGTAATAAGAATCTAGAGACGGAAGTTGAATCCAGGTCTTCTCACTAAAGATATGGTGATCTTTCCATTGCACCATACTGATGTGCTAAAAGGAAGCCATGTGGTCAACGTGAGAAAAGCGCCTGACTAAGACTGGGGAGAACTGGGCTGCCTCTGCCACTAACCAGCTGTATGACCATAGGAAAGTCTTTTCCCTTTTCTGGACCTCATTTTCCTTATCTGTAAAAAGAGAATTATGTCAGCCAGCATGATATAGTGTGATGGTCAATTGGATAAGGGGTTGAATTTTAGGTCTGCTATTTACCATCTCTGATTAGGAACAAGTCCCTTCCCCTTTCTGAACCTCATCTATAAAACAACAGAGTTGGGCTTGATAATTTCTAAGGTATTTTCCAGTTCTAAATCTTATGATCCTATAACCCTTTCAACTCTAAATACTTGAGTTCCCTAGAAGGATTGGGAACTACTAGGACCTCAGTTTCTTAATGCAAGACCTATTCTTTGCCCCACTAATTAACTTCTAAATAGTTGCCTTAAAAGTGCTGATAATCAGAAATAATCTCTGTTCTTCTACCTATTTCTGATTTCTTCAATCAATTAATCAATAGCTTTTAGTCACCTGCTATCTGGGGTGAACTGTACTAAATGTTAGAGATACAATATAAAAAAAGTGTTCCTACCTGCAAGAAGCTTAATAATCTAATGGAGGAAGACGAAATGTAAAAGGTACCTGAAAAGTGGAGGGAGGTGGAGAAGGAACCACAAAAAATATAATCTAGGTGAGAAATGATGAACATCACAAACTTGACTGGTCAGGTTGGAGCTACTGTATATAAATGCAATTTCTTCTTATCCTCTTTAGCCTTTTTAATTTAATTTAAACTTTTCCTTATAATTCAAACAGTTCATGCTCTGAGTACACATTTGAAAAACATTTACAAATCTTGATTTTGTGAATGAATTTATATCAGTGACAAGTTGATAACTATGTTAGGGTGTAGTGTTGTGTTGTTTTTTGTTGTGGTTTTTTTTTTTGTTATGTTATTTGGAGCTCACCATATCTAGGCCCTTCAACTCTCTTTGTGAAGTATTAATGACATTTGACTTACTGGCTTTAAGTAATTGACAGGTCTTCAGTCTCTTTCACTTTTTAACTAAACTGCAAACTCCATTTTCCAACTTTTCCCCGAATGATTCTCCCACAGTGCCCACAATATCCTTGAAATTAATCTGTCAGTCAATAAAAAAATTATTAAACACTTACTATATGCCATAAAAAAATAAATAGTTGCCTTAAACATCCTTTAAAGACTCAACATGGAATGGATTAATAGAAAAGAACACTTTTGGATTTTAATTAAATATTTCCCTATTTTCTTGTCTTTTCTCTCTTCGGGCAGCACAGTTTGGTGACTAAAGACCTGACTTTAAGGGCAGGAGACTTGGGTTAGAATCCCATCTCAGATGCCACTTGTGAGATCATTGGGTGAGCAACTTCCTTTTCCTGGCCTCACTTTCTTCATCTGTAGAATGAGAACAGGAACATTTCTACTACCTATCTCACAGACTTGTTGTGAGATAAGCACTTGGCACATATTACTGTATCAACGTGAGTATAACCTCATGGCTTACATCCATCTGAATAAGATTTTCTTCATTGATGGAGACTGATTACTCAATCCTCCATATCTGTGTAGGAGGCTGAGTTGACTTGGAAGCCAAGAGCTTGGAACAAGAAAGATACTGGTCTTTATGGCTTCCAGCTTTGGGAGAGAAGACATGCTGTTCCAGATTTTCTTCTTTCCTCTGAAGGGAGAGAAAAGCTCTGTGGAGAAGCTGCCATGTAGAGACTCCAGCACCTCAAACATATCCCTATCCCTAGCTTGCTGCTCTAGAGATTCTTCCAGTGAGAGAGCTCGCTCCCTAATACTCAGTGTATTAGCTGGCAAAGTGGTATCAAATAGAAACATCCTTGCAGCTACACATTGACTTAGAAAACCATTATGTTGCATTTTCTTTTGTTTTGTTCAATGTTTCTCAATTAGGTTTTAATGTGGTTTGGCTCCACTCAGGAATTTTGTGGTTGGGCCCTGGGCTGAGTTTGAAACTTCTTGGTTTAGTATCTATACACACATACACACATACACACACACACACATATGTATATACACATAGGTGTATATACACACACACACATATATATATACACACACATATACATATATTCTCTTGTCATATATATATACCTTCTCTGCTTTCTGTTTGCTATCAGCTTGGATAAATGGGTTTATTTGCTATTCACTATGTGTGTTCACTGTGGAATTGGCATTTATTGGGAAGGCGGTCAAGCCTTGGATATGTAGTTTGGGGCATTCTTTGCCTGTTGAGGGATAGCAATCATGAGTGCAGCTTGAATTTAATGATTATCTCCCTTAGTATAACAGTATTTAGGGGGACACATATCTTTCTAGCTAATATTCCTTCTCTAAGGAGGGTAGAGTGGCCCACCTCTGGTACCAATCTCCTACTTCTCCTCCTGGAAGGAATCAAAGTCTCTTGGGTGGAGGAGATTCTAGAGACATTCTTCATCTCTCCCTGTGAGCCATATTCAAATAGACCCATAAACTTCACATGCACCACACCCACAACCCCATATATGTTTAAAAACTTTAGCCTATAATTTGTTTCTCTGAAACTAAAATATGTTGATTCATTCAAAGTAGTGCCAGTTCATCATTCAGTTTTTATTAAATAACACATTAAGTACTGGTATTTAGAAATATACTGTCAATCTTAAAATCACATTTTAAAAATAATCTTTCTACACAACTTTTTTTTTAAATAATGGGACAGTAAACATGACTAAAACCTGCTTTCAGATAGAATTTCTCTAACCCTAGCATTGTGGGGGCTTTTGGTATCAGTGAAAATTGAGGCATAATTGTTAACCTGATAGTTCATTTGTTTCATAGAATTTATAGGGAAAAAGGACCTTAGAGCTAATCTAGTCAAACTCCCTCATTGTTTTAATAAAATTTTTTTAATTAACAAGCATTTATTTTCTTTCTTCTTATTCTCCAACCCCATTGAAAAAGAAAACAAATAAAACCTTTGAAAAAATACACATGGTCAAGCAAAACAAATTGCTACACGAGCGATGTTCAAAAATGTATTTTCTAATCTGCCTATTGGATCTGTCATCTGTCAGGCAGTAGGCAGCCTTTTTTTTTAAATCACTGGTCTTCTGGAATTGTGACTAAATCATTGCATTGATCAGAGTTCTTAAATCTTTCAAAATTGTTTATTTTTACAATGTTGTTATTGTACAAGCTGTTCACTTGATTTTGCTTGTTTAACTGCATCAGTTCATGTTCTCTCAGGTTTCTTTCAAACTATCGCTTGGCATTTTTTTTGAGACTTGGTATCCCTGTATGCCTCATATGGAAATGCAGTATCCACTCATCAACTGATCAACATGGGAGTGCTGCCTAGTAGCTCTGTTTCTGATCTGATAAGTTCACCATTCCTTAGACAACCTGGTGGCCTCCATTCTTGGGAGTTCACTGGAGAATGTTGAATTTAGTATGGACACCCAACTGGCCATAATCTGAGCCTAAATTAGCTCAGAATTTCTGAGCTCAAGTGATTTGCCAGCTTCAGCCTCCTTGGTAGCAGGGATTATAGGTTTTTGCTCCCCTGCCCAGCTTCATTTGTCATTTCTTACTGCACAATATTATTCCATTACATTCATGTGCCATATTTTGTTCATCCATTGTTCACCTGAAGGTCACCCATTTAGATTCTAGTTCTTTGCCACATCAAAAAGAGATGATATAAATTTTTTTTGGACATATGAGTCCTTTCCCTCTCTCTTTGGTGAATAGGCCTAATAATGGTATCATTGGGTCAAAGAGTAGGCACAGATTAGTAACTTTTAGGGCATACTTCCAAATTGCTTTCCTGTATGGTTGGACCAATTCACAGCTCTACTAATGGTGCATTGATATGCTTTTCCCCCACAGCCTTGCCAAAATTTGTCATCTTTTTTTTTTTGTCAACTTTGCCATTTTGATGGGTGTGAGGCAGAACTTCAATATTTTAATTTTCATTTCTCTATTAGTTATTTGTAGCACTTTTTTTCATGTGGTTATTGATAATTTGGATTTTTTCCTCTGAAAACTACCTATTTATATCCCTTGACCACTTGTTAATTGGGGAATGGCTCTTATTTTTATAAATTTCAATTTCCTTATATGTCTTGGAAAAGAGATCTTTGTCAGAGAAACTTGATGCAAAGACCTTTTTTTCCCCTTCTAGTTTTAATAGCATTGCTTTTATTTGTGCAAAAAAGCTTTTAATTTTATATGATCAAAATTGTAGATTTTATTTTTTGTGATCCTCTCTATCCCTTGTTTGGTCATGAGCTGTTCCCCATCTATGGATCTAAAAGAATAAAGGTAATTTCTTCCTTAATTCTTTAATTTGTTTACAATGTATCCTTTTATATTTACAACTTATCTTATGATTTGGAACTTACCTTGGTACATGTGGGGGTGGGGAACCTGCAGCCTTGAGGCCACATGTGGCCCTCTAGGTCTTCAAGTATAACCCTTTGATTGAAGGGAGTTCTGAAGTTTGGATTCAGTCAAAGGGCTGCACTTGAGGACCTAGAGGGCCACATGTGACCTCGATGCCACTGGTTCCCCACCAGTGGTAGATAGTGTCAAGTTTTAGCCTAATCTCAATTTCTGCCAAACTGCTGTCCAGTTTTCCCAGCAGTTTTTGTTGAACAATGAGTTCTTACCCCAGTAGCTGGAGCCATTGGGCTCATTAAAGACTAAGTTACTAGGTATAGTTTCTCCTATATATTATGTCCCTAATCGTCTCCATTGATTCGGCTTTGTTTTTTAACCAATATCAAATAATTTTAATGATGATTGTTTTTGGTATAATATGAGATCTGGTATTGCTAGGGCCCTCTTTTCATTTTTTGTTCACTATTTACCTTGACATTCTTGACTTTCTTCTGTTCTAAATGAATTTCAATATTTTCCCCCTAGCTCTGTTATCTGTTGGTAGTTTGGCAGAACACTGAATAAATAAATTAATTTAGGTAATCTCATTTTTATTATATTTGCCTGGCCTACTCATGAACAATTAATATTTCACCAACTGTTTAGTTCTGTGTTTCCATAAAGAGTGTTTTATAGTTTTATTCGCATAGTTCCTGTATGTCTTGGTAGATAAACATCCAAATATTTATATATTCCATTGTTATTTTAAGTGGAATTTCTCTTTCTATCTCTTCTTCCTGTATTTTGTTGGTAATATACAAAGATGCTGAGAATTTGTGTAGATTTATTTTTATGTCCTGCAAATTTACTTTTGCTATTGTTTCTACTAATTTTTAGTGATTCTTTAGTGTTTTCTAGGTAAAACATCATAGTATCTGTAAAAGGTGATAATTTTGTTTCTTCTTTTCCCATGCTTATTCCCTCAATTTCTTTTTCTTGTCTTACCTAGCATTTTTAGCACTACATCAAATAATAGTGATAATATAGGATGTCTTTTCTTTACCCTTGTTCTTAAAAAATAATAGCTCTTGGTTTTAGAAATATAGACTAGTTCACAACTCTATCAACAATACATTAATGTACTTTGCCACATCCCCTCCAGCATTTGCCATTTTCCTTTTCTGTCTTGTTAGCTAATCTGATGTATGGAAGGTAACATCTCAAAGTTGATTTAATTTGCATTTCTCCAGTTATTAGTGATTTAGAGTATTTTTTCATATGACTAAAGATAGCTTTGATTTTCTCCTCTGAAAACTGTCTGTTCATATCCTTTGATCAATTATCAATTGGGAATGGCTCCTATTTTTATAAATTTGACTCAGTTCTCTATATTTGAGAAACTTGCTGCAAATTCCCCTTATTTCTAAATCATGTAGCCATTTTGAACTTATCTTCGTATATAGTGTGAGATGTTGGTTTATGCTTAGTTTTTGTCAGACTACTTTCTAGTTTTCCCAGCAGTTTTTGTCAAACAGTGAGTTTTCCCCCTGAATAGCTGGAATCTTTGGTTTTATCAAGTGCGAGGCTACTGTTTTCATTTGCTTCTGTATATTGTGTACCTAATCTATTCCATTGACCTAATCACTCTATTTCTTATCCAGTACTGAATTATTTTGATGATATTACTTTGCATATAGTTTGAGAACTGGTACTGCTAGGACTTCGCCTCTCCTTTCACATTTTTAAAAATTGATTCCTTTGATAGTCTTGACCTTTTGCTCCTTGAGATAAATTTTTGTTATGTTTTTTTTCTAGTTCTATAAAAAAATTCCTTTGTAGCTTGATTGATATGGCACTGAATAAGTAAATTAATTTAGGTAGTATTGTCATTTTTATTATATTAACTTAGCCTACTCATGAGCAATGAATTAATTACTCTAATTACTGTATTTAGAGAAGAGAGTTTTGTAATTTTGTTTGTATAGTTCCTGTGTGTCTTTGCAGGTATATTCCCAAATACTTTATGCTATCTGTAGTTATGTTAATTGGAATTTCTCTTTTTATCTGTTCCTGTTGGGTTTTGATGGTAATATATAGAAATGTTGATGATTTGTGGGGGGTTTTAAATCCTGAAACTTTGCTAAAGTTGTTAATTGTTTTGACTAGATTTTTAGTTGATTCTCTAGAGTTCTCTAAGTATACCATCATATCATCTACAAAAAGTGATAGTTTTGCTTCTTTGTTGCCTATGTTTATTCCTTCAATTTCATTTTTGTAGTGTCATAACTAGCATTTCTATTACAAAATAGTATAATAATGATGATAACGGACATCCTTGCTTCACCCCTGATCTTAATGGAAAGACTTCTATTTTATCTTCATTACAGATAATGCCTACTCCTGATTTTAGATAGATACTACTCATCATTTTAAGAAAAGCTCCATTTAGTCCTAAGTTTTCTAGTGTTTTTAATAGGAATGAGCACTATGTTTTGTTAAAAGCCTTTTCTCCATCTCTTGATATAATTATGTGATTATTGTTTTTGTTATTGATATGATAAATTATGCTTATAATTTTCCAAACAGTGAAATAGTCCTGCATTCCTGGTACAAATTCATCTTGGTCAGAGTTATAATCTTTATAATATAAATAATAATAATAAATAAATTGAATAAATAAAATAAATAAATAATAATAAATAATAATATATTGCTCTAATCTCCTTGCTGGTATTTTGTTTAAAAATTTTGCATCAATATTCATTAGGGAAATTGGGTATGTAGTTTTTTCATCTGCTTTTATTCTCCCTAGTTTAGGTATCAAAACCATATTTCTGTCATAGAAGGAATTTGACAGGACTCCTTTGTCAATTTTTTCCAATAGTATGTATATATATATATACACACACACACGCGCGCGCACACACACACACATACATATATATAAAACACTGGAATTGATTATTCTTTAAATATTTGGTGGAATATGCTGGTAAATTAATCTACTCCTGCGGGTTTACTTTTTTTTTTTTGCAGGGGAGCTAATTTATGGCTTGTTCAATTTATTTTTCTAAGATTGAAAGTTATTTAAGTATTCTATTTCCAATTTTTAATCTAGGCAATTTAAATGTTTTAATCCATTTCATTTAGATTATCAATTTTATTGGCATAAAGTTGAGCAAAATAGCTCCTAATCATTAATTTAATTTCATCTTCATTAGTTTTGCATTTACCCTTTTCATTTTTAATACTAATATTTTGGTTTTATTATTTTTTTAAAAAACCAAATTGGCCAATGGTTTAAATATTTTATTATTTTTTTCATACAACCAGCTCCTAGTTTTATTTATTAGTTCAATGAGTTTTTATTTTCATTTTTATTAACCTCTCCTTTGATTTTTCAGGATTTCTAGTTTGATGTTTAATTGAGGAGTTTTAATTTGTTCTTTTTCCATTTTTTTTTAGTTCGCATGCCTAATTCATTGATTTTCCATTTCTCTTTCTTATTTATATAAGCTTTCAGAGATACTAAATTTCCCTTAAGTGTTGTTTTGGCTGCATCCCACAAATATTAGTATGTTGTCTCATTGTTGTCTTTATCTTTAATGAATTCATTGATTATTTCTATGATTTGTTCTTTGACTATTATTCTTTAGGATTAGATTATTTAGTTTCCAATTAACTTTTAATCTATGCCAAAGGTCCTGTATTGAATTTGATTTTTGCTGCATTGTGTTTTGACAAGGCTGCCTTTCATATTTCTGTTTTCTGCATTTGTTTTTGAAGTTTTAAAGCCCTAATACATGGTGAAGTGCCATGTACATCTGAGAAAAAGGTATACTCATTTCTATTTCCATTCCATATTTTTCAGAGGTCTATCCTATATAACTTTTCAAAAATTCAATTAATTTCCGACTTCTTTCTTGTTTATTTTATGGTTACATTTATCTAGGTCTGAGAGGGCTAAATTAAAGTCCCTGACTAGTATAGTTTTACTGTCTATTTTCTCCTGTAATTCATTTAACTTTTCCTTCAAGAATTTGGATTCTATGCTGCTTGGTGCATATATGTTTAGTATTAATATTAATTCATTGTTTATTGTACTTTTCAAATAAAAAGTTGTTTTCCTGATTATCTCTTTTAATTAGGTCTGTTTTTGCTTTTGCTTTATTTGAGATAATTATTACTACTCCTACATTTTTAATTCAGCTGAAGTACAAGAGTACCTGCTCCAACCCGTTATTTTAACTATTTGTGTGTCTATTTCAAGTGTGTCTCTAGTAAATAACACATTTTTGGATTCTGATTTCTAATCCATTTTATCTTCTTCAATTTTATGAGTAGGTGAGTCCATCCTGTTCATATTCATGGTTATGATTGCTAATTGTGTGTTTTCCTCTGTCTTATTCTATTTCTCTCTCTCTCTCTTTCTCTCTCTCCCAGTTCCCTCCTCAAAAGTCTGTTTTGCTTCTCACCATTGCCTCCCTTAATCTACCCTCTTAGCATAACCCTTTCTCCCTTTCTTGTCTTATCCCCTTCCCCTCCTACTTTCTTCTTGGGCAAGATTAATTTCCATACCCAACTGTGTGTGTAAATGTATATATGTATGTACACATATGTGTTTGTGTGTGTGTGTATATTCTAGCTTCTTTGAATTAGTTAAGATGAGGGTACAGTTTAAATGTTGCCCACTTCTCTCCCCCACCATTTCTCCCTCCATTGTAAAATCTTCCTCGCATGCCTCTTTTATATGAGATAATTTTTTCCATTCTTCCTCTCTTTTCCCATTTCTCCTAATGCATCCCTCTTTCTTACTCTTCTATTCTTTTTTAAAGATCATTTGAACATGATAGAACTCATACTTATGCCCTCTGTCTAAGTAGACTCCTTCTAACTACTCTAATGCTGATGAAGTTCTTAGGGGTTATATGTATCATTTTTCCATATAGGCATTTAATTAGTTTAGCCTTGTTAAATCCCTTATTATTTCTCACTCATGTTTACTTTTTCATGTTTCTCTTTAGTCTTGTGTTTGAACATCAAATTTTCTATTCAGCTCTAGTCATTTCATCAGGAATGCTTGAAACTCCTCTATTTTATTAAATGTTTACTCCCCCAACCCCCTACTCACCCAGTAGGATTATACTTAGTTTTTCTGAGTAGGTTATTTTTGGTTGTAGCTCCTTTGCCTTTTGGAATATCATATTCTAAGCTCTCTGCTCTTTTCTAACGGTAGCTGCTCAATCTTGTGTAATCCTGACTGTGGCTTCACAATATTTGAATTATTTCTTAATTCTTTCTGGCTGCTTTGTAGCATTTTCTCCTTGACCTGGGAGCTCTGGAATTTGGCTATAATATTGCTGGGAGTTTCATTTTGTGATTTCTTTCAAGAGGTAATTAGTAGGTTCTTGTAATTTCTACTTTACCCCTCTGATTCTAAGATATCAGCATAGTTTTCCTTTAAAATTTATTGAAATATGATGTCTGGCTCTTTTTTTTTGTGATCATGAGTTGCAGGTAGTCTGATAATTCTTAAATTATCTCTCCTCAATCTATTTTTCACTGTTAGTTGTTTTTCATATGAGATATTCACATTTCCTTCCTTCCTTCCTTCCTTCCTTCCTTCCTTCCTTCCTTCCTTC